>NC_045549.1:25642279-25964779 GCF_009769535.1 Thamnophis elegans | reverse complement strand
TTTTGTGCTATGCATTATTCAGGTCTGTACCATCAGCATTGTGCCTGTTCTCTTGGGAACTACTTCTGAATGTCATATTTACAGACTAGCTCTAAAGTATATTGAAATAGGTACCAATGGCTGGGGAGCTAAATGCTGCAGTGGGTTAATGCATTAACCTTTCACACTGAAAGACCTGGGTTCAGATGAGGTTTAGGTCACACACAAAATTATTGTGGTATCTCACTAACATTCCCAGTGAATGTTTGCCTACCTCCTAATAAATTGCCAAATGATCTATCAATCCCAGTGTGTAGAACCGAAGGTGAGATTTGTGTTGATATTCCAGAGAACTTTTAATAACAATGCAGGTGGAAATATGAGGTGTTTTCACCCAGAGATTTATTCTTGTTCCCTGTCTGGTTGGCTAAAATATGCTGTATTCCCTTGAATCAGCCTGATGATTCAGGGTTCTTATTAGCTGGGTTGTAATTTATCTATTTATTTATTTTGCATTGCAAAATAAATAAATAGATAAAGTACAAATGGGTATTATTATTTATCCCACTGCAACTGGGGATAATTTATTTATCCCCAGTTACAATGTATAGCTGTGAAAGTTGGACCATAAGAAATGCGGGGCAACAAAGAATTGAGGCCTTTGAACTATGGTGTTGGAGAAGACTCCTGTGAGTCCCTTGGACTGCAAGGCGATCAAACTGGTCAGTCCTAGAGGAGGTCAACCCTGATTGTTCTTTAGAAGGCCTGAAGATGAAACTCAAATACTTGGGCCACCTAATGAGAAGGAAAAGAACTTAATGCCGGGAAAGATTGAAGGCAAAAGAAGAAGAGGACAACAGAGAATGAGGTGGCTGAATGGAATCACCCAAGCAATAGGTGTGAGCTTAAATGTACTCCAGCGGATAGTAGAGGACTGGAAAGTCTGGATGAACATTGTCCATGGAGTCACGATGGGAGGGACACGACTTTGTAACTAACAACAATAATTTATCTATTAATTTGATCAAGGGATAGCCAACTTTTTGATAGGTGCCCTAGACCTCCTCTAGTTTTCTGCTTTAAAAATATTTTTGTTTTAAATATAAATTTAGTTCCTAAGATCTGTAGTTTGGTTTCTAAGGCCTTTGCAAATGGTAGAGTCTATTCACATTCAAATATTTGGAGTTTGGTCTGACTGTACAGTGACTGGGGAGTTTTATGAAATGCATTATGCTGGTGCATTTTTGTTTAGACTTAATTAGAACATTCTGGCAAGTGAAATTTGGATTTCAGTTCTGCAGCTCTTGTAAGCTTTGTGGGCCAGAGAAAGTAGATTTAAGGCTATTTGTAGTTTGCAGGCTATAAGAGACCATTCCTAATTTAGAACAAGGGTTCTTCCAAAATAAGACTCAGTGAAAAGGGATCATTATTCTATTTTTTTCTTCTTCATGCAGGGATAGGTGTATGCACATATGTAGTGAGGAGGAAACTCAGGTATAAAGCAGGAGGTGTAGCAAGCAAATGCAAGGTCAGCTATAAATTTCCCAGATGCTGTTCATTAATGGTCAAAGTATGGGGAACAAACTGGGAGCGCTTGAAGCCCTAGTACAGTGCCAAGAACCAAAATGGGAGCGTGCATGCGTGTGCAGTAAACCAGAAGAGCAGCTGCCCAGTGCACATGTGCACATCAGGAAGATGATCTTCTGGTTTCAGGTGCGCACATGTACACTGGCCACCTGGTCGTTCAGTGTCTGGTGAGCATGCATGCACAAAGACCAGCTGGCTGATGTGCATGCGCGTGCCAGAAACTGGAAGATTATCTTCCTGGCGCACACATGTGCACTGGGCGGCTGCTCTTCCAGTTTCTGGCAGTGCTGTGTGGGTGAAGACCAGCTGGCTAGTGTGCATGCACATGCTGTAACCTGGAAGAGCAATGGGTGATGGCTTGAGTGCCAGAGAAATGGCTCTGCGTGCCACTTGCAGCATACGTGCCATAGGTTTTCTATCATGGCCCTAGTATATTAAGGCAGTTATGATATTGTTGGTATTACTGAGCTTGGTGGATGGATGTATGGTTGGAATATACTAAAAGAAGGATATGATTTGTTCAAAAGCAACAGTCCCAACAAAAGAAGAGAATTGCATTGCATGTAAATAATTACTACATCTGAACAGAGTTACATGATACCAAGGGAAGTATTTATGTGAATATTACCAGTAGGTGGAAAACAAATGACATTGCTATATCATTGCATATCATATAGAGGCTAACCAGGCAGAGGAAATAAGTGAACTTTTTCTAAATGAGTTAGCTGACATGTCTAGAAAACAAATCACTGTAATAATAAGGAACTTTGACCACCTTGATATCAAGTGGGAAACAAACTCTCCAGAAAACGGGAGATCGAACAGGTTCCATACATGTATAGCTGACTTTATCATCCCAAAGATGGAGTAGTGAATTGGAGTGTCAAATATATTGGATGTGATACTTACTAATAAGGATGAAGTGGTTGAGGGAGTAGAAGTTATAATTTTGAGAGGGACACATACTAAGACTCACTATAATGGACACAGGGGTAACTGAATAAAATCAAATGAATGTTTTAGATTTTAAGAGAGTTGTCTTCAATAAACTAAGAGAAAGAATAGGAATGATTCCTGGATGGAAAATCCGACAGGGAAAAATAGTTCAGGATGCTTGAGAATCTCTGAAAAATAAGATAATAAAAGCCCAAACAAAAACAATACCCCAAGAAAGAAAAACAAGAGACACCTGATAAGACAAGAGTGGTTGCACAAACAGCACTTTCACAAACTGTGGGACAAAAAAGACAAGTATCAAAAATGGAAAGAGGGGCTTGCAACTAGAGCAAAATACCAACAAATAGCCCAAATCTGCAAAGATGGGGTCAGGAAGGCTAAGGTTCAGAATGAGCTAAAACTTGCAACAAATGCCAAAAATAACTCAACAATAACAATAAAAATATTTTGAGATATATAAGGATCAAGAGGAAAGACAAGGAAATGCTTGGTTCACCAATGGAAGAAGCGTCTCATTCAGATTCTCTGAATGAGTTGAAACTTTCCGGATGGGTTTGTTTACACCCCAGGGTACTGAAGATAGATTGATGACATCGGCAAGTATTGCAGCCCAATTAGCAAAAGAAAGCTCAAGATCACATTGGTTGACAACATGCAGAAAAGACTTTCATCCTCTTGGGTAGAAAATAGCTATGATGATGATGATGATGATGATGATGATGATGATGATGATTTGGACAAGGGCTATGGTAATCACATGAATTATTTTAGAAAATACAATACATTCATTGATGATTTTCTATGTTTCAAGGAATTTCTTAAAATATACATCTAGTATTAAGGTAATGAATCATAAGAAAGGACAAATAGGCTCTTGAAGTTATTCATCAACAATCTGGCCGTCTCACACATTGTTTCATCAATATTTCTTGCTCTGGTGAGATGTAGCATATTTACATCCAATTAAATTTATAGCATATATTTTCATATACGTATTTAAATAACCATATACAATGCTTATATGGAAATGTTATCTTCTTTTTATCATGGTTTCTTTTCTTTTCTTGATACAAATCACAGTACTGAACCCAAGGGATGGAGAACCTTCCATATAGCCAAGGTGGCGCAGTGGTTAAATGCAGCACTGCAGGCTACTGCTAGATCAGCAGTTCAGCGGTTCAAATCTCACCGGCTCAGGGTTGACTCAGCCTTCCATCCTTCCGAGGTGGGTAAAATGAGGACCCAGATTGTTGGGGGCAATATGCTGACTCTCTGTAAACCGCTTAGAGAGGCCTGAAAGGCCTATGAAGCGGTATATAAGTCTACTGCTATTGCTATTGCTATATAAAAGCAACCAGAAGATACTTAAATAGTAAATGTAGTTGTATTATGAATTAATCAATAACACTTCCATGGCATTTATCTAAAGATCATAATTCTAGCCAATATTCCTGGAAGCATTTATGTATTCACTATCTTTCACTATTCCTTAAAAACTACCTTTCCTAAATGTAATCCAAAGGACTTTGTGAGTTTGGAATGTTTAGATATCACTTCTTTGACATATCCAGTAATGGATATTATGGAAAGCTGATTCTTCTACACCCCCCCTCCCTTTTCATAGTTACCTTTAAGCATCTGGCAGTTGAACATGACAACTATCTGGCTTACATCTCTTTAGAATATCTTTTTAGTAGGTCTAAAAATGGGATTAGTGAGGATTGAGTTTTCTAGCACTAACCACTCAGAGTTTTCCATTATATATACTCATATTCAGATCATGAATCTGTTATTTTAGTAACTTGTCTGCCAGGTATCAATAATTTTAGTATAAACCAGTTATAAAGTTGAAGGATTGTTTTTTTAAAAATGAAGCAAACTGAACTGGCTAGAACACTCTCCTTGATCGATGTGAGCACAGGCTTGGAAATAGATCTTAAAAAGTAAAAAACACAATATTTTTCTTCCGGTCTGGAAAGCAGATTTTATAGCTACTTGAGTTAGTGTTTGGGTCCAAGACGAGCAGGAAGAAGAGAAATAGATGAGACACATGTCTGGCTGGAACCCCGTATTGTAAGAGATGGGAGCCAACACTTACTGGAAAAGCAGTGAGGTTTCAAGAGATGGAGGGAGATTTTAAATTTGTAGTATGGCTGGGTAATCAGATAAATTCTAAAAGAAAGGTGGGCAACTTTTGAACTCCTGGAAGCATTTTTTTAAATGAAATCTCCAGACCAAGATGTTGAAATATCCATCCCTTTGAGACAATGTTTTGAGGTGATATGGTTTTTATTTTAGTGCCCTATATTACCAGCAACTAATAGTTTTTGGCTATTTTTTTTGCTTGCACACTGTAAAACAAAAAGTAAAAATAAAAATAAATTAGTGGGCTTATGGGGGCTTCTTGGAAATGCCTGGGAGCCCACCCCTATATTAAAGGGACCTCAAGGCAAGAACTCTGGTTTGTTCTTGTAATATACATCTCCGTAATCTGATTTTTTATTCAGATTTACCTAGAAATAAGTATCCCATAAATCAGATTTTTTTCTGGCAGATATGTATAGGATTGTGCTGTTCCTGTTTTATTTTTCGCATTTAAATACTCAGCATGAAATGCATACTAATAGTTTGATAAAAGTTCCTTTTATGTTCTACTTTGTTGCTAACTAATCCAATAAAAATTCTGAATTGGTCATATATTAAACTCAGTACTTTTTCCTGGTATGAATGATCCTGACACAATAATATATACTGTAGAGATTGTTTAGTCTGGAGGGAATAAAATATTTCAACTCATCTGAACATGTACAACACCTACATGTAATTGTGCAAAAGTCTAGACAATGGTATATAAAATGCCACATCACTCAATTTTAAGATTGGAAAGAAACGGCTGGTGCTAAGACTGTGATTCCAAGTCAGATGGTTCAGAATAACAGAATTGGAAGGGAGCTTGAAGGTTTGCTAGTCCAACCCCCTGCTCAGGCAGTAGACCCTATAACACTCTGAACAAATGGTTGTCCAACCTCTTCTTGAAAACCTCAAATGATGGAGCACCCACAACTTGTCAAGGCAAGCCATTCCACTGAGTTATTGTTCTGTATTGTTTCTCCTTAGTTCTTGGTTGCTTCTCTCCTTGATTAGTTTCCATCCATTGCTTCCAGTCCTGACTTCAGATGCTTTGGTTAACTGTGAATGGAATGGCAACCAATTCAGTAGCATATCCACAGCATCTTTCTCTATTATATTTTAAATAACACAGTAATTTAAACCAAATATGTTGAAAATCTGAAACGCCCATCTTCCACAGAGCAGGTATTATGCAATTATAATTCCATCGGTATAAATCTCATGATCATATTTCAAATATATTTCAAATATAGAGTGGCATAGAAATTTGTACTCTATATCCTGGTGGCTGCTTTAATGTTTCTTGTAAACCATACAATGCTAGTTTGTATACAACAACACATACCAGCTCTTTATATGATATTGTGTTGGAGGGAGTAGTATATGGCCCAGTTATATAGTGTGATTTGAAGAAGTTACCTAAAATGGGAAATATTGCACTTTCTCTCCACTAACACAACTGCCATAGTCATGATTTATATAAGCATATGGTACTTCACAATGATCTCTCTATATAAAAATCATCATTGGACAGCTGGGTGATGTTAACTAAGAACTAATCATAAACATCTGCTTAGTTTATGAAAAAAATCTTCCCTTGGTCGGTTCACAGATTTGCCTCAAAGAAAATATATTATCAGGCTTTATGCACAAGTTGTTTTAACCATCTTTCTATACTATTTTAAAAGTTGTCATTTATTTCTAACTCTTAAGAGGCGTTTTTCCCTCCCAGTGACACTTACATACTAACTAATTGGACCTTTTTGGAGTTTGTTACCACTTTCTAATGCTTATTAAAAAAATCAGATGTCTTAAAGTTAATGCAGCGGTTGTCACTCCCATTGGTACTAGATTGTTGGTCTCAGTTGCCATTTTTCCTCTAAATGAAACTTGACAACTTAAATCCATTTCATTTTTTTTCAAGTTTCATTTTAATCTGTTTTGTATGCTAAGAAAAGCCATTTAAGTTATGCCTTTAACTTTAATGTGAAAACAATGCAGATCAAAACATTTAATAGCTATCAGTTTCTATGAATCTTTCACTCTTTTTACTGGCATGTTAACACTAGGCTAATAGATTTTTTTAAAAAAAATTAAATAAATTTTAAGTTATTTTAAGAAATCAAGTGGATAATTTATTTATTTTTATTTATTTTCAAGAAATCAAGTGGATAAGACTATCCTATATTAAGCATATTTATCTGTTGTTAAGAATCCCTGGTTTCATTCAGGTATGATGCATTTTAATTGGTTTGCTACCAAAATCTTGATTTGTAATACAATACAATTCCTTTGCTTTACTGATCAAAGTAAATAAATAAAATTATGCTTCTTCCATTCTTTTTTCTTACACATTTGATAAATCCATTTCCTCCAAAATTACCCGTGTCATACTGTAGTTTCTTCTAGCTTCTGCTCCATGAGTAAATATTCCACAGTGTATATTTAGAAGATTAGTTATTCAACCTTACAGAATAAATCATTTATTATTCAGACATTATTGTCAATTTTATAGCACTGAACAAGCTAGTAGAAAAGATAAGGCCCTACTCTAGGAATCTACAGCTTAAAAATCAAAAGAAGAAATAAAGAAATAAAAGAGAAAATGACTTAGATGTTTAATGGTAAAGCTTTGATTTTCTGGAATTATGACAAGGTCTGAGCAACTTGAAACTAATTTTGTGGCTCCTGGATCCTACTTCACCTGTATAGGTAGTCTTCGGCTTACAACCATTCATTTAGGGACTGTTTGGAATTACAGCAGCACTGAAAAAAGTGACTTATGACCAGTTTTCTTGGCAACTGGCATGTATTTATAACAGTTGCACTGTCCATTTGTAACCTTCCCATCTGGTTTCTGACAGGCCAGAATCAATGGGGGAAACCAGATTCACTTAATGACCACATGGCTCACTTAACAACTACAGCAATTTGCTTAACCACTGTGGCAAAAAAGATTGTAAAATGGAGCAAAACTCACTTAAACACTTGCTTAGTAATGAACATTTTGGATTCAGTTGCGATCATAACTATCTGAAATTCTTTGCCATTTTGTGACAGGAACCAGCAGAAAATTGTAGCTAAGCTTTACAATAAGATAAAACAGTCTTACTCAAAAAACTAACAAAACAAAAGCAAATTTACAATGTCTCTGAACCTGTCCAGTTCCATTAATTTTACATCAAAGCTTTAACCCTTATAATCTTTGTTCCCCCAAGAAAGTACAAGTGCTTTTTCATGGTTGCTCATCTATGCTTTATATCAAGAAAAAATATTTTTTAAATAAGAAAATGATGTTTGCCAAAATAGGCTTTAAAAATATTTTATATGGTTTTATATCAAACAACTCTAGGCAGGATAGATAAACTCTTGTCTGAAATCCTGGACAACACAGGCTACACTTGGACAGAAATTTGACTAAATGGAGAACACCTTTTTCTATTCCTATGAGATCACTGAGTTCTGATTAGGAAAGTTGCAATCTCATAAGTGTATCAGTGTAGATTAGCATCAATTCACCCCTGCAGGTGCAAAAGAATGCTCATTATTGTATTAGGTGATGTCATCTTATGACCCTTATAATTAGTGAATGTCTTATACTCTGATAAAGATACGCTGATATTATACATGTTCTCATTATAGGTTATACACTCAGAGGGATTTATTCTTATTATTGTCAAAATGTAATCCTTCTATGAATCAGGGTAAAATATAATTTGATCCCTGACCACATGGGCTAAATCAGAATATGTGACAGGCGGAAGGAACCAACTGACTTTTTCACACAGTGTAATGGTTGACCAACATTATTATTTTCTGAAAGTAATTGCAGTGACTTCATTAAAAACAACAACCTTTTACCATACTTAATACAATATCTCTAATAAAATGAGAACCTTTTTTCTTATCAATATGGACTTTACTTCCTGTATGAGTTTTAAACTACAATAACAAGAATGAGGAACTTGTTTTAAAAAAAGACTGGGATGCTTGCTCTACCATTTATTTGCAATGAAGTTTTGCACTTTAAGATTATATTCACATGACTTTCTGTATCTTCACTTTTTTGCATGAAACTTTTATTACAGCTGACTCCTTGATTTTGAAAGTGACTCAACTGCTTATTATTTACCCTTGAAACTTGCTTAGCCCATGCTCATTGGTAAAATAATTCGAGATCTATGTACATTTTTCTAGCACAAATTTAATCATGAAGTGTCATACTGTCATAAATAGCTCTTGGAAAAATTAGTGAGATCCTGTGTAGTTCTTAGAAACTGCAGTGTATGATGATGGTTTGTAAATATTTGTGACTTAGTGTCTAAAGTAAGAATGATTACAGTCTTTTGGAGAAGTGTTACCAGCTATGGCATTTTCTTGATCCCAAATCACTTTTAGTCAAACAGAAGAAAAATTAATGATCCTATATTTTCCACTTGTCTGCCCTCCATAGTAATTCAGACTCTGTTCAATTTACATTATGAATGTGTTTATTTGGAAGGTTACAGACAAAGTTCAAATTATACTGAGCAATAGAGAGAGACACACAGGGTCTCCCCCCTAAACTTTAGAAATAACTTCCTGATAAAACAAACTCTTTTGCAGCGAAATACACTGCTTTGGAAGGTGGCATACCATCCATTCTTCTTATGTTTTTAAGCATAAACTGGATAGCCACTTAATCAGGAAGCTATAGCAGTACATTATCTATTGGTCATCTTTGATTCTAGTTCTATGATTCTAACTATTATATTGAACCCCTTAAATAAATCAATTTTGGAAAATTAAAATACCAGATTAGTTTTATAAGAGTAAAAATAATTTGGCTTTTTTACTAGGATTAAAGGAATCTCAGGTTGACGTAAACTCCACAAAGCCAGAAAACTGAACCTTAATGACATATCTCATGATCCAAGAAACTTTGGAACTTGGGTGACTATATACTGTACATTTGATAAATAATTAAATAAATCAACTTTGGGAAAGTAACTGGAACTGGCATATTGATTTCTTTAAGTGTTTTCTCTTTTATCCTAATCTTTTATATATTCAAAAATTTCAAAAAGCGAAATACTAATTATATCATTCCAACCTAAAATCTTTACTTTTAAACTACAAATGCAAGCAAACACATTTTTTTTTCGAATTAGAACAATTCAAAAGAATAATACTAGAGCAGGGGTCCCCAACCCCGGTCCTCAGACCAGTAGAGGTTCATAGCCTGTTGGGAACCAGGCTATGCAAGTCACGGGCGTGGTGTGAAGCTGCATTTGCACATGCACAGGATCTAGGTTATGTGTGCAAAACCATCCCCCTCTGCCATTACCCTTCCATCACTGTTGCTGCTAGTCCATGGAGCCAGAAAGGTTGTGGACTGCTGTACTAAAGGAATAATCTAATTTATGTTACAATATAAACATCTAAAGCAGAGGTGGTGTTCAGCCAATTTGGACCGGTTCACCTGAACTGGTAGTGGAAATCACAGGTGAGCCAGCCAACCGGCCCCAGCTCTATGCTGTCCTATTTAGCCACGCTTTCAAGCCAAAGAGCATGTGTGGAAGGTCGAGTGCATGTGTGGATGGGGAGCGTGCACATGTTCACATTTGTGAACTGGTAGGGAAAGTAAGTGAATATCACCCCTGATTTGAAGCCATATCTCTGCTGAATTACAATAAAATAAGAAAGTTTATGATTGGTTACTGGAATTTTTTTTCCTTTCAATTTATAATATAAGGCATGGATTGCAATAGCAATAGCAATAGCAGTTAGAGTTATATACCGCTTCATAGGGCTTTCAGCCCTCTCTAAGCGGTTTACAGAGTCAGCATATTGCCCCCAACAACAATCCGGGTCCTCATTTTACCCACCTCGGAAGGATGGAAGGCTGAGTCAACCCTGAGCCGGTGAGATTTGAACAGCCGATTGCAAATGGAGACTGTAATTCTTCTCTGATTTAAGTCCAGCATTTAAAGTTTTTGTCATCTCAGGTCTGCCTCTTACTGCATAGATTTGGACTGGTATAAAGCTTCTGCTATATTAATAATACTGTATGTGAGGGTATGTGCCAACAGGAGTATTTTTTATCTAATTGTGGCTCTTTATTCATTATTATTTAAATCTTCCACTTCTACGTATTAAAATTAATAACACTGAAAAATTTAGTCAAGCCTTCGTGGCTAAGAAATAAGGCAGTGTTTCTCAACCTTGGTGACTTTAAGTCCTGTGGACTTCAACTCCCAGAATTCCCCAGCCAGCTGGCTGGGGGATTCTGGGACTTGAAGTCCACAGGACTTAAAGTCACCAAGGTTGAGAAACACTGAAATAAGGTAATTCTGTAGCATTCATTCAGGTCGATAATTTCCTGTTGATGAACATTTTTATCTCATCTTGCCTTCCAGCTTCTTGATTCTACTTGCTTTCTACTAAAGTCAAACAATCATTTGAAAATTATTAGGTGTTTGTTACAGGTTTATTTTCAGGCTTTTCCATTGATAGCATAGGTTTCCAAAAATAGAGCACTTTGACAGTAACAATTTGTAGGGTAGTGTGAAAATCTTGAGTGTTTGAAAGTGAATTCCTAACAACCTGTTAAATGTATGTACAAGCATGTGATATTTGTAATTGCACCAAAATCCAATTTTATAGCTGTACTTTGTCATTAAATGTTGAGTTCTTCAATAAAACTGGATTAATAGGCATACAGTTCAAATCCCGTTTCTTCCTGCTATAATCATAATTTGATTTTTACCAAGCACTTACTAATTTTATAGATCTTCTAAGTCAGACAATTTAATTGCATGTCTCATCTAGGGATGACCTATCTACAAAAATCCATTTGACCCTTAGATAGGACAAAACAGAAGTCTTTGTGTCTCTTTTCTTCCTTTTTCTACTACATTCAAAGTTTTTCATCCAGCTATGGTAGCCTTAATATAGACATCTTTGAGTCAAAATATACAAGGGAACAAGAGCTGGAAGAAAGATGGCTATCCTTTGTCTTGTGACATTTTAATCATAAAAATCTGTTTCATTGCAGCACAACTGTAACCTCCTGTTTGCAATTATAGAAAGTTTTGCAGAATCATAGAGAGCTCTGTAGAACTAAAGCACAAGTGCAAATAATAATTATAACTACAGATACTGATGATTTTGATTTTCTTTAAATTCTTTAAGAATTTATCCAGTCTATTGATAACCTATATATTCTTTTTATTTGCTTCAAATAATTTAAAAAACAATTTCCCAGCAACAACTGTTCTGACCCAGCTCCCCAAACATGATAAACCCTCTGAAGTTAACGCAAAAATTCCTTTATTAGGAGCGTCATCAGAAAAAAAATTCTCTCGCTGCGGGCTAACAAATCCATCCGGCAGGGAGATGAATAGTTGTCTGCCATATCTATTCATTTCTGCCCTGCCTTTTATCCCCAGAGGGTGAGGCTTTGCTAGTAGCAGTGGTTCTTCCTTCCCAAGGATCAGCCCACAGATTTCCACTGCTCTCCTCTCCTCTGCCTTCTGCACATCCACGTGTCAGGCTCTGAACCTAGCTGTTTCTCCTCTTTCTCATCAGCCACCTACAGACCTGGGGGCTCTTGACTCTACATCTGAGGGCTGGTGGACAGCCCAGGCTCTGCCTCTATTTCTTTCTGTCAGCTCTATTCCCTCTTCCCCCTTAGATCTTTTAGGTTGCCTTGATGCTGACCCTGACTCCCATGCTTCCTTCTCCTCTGATTCAGCTGCTGGAGGAGCCGGCGGCCAACAAGCCACAACAACAACATGGACAGAATAGAATGTTTTTGCTAACATCATTTAATTCATAGGTAACTAAGCTGATTTACTAAGGGTTGGTCCACTTAGCCTTTTGATACACCAATTTATTTTACAGCTGTATCATTAAACCCTCCCTTTCTATTATAGAGCCATAGTGTCCAAATTAAAGCACCAAATGACCTGCACAGTGACATGCAGTCGTGACACAACATTTCAAAGGATTCTGATCCATAACGACTAACCAAAAATAATATTGCATTACTTGCAGTTTCAGATGTTGTATGCTTATTCAAACTAATTATATGTAGTTTATTATGTTTATTTTTGTTTTCTAAATTTCAACTCCCCAGTCTTTAGCATCTGGTTTAAGCAGCAGAAAATGTGATGGTCCCAAAGGAGGGATAGATGTTACAGATTGTAAAGAATGAAACAGAAAGTTGACAATTTGTCTTTTAAAAAAATGGAACATGCCATCAGTTATTTATGATAAGCTTAAAATATTACAAGTATGGAAGGTTATTTATTTGTTTATTAATTTACTTGCCCCCCAACTCCCTCTGACCTTAATGGAGATATGCAAGCTCCTTTACCCTTGCAATGAGGTTTGAAACATATTTTAAGTCCATAACAGAGAAATAGATGAGAATCAAAGAGAACCTCCCTAATTCACAGGAGTATAAGGAGAGGAAGGAAAGTACAATTAGACTTGTATTCTGTTATTGTAAAAGTAAAGGTAAAGGTTCTCTTTGCACATATGTGCTAGTCATTCCCAACTCTAAAGGACAGTGCTCATCTCCATTTCAAAGCTGAAGAGCCAGCACTGTCCGAAGACGTCATGTGGCTGGCATGATTAAACACCGAAGGCACATGGAATGCTGTTACCTTCCCAGCAAAGGCGGTTCCTATTTTTCTACTTGCATTTTTACATTCTTTCTAACTGCTGGCAGAATCTGGGAGAAGCAATGGGAGCTCACTCCGTTATGCAGCACTAGGGATTCGAACTGCCAAACTGCTGACCTTTCTGATCGACAAGCTCAGCATCTTAACCACTGAGCCACTGTGTCCCTTAATATTGTAGATAGGTTGTAAAATAATATTCATTTGTGTATAGCAGAGGAATTCTTATTTAAAATTTTTTGGATCCATGGACCTTTTTCCTCTTGTTTTTTTTTATTGTAATCCCAGTAAGTGTTTTGAAATAGTCAGAGCAATAGCATTACAATACAGATATCTAAATGCACTAAAAATAGGAAAAAAGAGTAGTTTATTCAATCTGTAAATTAAAAGCAGATTGTTGAATTCAGGCCTGGTCGGCATCATACACCCAGACCACTTGAAATATAAAGCAATCAAGCAATTAAAGTCCTCCACCAAGATTAGCTGATAATACACCAGGCTTCTGGGTGCGATGTCAAGATGTAAAATGAATAAACAGAAATTAAGTGCAGCCTTTATGTCTCGCCACATCATGTCACAACAAATTATAATACAGATTAGTCTGTTGACAACACGGATGCACTTTTCTTTTGTGGTGTTTGTTGCAGCTCTGGCTGTTTGTTATGAAAAAAGTTCTGTTTATTTTCTTCAGTGAACTAAAACAATGAAGAACAAGATGATAACATCAATAACAACAACAAGATGAAGGTCATTTCTTTTAAGTATCAGTATGGTACAAAATTAGCTATTCAGTACATTAAATTGAGCCCCATAACATTAATAAGGGATGTTTTTAGTAGGAACTGATTTTAAAAGTCACTAAGCTAATTTTTAAAATTGACAAGGAAAGAAAAAGGCAAACTGTTTCTGAACATAAAGCTATAGAAAGTAATGGATCTATTGCAAAAAAAAAATCAATCCAATAAACTTCTAACCACTGGAAAACTGATTTTGTGAAATCTATGCCTAGGTGGTTTGGATGATCTTATCACACTAGCAACTCTCCTTGTCTTGTTGTTTGTTTTGTGCTTCAAGTAGGTTTGTCAAACTGTATGCACATAACATGGTTTCCCACGTGTGTGATACTCTGTGGCTGAGCTGTGAATTCTTACCAGGAAAGAATTTACAATTATCATTACATGATGTTCATCAGGAACTTATGTTAATATGTTTCGTACATATTGTAATGATGGATTTCAAAACATACTTCTGAAGTAGAGATATCAGCGTGGGAGGTCACTTCTTTGTAAGAAGTGACAATTGCTCTTGATATTCCATAATATTCAGTTGAATGGGTCTGAACCAGTGGGCTGCTGCTGCTTTGGACCGGTTCGAGTGAACTGGTAGTTGTGACCTGCAAATTGGCACCAACCCGCCCTGGCACTATGCTGTCTATTTAGCCTTGATTTTGATGCTGCATACATGTGTGCAAGGGACAGAAGGCCACACCTGCTCACAACCACTGAACCAGTTGTTAAGATAAGTGCAGCCCACCTCTGGTCTGAACTATGGTGGATGTAGAAGGCAGCTGTATACAGAGATGATTCATTCTTATTCCTTTTCCAAATAGACAAAGAGCTGCACTGTGTGAAAGGAGGAAATTAAGCTGAATCCTTTTGCAGAAAGAGGTTTGGAAGCTTAATGTATCCTTCCAACAATACTATGAGGACATGGTTGCAGTAGTTAAGGTGTCTGTGGACTCTGAATGCTTAATTTGTTAATAGGTAAAAGTTCCCCTCGTACATACAGTATGTACTAGTCGTTCCCAATTCTAGGGGGAGGTGTTCATGTCCGTTTCAAAGCTGAAGAGCCAGCACTGTCCGAAGATGTCTCTGTTGGTCATGTGGCATAACTGGTGGCAAAGGTGTACGGAACCTTCACACTAAAGGTGGTTCTCATTATTCTACTTGCATTTTTACATGCTTTCAAACTGGTAGGTTGGCAGAAGCTGGGACAAGTAGTGGGAGCTCACTCTGTTATGCGGTGCTAGGGATTCAAATTGCCAACCTGCTGACCTTTCTGATCGACAAGCTCAGCATCTTAGCCACTGAGCCACTGCATCCCTGATTTGTTAATACATACTTAACAGATACATTTACAAATGACTAAAGTATTTTGTGCTAATTGAAGGACACTAACAACTATGTGTGTGTGTGTGTGTGTGTGTGTGTGTGTGTGTGTGTGTGTGTATGTTCTGACCCCCACCTTGCCCGTTCAGAAATGACAACCACACACAGCTTGCAAAGGAATGTTTTTATCAGTCCCGGCTCTTGCTGGCTGCGAGCCCAAAATAAACACAGATAAATTCTCTGGCAAAAGTAAACTACAGCAAAACAGGTTTATATAAATCAAATCACTTATCCAAGTGCTTTTTCTCGATGATTGCAAACAAACAGAGACTTGACTAGAACAGGAATGGAATGGGATGGAACGAACGTTGACTTCTGCAACTAGGGCGTGGCACCATCAGTCTTTTTATCCGCAGGAGAAGACCCTAACGAGCAACAGCTGCTCATTATCCTCTCCTGTGAGTTGGTCAGCCCTGCATCCTGAAGCAATTCACAGGAGGTTTCTGCTGAGTCACAACATATACATACATACATACATACATACATACATACACACATACACATACACATACACTACACATAGACATACATACACACACTCATGCAGATCTTTCTTTCTCTTCCTTCTTTCCTTTCTTCTTCTTTCTTTCCTCCCTCCTTCCTTTCTTTTTCCTCCCTCCCTCCCTCCTTTGAAACAAAAGATATTTTCAATTAATTTAAACATTCATATCATTCAATTCAATTTATCATTATCATTCAATTTACATTTGTAAACTTTTTTATAGTTTTGTACAAAATAAGATTTTTAACTTGAAGTAATGCAAATATTAATAAATTAAATGTATAGAATGAAGAATTCTATAAGACACCTATGGATCTAACAGTCCTCTAAAACTTTACAATGTGTACAGTTACATATAGGTTATTGGGGGAAAACAAAAATGCTATTAATTTATTTTTCATAGAATAATTATTTCAAAGAAATTTCAAAAATATAACTGCAATGCAGCACAGATTAGAAAAATACTGAATTTATACTAAAATAAAGGAGGACTTTATACAAAGAGTTTATACAATTACAACAGGCACAAGCCATCTTATATATACAGCTGAAGCTATATATAAAACATAAATATTGGGGTTATTTTAGCAAGTTATGTCTTTTAAAGGCATAAGAAGAGGAACTAGGGAATAAGTGAATCAAGTTTTAGTTCAGACAAATGCTTCCAAAGTTAAGACTATTTTGAATCTGAGATTGCACAATTGTTTTAAAACATTCTATGTAAAATGTTTTTTGCATTTTTGCATGATTTTCATATGCATGTTTTTGTGCTTTTCATTTATATACAGTACATATATTTGTGTGTTGAGTTTTTTTTGTTTTTGTTATGAACTGCTGTACAATATTTTGAAAAATGTGTGCTATACAATATATGTTTCAATATAAGTACAGATCTGGATGGGGTAAAATTAGTAGTATTTGTAGTAAAATTCTGCAGTATTTGAAGATATACCTGTGTTAGAACTTTTGAACCATGTGATATGGATCAGAAATGTTGCTCTTAAGCTAGTAAATCAACCGTAGTTTATAAGCCATGGCGCTAATACATCAATTATTTCAGTCTGTTATTTAGGAAGCACTAGGTGCCAAACAAACAAACATGACATAAATTGGGCAAACCATGCATACTATATGTAGCAAAAACTATAAAACTATGCTACAGTAAATAACAAATTTTAATACCTTTTAAAAAGTACTTGATAATTTTGCCAGTCTTGTATATTACCCTTTAACATGGAAGCAGGAACAATTCTAGTGGTTCATGTATCAGAGTTTAGAGTTTAGAGTTTATTGGGATTTATAGGCCGCCCTTTTCCCTGAGGGGACTCAGGGCGGCTTACAACCACAAGGGAAGGGGGTGCAGCGTCAAAAAAAAAAAAAAAAAAAAACAAAACAGAATGTGAACAAAGAAAAAATAGTAAAAACACAACTTTCGTTCAGCAATCAAACACTCGGGCGGGTAAATTAGGAACCTATCCCCAGGCCTGCTGGGAGAGCCAGATCTTGAGGGCTGCGCGGAAGGTCTGGATGGTGGTGAGGGTACGGGGAGGTCGTTCCACAGGGTCGGAGCTGCCACAGAAAAGGCTCTCCTCCGTGTGGTCGCCAGTCGGCATTGACTGGCAGATGGGATTCGGAGGAGGCCCAGTCTGTGCGATCTAATTGGTCGATTTAGGGAGGTAATCGGCAGAAGGCGGTCTCTCAAGTACCCAGATCCACTACCATGGAGTGCTTTAAAGGTGGTCATCAGTACCCTGAAGCGCACCCGGAGACCAACAGGTAGCCAGTGTAGCTCGCGGAGGATGGGTGTAACGTGGGCGAACCGCGGTGCGCCCACTATCACTCGCGCGGCTGCATTCTGGACTAGCTGTAGCCGCCGGATGCACTTCAAGGGCAACCCCATGTAGAGCCCATTGCAGTATTCCAGCCTAGAGATCACAAGGGCTCGAGTGACTGTTGTGAGAGCCTCCCGGTCTAGGTAGGGCCGCAACTGGCGGACCAGGCGAACCTGGGCGAATGCTCCCCTGGTCACAGCTGACAGCTGGTGGTCAAAAGTCAGCTGTGGGTCCAGGAGGACTCCTAAGTTGCGGACCCTATCTGAGGGGTATAAAATTTGACCCCCCAGCCTAAGCGTTGGTACATTGGCCAAATTATTGGGAGGGAAGCACAACAGCCACTCGATCTTGTCCGGGTTGAGTACCAGTTTGTTAGCGCTCATCCAGTTCTTAACGGCCTCTAGACCCTGGTTCATCACGTCCACCGCTTCATTGAGTTGGCACGGGGCGGACAGATACAGCTGCGTATCGTCCGCGTATTGGTGGTATTTTATCCCGTGCCTCCGAATGATCTCGCCCAGCGGTTTCATGTATATGTTAAATAGTAGGGGGGATAAGACCGAACCCTGCGGCACCCCACATGTTAGGGGCCTCAGGGACGATCTCTGCCCCCCGACCAACACCGACTGCGACCTGTCCGAGAGGTAGGAGGAGAACCACCGTAAAACAGTGCCTCCCACTCCCACCTCCCGCAGTCGTCGCAGAAGGATACCATGGTCGATGGTATCGAAAGCCGCTGAGAGGTCAAGGAGAACCAGGATGGACGCATAGCCTCCATCTCTGGCCCTCCAGAGATCATCGGTCAATGCGACCAAAGCGGTTTCTGTGCTGTAACCAGGTCTGAAGCCGGACTGGAAGGGGTCAAGATAACTAGCTTCCTCCAAGGCCCGTTGAAGCTGGAAGGCCACCACCTTCTCAACAACCTTCCCGATAAAGGGGAGGTTGGAGACAGGACGAAAGTTGTTTAAAATGGCTGGATCCAAGGATGGTTTCTTCAGGAGGGGTCTCACCACCGCCGTTTTAAGTACGGCGGGGAAGTGCCCCTCCCGAAGGGAGGCGGTCACGACCGCCTGGATCCAGCCATGTGTCACCTCCCTGCTGTTGGCAACCAGCCAGGAGGGACACGGGTCCAGAATGCAGGTGGAGGCACTTACAGCTCGAATGGCCTTGTCCACATCCCCAGAGGCAACATCCTGGAACTCAACCCAGAGATGGTTTGCCAAGTGGTCCTCCTGTGTCTCGGCTGGATCTACTGCGGTGGAGTCCAAGTCCGACCGAAACCGAGCTACTTTGTCCTCCAGGAATTGAGCATAGTCCTCAGCCCTACCCTGCAAGGGGTCTCCCGCATCCCTCCTATTAAGGAGGGAGCGGGTTATCCTAAACAGGGCGGCTGGGCGTGACTCGGCGGACGCAACCAAGGCAGAGATGTATGATCTTTTAGCAGTTCTTAATGCTCGGACATAGTCCTTGGTGCAGGTAGTTAAAAGTGCTCGGTTCGCCTCGGACTTATCGGACCTCCACAGGTGCTCTAGGCATCTCCTCCGGCGTTTCTTCTCCCGGAGCTCCTCGGTAAACCAAGGAGGCCTCCGGGATCCACTGACCCGGAGGGGCCGTAGTGGCGCAATCCGATCAAGAGACTCCGATGCCGCCGAATACCAGGCGGCAGCCAGAGTCTCCGCCGAACTGTGGGCGAGAGTATCAGGAATGACCCCAAGCTCCGTCTGGAACCTCAACGGGTCCATAAGTCGCCTGGGGCGGAACCACCTGGTCGGTTCCTCCTCCCTACGGTGGGGGTTTGGCCTCCGGAAGTCAAGCCTCAGTAGGCAGTGGTCTGACCACGACAGGGGTATGATCTCATTACCCCTCAGACCAAGATCACACATCCACTGCTCCGAGAGGAATACGAGGTCGAGCATGTGACCCGCTGCATGGGTTGGGCCCCGAATTACCTGGGTCAAGCCCATGGCTGTCATGGAAGCCATGAACTCCTGCGCCCCATCAGAGCGTTCACCGAGCGATGGCAAATTGAAGTCCCCCAGAACTATAAGCCTGGGGAACTCAACTGCCAGCTCGGCTACTGACTCGAGGAGCGAGGGGAGGGATGCTGCAACGCAGTTGGGAGGCAGGTACGTTAGCAGCAAACCCACTTGACCCTTGAGGTCCAACTTTATCAGCAGGGACTCACACCCGACAAGCTCCGGAGCAGGGACCCTACGAGGTAACAAAGACTCCCGGATTACAATAGCCACACCGCCACCCCTTCCCTGGGCTCTCGGCTGATGAAGCACCTGAAATCCCTCTGGGCACATCTCTACAAGGGGGACTCCTCCTTCTGTGCCCAGCCAGGTTTCAGTAATACATGCCAGGTCTGCCCTCTCGTCAACAATTAAGTCCCGGACGAGGGGAGCTTTGTGAACAACAGACCTGGCATTTAGCGACAACAGCCTGAGACCAGGGTCCTGACTGCTCGCGCCATCTGGTCTTGGAGTGGGACTCATAGGGCCGGAAGGAGGGATCTCTGTGATGTAGCGAACCCTCCTTCCCCGGTAATGGCCAGCCCTAAAGTCCCTGCCATATCTGCCTCTCCCTATCATGACCGCTATGCTCCGACCCACTCCCGTAGCCATGGTCCCCCCAACCACCCCGGTACCCTCCGCCTTCCCCAGCAGGTCCTCCGAGTCAAACATTCTCATTTATCCACTCTAACAATTCCCACGTAAAATTTAAAACATATAAAAAATACAAAAGTAACAATTACTAAAAGTGGGCCATTCATTCAATTCCAGCCAACTCCCATACACTCAACATACTATTTTAAAAATTGCGCAGTTATATGTATCAACAATAAATATGTGCAGAATAATAATTATTTATTTATATCCGGTCTTTATTTTTTATTTTTACAAATTACTCAAGGATGCAAACATATTGAACACACACTTTTCACTTTTCCTTTCAACACCCTTTTCCCCACCACAACTCTGTGAAATGAGTCTGGTTAAGAGAGAATGATTGCCCAAAGGCTACCCAGCTGCTTTTCCTGGCTAAGGTGGGACTTGAATTCATGGCCTAATGTCTTAACCACTTAACCAAACTGTCTGCCTTACTTGTTTCATTTACAGTTTGGTGATAGAACACATTTTTCAAAAAGTTTTGATTGTGGATTTCACAAAGGAATGAGCAAACATTCCTTTTGCTCTGCCTTTAATTTTTTTTTAGGAACATTAGAAGATTTCACCAACATTTTCAACTTGCTGTCTTTTTTGTTAGTTCATCTGATGCAGTAATCCCATAAAAGCATATGAATGCAATTGTCTATGTCTAGTATTGGTTCCTGAGTACGGTAATCAATAAATGAGGTTCCATGAAACCTACAAAATGTAATCTAGTTGTATGAGTATTCCATCTGTGATACTTTCTGATCTCGGTTGTTTTCTTTCATATGTTTTGTTACAAAATTAGATAATCTCATGAGTGCTTGAAGGGAGCGTGGTTTGCTCATATTTTATATACTAATGGCTTGCCCTGTCAGTATTGGTAGAGTTGGCTGTTGTGTACTTTTAGTTTGTTTGTCTGGTAATTCCTTCATTGGGATATTATTTACTTCTTGATTGTTGGTCCAATGTTACTTTTGGTATTAATCTTTGATCATCTGGGTGTTGATTGCTGGTGACTTTTGACTTTTTGATTGTCTCTTTTGAATGTATGAGTTCAAATTTCTTTAATCAATTTACAGGTAGCCCTCGATTTGCAACAGTTCATTTAATGACTTTAGAAGTTACCAAGGGACTTACCGTATTTTTTGGAGTATAAGACGCACTGGAGTATAAGACGCACCAAGATTTTGAAGAGGCAAAGAAAAAAAGTTTTTGCACTCTGCAGACCTTCCAAAAATGGTCTGTTTCCCCCTCATTTCTGCCCTCTTAAGCACCCTGGAGCACTCTGTAAGCCTCCCAAAGGCTATGCACAGCCATTTTGGTGAAGAAGGTGGGATTTTTGGAGGCAAAAAAAATGTATTCTGTGTATAAGATGCACTTAGATTTTCAGCCTCTTTTTTTGGGGGGGGGAAAGGTGCATCTTATACTAAAAAAACATAGTAAGTCCCTTTTTTCAGTGCCATGGAAACTGGGGCAAAACCCACTTAACAAATTTCTCTTTTTCCAACCTAAATTTGGGGTTCAATTGTGATCATAAGTTGAGGACTACCAGTATCAGCTATTTCAGTTGTTTAAGAAAATCTAGGAGGTATTCAAGGTAGCTATAATTAAAGAAACAGAAGACCAACATCATCAATAATAGTTAGGAATATAACCCTCTTTATTGGGAAACATAAAGTGCCATCAAAACAAGGTCACAAAATAAGCTGCTCAAGAAATGCTGAAACAACTAAGTCTTTATGGCTTTCTTAAAACCAGCAGAATCAGAGCCATAAAGATTTCAGTTATGCTGTGATGAGGACCACGCTCTTTTCTTTAACACTGCTTGCTGGAAACTTTACTCTACCTAGATGCTTTTATAAAAAATCAAAAATAATTTTATAGTTAACTATTACACAATAAAGCCTTCCATGCGATATATACTGCATTTATAAGAAAAAAAAGTGTTCTAATGGTTTGAATGAGAGCAGCACAATTTTTCCTGGGTCCCTGTACAAACCACCACAATCCTGTCTAGAAACGCCACAGAAGTGTAATGAAGCGTAAAGCAAGTCTTCAGCAGCAATATTGTATGTGATTAGCTTTAGAAAGTGCGTGTGCAAGATCTGATAATAAGTTGAGGATCAATGCTCCTTATGTTATGGGTGGCTCTTTGTTAAAAAAAAAAAAGAGCAACTGTCAGACCTAGAGAAGAGATCATGGTTGCTGGGCAACCAGAGCAACACAAATATGCTCTTGCATCAATTCTGAGAAAGAAAAATATATATAGTACTTTGTTTCCACCCCCTGCAGATATGATGATCATTGATTGTGATGGTAGCAGTGTCAGGGAGAAAATATTTGAACCTGAGCATTGTTAACACAAAGATATTAGTGGCACCTCTCCACAGAAATGGAAAGTGCACTATTGCAGCTATACCTCTTTCTCCGGTCTCTTCTGTTTGCTGTGAAAAAGAGAAGAGATAATAACCGCTGCAGTGGCGGTCTCATGTTCTTCACCCATCTGGGAAAAATACAGGTGCAACTTTATATCTAGGAGGAATTGTGGTTCTTTTCTGTGTATGTTTACAGGTATAGTCCTTGAACCCTGATTAATTATATTAATCCTAGCTCACCAAAGGAATATGTTATAATTACTGCTTAATTTAGTTTAATTAATTTATTGCCTGTCTTTTCTCTAGAACAGGGGTGTCAAACTCATGGCCCATGGGCTGGATGTGTCATGCACTGGCCACACTCACCCCTCTTTTAGCGAAGGGGAAAAATGTTGTGATATGTGACATGATGACATGGCACCACGAGTTTGACACCCTTGCTCTAGAACAGGGGTGTCAAACTGCTGTTGTCATGGCAGAGTCATGTGATGTTTAGTGACCCCCCTTTGCTAAATCAGACATAGGCATTGCCAGCATGTGACACATCTGGTCCATGGGCCACAAGTTTGACAGCCCTGATCTAGAAGGTCAAGGTCGTGAGAATCTGTTCAACATTTTCCTCTATCTTGGGAGACAGCTTAGGCTCAGAGAAAGTTACCCAGTAAGCAGAGTCATGTGATGTTTAGTGACTTCCCCCCCCTTTGCTAAATCAGACTTGGGCATCGCCAGCATGTGACACATCTGGTCCACGGGCCACAAGTTTGACAGCCCTGATCTAGAAGGTCAAGGTCGCGAGAATCTGTTCAACATTTTCCTCTATCTTGGGAGACAGTTTAGGCTCAGAGAAAGTTACCCAGTAAGCTCTGTGGTGAAGCAGAAATTAAATCTGAATTTCCATGCTCCAATTCCAACATAATTCCCACTAAGTCTAATTTGAATAAGCATAAACTCTCTTAACAATGATGCCGGAGGCGCTCATTCCAAGGGAAAACTTGGCAAACTGAATTACAGTTAATATTGTTATGGGAAATGAACACTAAGGATGCCAATGATTGGGTTGGTGCTTTCATGAATGACTTTGTGAAAATTAATGATACTTTGAAATGTCATGATTAATTTATATATAGTATATATTATATATTATCGCTGATTATGCTCAGCTGAATTCTGTACACAAATGACATTTCCCCCTAAAATTTCATCCACATGTCTTGGATTGTAAAAGACGATTGTGTGAGTTTTATGTGCAAATGGAATTAGCAACATTAGTAGATCGGACACCTGCCGCTTTTATTTTATTTATTTGTTTATAAAATTTATTGGCTGCCCATCTTACCACAGGGTAACTCTTTGCAGGGAATTGTTGTGTGAAAGCTCTTTAATAGTAAACCTCTTCCTCTCATTGAAAGTACATGAATTACACAGCTCCATTTTCATTCTAGAATCACAACATTATGGTATGTTTATTTCTTTTTCTCAATTAAAAACTCATTGATTGTGAACAAACTACCTGAATGAATATTATTTCATTTAGCCAAATTTCTCTTGCAAATATTTTCTATGGTTGCCTTGCCTCTTCCAAATTTAAAAGTCTTTTCTGTTCCCAAGCCAGAGAAAGATTTCCCTAGCTTCTATTATCAAATATACAGAAAATAGTTCATCCTATATTTTCAAACTGTTTGATTATTATCGCTTCCTATCACTCCCTAAACTCTTCAGAGTTGCTACATTTACTTTAATAGGGTTCCAGACCAAATAAGCTTATACCTTCAAGAAGCAAAAGTTCTGCCATCCTGGATAATATGGGATAATATGACAAAGTTAAGTGTTTGGCACAATCAACACACAGATAGCTTAGAGGGGGAACTCTCGTATCACAATCAGGAGGCTCTGGGCTTGATCCTAGGTAGAGGCGCAATGAGAATATATCTGCTGAATAAAATTCCGCATTGACAACAGGAAGGGCATCCGGCCAATAAGCACTCAGCTCTATCCAGTTGCCCAGACTCCACACCACAAGGGATTATGAGTCATTAAAAGGAGATGATGATGATATATGTCTGTAGGTAGAATATGACATTGAGCATTACAAAAACCAATGGAACATTAGTTCAATTTTGCCCAACAGGCAGGAGTAAAGCTGTTCTTGCACTGGAATGTTGTTAAATCTTCTTTCTAGAAATGATTAAGGTTAAACATTGAATTTAGCAAGTGTGAATGTTGTTCTGTAAGTTGACTATAGAAAATTGGCTCATTAATTGGCATTGGGTAAAGATCTCTTAAGCAAACCTGTCTGACACAGAGAGAAGGATATACTGTATTTAGATCTCTCTGAATGTAATTGTCAAGAACCCATTGCTTCAGCACTGTCGTGGTCCTCTTGAGGCTAATCAGGGTCAGATATTGAACTGATAAGCTCTACAATTTTAAATCAAAATCCATTGCTGCCTTCCGTGATGACAAAAAATTATCCTGTAAGGTTAGAGAAGTCAGGAAGCTACCAGAACCCCCCATCCCGCCCAAAACTAACTCAAAATTTCAGACAGTAATATGGAGCCTACATGAAATTAAGTCCATATTCCAATTTCAACAGGGACGTAGATACTTATAAAACTTACAATACTCCCAAAGAAATTCAGAATAGATATTTCAATATTAAACAACATAAACATATGTTAAATATTGCAACATATGTAGTAATAAAGATTTTTCAATTAAATTATGGATGTATTTGATTATCCATAAACCTGACCTGATTATCTGCCAGGATATTGTTCAGGGCTAACCAATAAGCTAATCTTCTATAGAGCTATTTAGCATACAGCTTGCTTGCCATATTCAAGAAGCTAACTACACACACAGAAACTTTCTGATTTTTCAAGCTACTAAATTGCACTGAATTTGTGAAACTCGGTTTCTCAGGATTGACCGAGTCCTTGTTTTCTGTTTGAGTACCAAGAATTTTGAAATGGGAGTAAATATATTCATACTTTATGAATGAAGCTATTTCAAAAATATTTAAAGTGGATGTAACAATCTATTAATAATCCTCCCAATAATTGTATTTTTGGGTACTTGAACTGAACTAATAGCTGAAATAATATAGAATATAAATAAATCAAGTTTTAAGTGATGTCAAATCTTAAATGTACAGAGCTTCCTGCGGCACTAATGTTACTGATTGCCTTTTTTCCTGCTCACCCCCACCCCAAAAATCACTTTTACGATGTCCATTCTTAAATGCATAAAATCAAAGGACCGAGCTTTGATAAAATGTTTACAGGCATCAACCACTTCTAAACATGCTTTTTGGAAGAAGAGGCTTGAAAGACGTACAATTTTAAGTCCCACCTTGAACGCTGCATTAGTGGAATCCTTAAAAGCACAAATAACAGGGAAAAAGTGATGGTGGGCCTTGAGGGAAAGAAAAAAACACACAGTTCTGTCTTGCACCTAATTCAATCCATTTAGAAGCTTTCTGCCTAAGCCAAGGATTACAGGTGATACCATCTACTTCAGGTTGCAGTGTCTAAAGAAAGCATCCTTCTTATTAAAAAATGGAAAAAGACAAAGTTTAAAGCCAAATAATTCAAGCTTGCATAAATCTTTAATAGGACCTGCCCTCCCAGGATTGGCTGCCTGTACTCTTCTCTGCCCAAGGGAAACACAATATGTCTTAGAAGAGAATAATAGTAGCTCCATCTTGTGTGTTATATGATATCTTCAAGTAATCCAGAGGATTTTGTCTTTGTCTGCCGTAAACAAAAGGCCACCCATACATACAGTGTCCAGGCTTTTTCAGGCTCCTTACCTTAGCAGGTGACATCCAGAAGATGGACGTGGAAGAGTTAGGCAGCTAAGTTGCTGGAGGCAAGTTTCCTCTCAAGGCTTTAGGGAAATATGAAACAAATAAGGCAAATTCTCTCTTCCTAAGACAAAAATGTGACAAGCTGTTACCCTAGTTTTCTAGCACATTGTTTCCACCAATCCTGGCAAACACAATTCTGTATAAGAATTTAAAGCTTCTTATACTAAATTAGCAGAGTAGAATTAAACATGAAGGGTGGAGAATGTCAGAGAATTTGAAAAGGAGCACAATAATGTTTTAAAAATGGCAAACATTGTGTTTTTACACAAAAATTGTGCTTTCTGAAAGTTTTCTTTCAGTTTTATCAATGTTGTTGTCATTATTATAAATAACATTATTCAAAGGAACAGATACAACAGGAAATGTGGGGGTGTTTCTTTGCATTTTCAGAAAAAATCCAGGAATTGGAACATGAATAGCCTATTGGAAATATTTTGATTAAAAAAAGAGAGAAAAACATCGCACTATCATGAGGCTTTAGCATAGAGGAGAAAAATACAGATAAGGCTTTTGGGGGATAAAATGTATTTTAATTATTCTGATATATGTTGAGAGTTAGTGATCCAACAAATTCTTGTCTTTGTTTTTGACAACAATGTGCCAGACACTGGAAGAGAGAACAAAACGTCTGCTATCATAGATCTAATCCCTATCAACAAGAAATGGAATGACATTGAAGAAATTGTTACTATTGAATTCCTGATATCCAAAGGAGGAAATATCTAAAGAAGTGTGGATACACCCCTCTAAAATTCCAAAGAGAACCATGAATACATTCAGGAAACAGAAGGGAAATATAACAATACAGAGTATTTAAACTGTAGAAACTGGAAGCCTCAGTGAGCCAAGGCTTGTTATAGATACCAAAAACAAAATAGTAATAACAATAGCACTTAAGAGTTATATACAGCTCCACAGTACATTACACCCCTCTCTAAGCAGTTTACAGAGTCAGCATATTTCTCCCAACAACCTGAGTCCTCATTTTATTGACCTCTGAAGGATGGAAGGCTGAATCAACCTTGAGCCTGGTGAGATTCGAACTGCCAAATTACAGGCAACTGGCAGTCAGCAGAAGTACCCTGTGGTATTGCATACTAACCATTGCGCCACCATGGCTCTTGATAAAGACAAAAGATAAAGATGAAACAAATAAGAATTATTGTGAATGTGTTGAAAGAGGGTGAGTATTGTTGAAATAGGTGGCTATAGAAATCAAATACATATATTACATGGTAAGAAAAACAAAATTGACATAAATATAATATGCATGCCAGGGAATCCACCATTGAGCCAGGTCCTTAAACCAATGACATCCAATCAACCTAAGTGGGTCCATACCTTCTTAAAGAGAAGAGGGGGCAATTGAACTATTCTGCAAAATTCCTAGGAAGCTGGTTGAAACCAAAAGCATATAAGGCAAATACTATTCTCTACCACTCCAGGAAATCCGCAGAATTTAACATAATTGGAGATCTAGTAGAGGATATAGGAGGTTCAGATGACAATATTTGGAAAATTGTTGTGACAACAGAATAGATACATTCCCTGGCATCCCAGCAAAATGGGGATGCTTAGCAGCATGCTGACCCATTCACAGCACATCCAGGAAATACTCTTTTGCAACTGACTAATTGTGATTTTGTTCATATCAATGGTGTTCAAGAGATGCTCCATATGTTTTAGCTAGGCTAGGCACCTATTAATATTGATACTAACCTTGCTTTCATTTGCCACAGTCATTCAGCTTCTATTAGCAGGTCTTTATATTTTGTAACTTTCTCCAATTCTTTCTCTCCTATTCTGCTGTCTCTGGGTACTACAACATTCACTATCAATACTTGTTTGCATTTCTTATCAACAATTGTTAGTTCTGGGGTGTTATGTGGCAGGTACTTGTCTGTTTGAATTCTAAAGTCCCAGAGCATTTTAGTTTCTTTATTTTCTGTTTGTCTGTGTTAATTCTTGCTTGCAGCAAAAAGTATTTCTTGAAAATATTCCAGTGTACTATTGTTGCTATATTGTTATGATGCTATTTATAGTCAGTCTGTGCAATCTTCTCAGAGCAGCTAATTAGGTGGTCTACTATTTCTTCAGCTTCTTTGCACAGGTGGCATTTGCTGTCTGTTGCTGTCATCTCTATTTGGGCTTTGTATGTATTTATACTTAAGGCTTGGACTTATGCAGCCAGAATTAGCCCCACTGTCTGTTTCTTTAACTTTAATGCTGTTAGCCATTGTCTAATTATCTGATCTGTTTGCTTTTTTCTTTTAAATGTACCAACCATGTAATGCTTTTTCTTCCAGTTCTCTTTCCTATTCTTCATTTTGGTTTTTCTTGTAGGCCACTTTGGTCTTTATCAGGGGTAAATTCCTGCCAGTTCTAACCTCTTCTATAAAAGAGGTTCCACAAATCTACAGTGCCGTTTAGAACTGGTTCCACCTCCCCCCCGTCCATCTGCACATCATCAAGATGAAGAGCGAGAGGAGGAATTCTGGGAGTTGAAGTCCACAAGTCTTAAAACTGTCAAGTTTGAACACCCCTGGGGTTTTTTCCCTAAAGGGTTAGGGGTGCAAGGGTCTTGTAACTTGACAGCTTTAAGACTTGCACATTTCAATTCCAGAGTTCCTGAGCCAACATGACTGGAGGAGGAATTCTGGGAGTTGAAGTCCACAAGTCTTAAAGCTGTCAAGTTTGAACACCCCTGGTTTTTTTTCTAAAGGGTTATGGATACAAGGGTCTTGTAACTTGACAGCTTTAAGACTTGCGTGCTTCAAATGCCAGTTTCTGAGCCAACATTTTGGTTGCTAAGCAAGAACATTGTTAAGTGAATTTCACCACATTTTACAAGTTAGCCACACCCACCCAGCCACATGGCTGGCAAGCCACTCCCACCCAGTCACATGGCTGGCAAGCCACTCCCACAAAGCAGGCCACACCTACAGAAGAGGTTCTAAAAAAATTTGAAACCCACCACTGGTCTTTATGGTGCTCAGTAAGCCTTCATAGTGAGCTAGCTTTAGTGCATCTTCTTCACTGTCCTTCAGATATTCTTCCAATGTCCTTCCCCACCCACTGCTTCAACTGAGTGGAATATTTGTAACATTCAACAGCCACCTATTTTTCTTGGTAAGTGGAATCTGTCAACATCATGCACGGATGAAAGGCATGATTCATTATTATTGTTGTTATTATTCTTATCTTTCTATTCATGGCTTTTAGTTCTGCTTGAATCTAGTCCACTAATCTGGTACTGTATCTAATCACTGGAATTTCCCAAGAATTAATTGCCTTGATGACATTTCATCTACTGAGTTTGGACTTTAGGATCTTCCGTCTCATGATGTATTCAGTGCCAATTCCACTGAAGTGGGATCTGGCTCTTCCATGACATCACCAATGTGACAGAAGGGGAAGGCTGCTCACTGATTTTCACATGTTGACTTCTACACATGAAAATATCCCCTGGTGATTCTAGAGAATTCTAATCAGGGATCCTGAACTCCCTCATTGTTAAACATAAGAGAATTAAAAAACACTGGCAAACTCCTTCCATTTTAATCTTCATCTGGTTTGGTATGATAAAGTAAGCTATATATTAGTTGATCTAAATCAGATAATATTGGCTTGGCTCTGATTAAGTCAATATGTAAAAGCAATTACAATAACAGTTCTTCTCCCTCCCTTGTCTTTGTCTCTCTCTCTCTTCCTCTCCAGTTTATTTAACAAACCATCTGAAATCTACAAATACAGAAGGGATTTTGGAAGGTCAAACCCCTTGCTCAAACTGGATACCCTATACCAGTGGTCTCCAACCTTGGCAACTTTAAGACCTGTGGACTTCAACTCTTAGAGTTCCTCAGCCAGCTTTACTGGCTGAGGAACTCTGGGAATTGAAGTCCACAAGTCTTATAGTTGCCAAGGTTGGAGACCACTGCCCTATACCATTCTGGACAAATGGCTGCCCAGTCTCTTCTTAAAAGCTTCCAATGATGAGGCAGCCAAGCTTCTGGGGGCAAGTTGTTCTTACTGTCAGGAACATTATCTTTAATCCTAGACTGGATCTCTCTTTGATAAACTTTCATCTGTTCACCTAGATATTATCTAGATCACCTAGATAGGCATAGCTTCATTCTGGAGTTTCTTTTACCCATCTCCTGAATCAGGGGTGGGTTCTGGATTCTTTTACTGCCAGTTCACTCAGGGACGTGCTTGGCGTGCATGCTTGATGGATGTTACGTGTGCATGCGCAGTAGTGAAAAATTGCTTCTGTGCATGCACAGAAACAAAAAACAAGATGGCAGCGCCATAGAACCAGTTCGCGGGTGTGGGCAGCCAAGTTACTACCTACTCGGCCTAACTGGGCCGAACCGGTAGAAACCCACCTCTGTCCTGAATACTTTCTCTATGACCAGAGCGGCAATTCAGTTTATGTGTATGTATAATTCATCATTGAGCAAGACTTCATCCTTAACCATACAGGTTATATAGGAAACTTTCTCACCTATAGTATTATGCACAATTTGTATTTTAAACTATTATGAAAACCAAGGATATCATATTCCTTTGCTCTTTGTAGAACAACACAGTTGCAAAATATATAAGCTAAGTCAGTAGAAGTAGGATTACCCATTCAGTACACATTCTGATTGTGTATTAAATTTTATTTCAAGGCCTGAAGTCAGAATCAGAGCTGAATTGCTTGAAAAACAAATAGCAACAGTGAAATGAAGCAACTTTCTGTAGCTAACTTGCACTGTAAAATAAAATCTGCAGAGTATAAATCTGCAGATTCTCAGAATCAAATACAGATCCCCCTTTCTTCCCACCACATAGTAGTTAGATAAATAGTATTATTGTACAGGTTTTTAAAGTGCTGGGTATACAGAGTAATATTCACTCAGACAAACTTGGATCTATCTGATGAACCCCCAAAATGAGTAATTTTTGCCACATATGCTTACACCTCATGCTTCTGCACAGATACGTACCTCTGTAAGCCATTTGATGAATTCTCGATGAGTCTACTGCTTGTTTTAATTTCCCATGAGGTTAATAAAGGAAGTTTACAGAAAGAAAATTTCCTATTTCCCTCCTCCCTTTGCAGCTTTCTGCAATCTTTGAAAAGCTTCTCAAGGGAGTTGCTGGCCAGTATGTGTGTTTGGGGAGCAGGAATGGAAGTTCTTGAGGGAGGGCTTGAAAATATTACTTCTATGAGCTTGCTTAAGATGGCAATTATATAAACAGTTAACTAGAAATAAATACTGCAGAAGAACAAACTAAACATTGGTTACTCACAAATGGCAATTATATACAATAAAAGGAGGGCAGATAGAAATAAATTAAACTCTCCACAGTGTAGAGACAGAAAAATCGAGGAGAATAAAAGCAACAAAGTTGCTGGAAATATTATGCAAAATGTGTCCAGTATATCTTACTAAGAAGATACACAAGAATTTGTAATTATGGGGAGCATTGAGAGGCTACAAGCTTAATCGTGCACCCATTTCCCACAACTCAGCAATAGACATCCTTAGGAGTGTATGCATGATATATTTATTTTGAAACCCAATTCCAATTTGAGACTATTTCCCCCTTTTTATCAGTGTGAAATACCATTTTCTAGAATGCGGTACAAAATGAGTTAATTGTAAAATGTCACCAAAGCCTGTGACACAAGTGAGAATTAGATGGTGGATTGAGTTCTGGTAAGAAGATCTTTGTGTTTCTCACCAGCCATTTTTAGCTGTTTTGCATTTTGTTTTGGGTTACTTCTTGACCTCTAGCAATTCATGCCCCATGAGATTCCTCTGGCTTCTGCCCCATCAGGCGAGCTGAGCAAAACATGATCCCGAGTCACGAAAGAGTTAAAGAAGCTCATTATCTTTGAGAATATTCACCATTCTCTGCATCGAAGCAGACAATTCTATTATTCGTTTAATGGAACTCTGCTGGAAACCAAACACAATTCTTATTCAGGGGAATGATTACTGTGTCTTGTTTAATTCTTGCCTAACAAATGTCAGCACTAATGTATTACAGATTATTCAGTCAATGTGATGGTTCTAGGTGAAAGAAGGGAACAGGGATCTCTTTTTTTAGTGTAAAAAGGGTCAGCCACATGACTTTCCACTGCATGAGCTGAGATAAGGCTTGACATGAATCAATCAATCAGGCTCAGTTTTACAGTTATAGCACCTAATGCCTAAACATGAGCATATGGGTGCAAATTAGCACCCGATTATGAGCATACATGATCTTCTTCTGGAAGACAATAATATTGGCATTAAGCTTCTCAAGAGGGGAGATGCTGCTGGTTTTTAATATGTCTTAAATTATGTCAGGAAAAACACTGGAACATCACACAAAAGCCACAGTCGGTGTATATTGCTATCTCATAGAGCTGGAGATCTTTACAACAATATTGACACAAGAGCAGGCAAGCAAATGTCAGCCAATATAACATATGAAATACTTAACGTAACCAATTTTCAGCTGTCAATCAGCAGGGAATAATGACTGATGCAAGGAATCAATACACCGCAATTGAATTCCAGCTCACAAACTTGTTTCGTTCGGCACTATAAAAGACTGTCAAATGTCACACCCCATGAGATGCAACAGGATTCCAAAGATTTATTTATTTCAAGCTCTGAAGTCTATTAGCAATAGTGCTCCTTGTGCAAGTAGAAAAGAAGAAGAAGAAAACAAAAACCCAATGGCATTAAATTTTCAGCAATGACAATTTATTTCTTCTGAAGCTGATAAATAATGGTTTTCAGCTATATCTAATTTTCCTTAGGCATTTACTACATCTGCTAATGAGAAATCAAATGCAGTAATCTCAGATTGAACAAGAATTTATTAACATTTCAACATTGACTAACAATATTGTCATGTTTAAAATGTAAGCAGTTGTAGAAAACAATTATCTATAGAGCCCAATAGTATTTCTGAAGTAATAATTTTCCTTATGAAATGTAATATAAGTATATTCCCAAAGAAAAGGAGAAGATAGATAGAAATTAGTGGGTTTATTTTTTTTAAAAAAAACAAAACCAAAAATCTATAAATATCAGTTTTTTGGATTGTGGGACTAAATTTAAGATTCTCATCACAAACATTGTCACTGGAATCGTCTTGTTTCAAAACTCATAATGTCTGTCTATCACTTTGGCTTATTTCTTTTATTTAAGCCAACATCAGAAATGCTACTTTGGCCCTGTTAATCAACATTCATCACAGTTAAGCCTTGAATAAAACCCCACTTATAGACTGCTACTATTCTTTTTCTTATGCCTTGTCAATGTCCTTATTTCAACAATACATTGGAGGAAACACCTATTTAGCCTTACCTTTTAATGTCTAAAAAAAGAACAAAATTCAAATCAAGTAACTCCATTATGGTTTTATTTTTAGATTTTTATCCTGCCTTTATTAATTTATAAGGAACTGAAGGTGGCAAACAAACCTAGAACTCCTTCCTTCTCTTGCAACAGCAACCCTATGAGGTGAGTTGGGATAAAAGAGAGATACTGACCCAAAATCACCCAAGTAACTTTCACAGTCTCCTGGCTTCTAATCAATGCTCTAAACACTGAATCAATATGGCTCTTCCTCATTTACCTACTGTATATTCCTTCTAATGTGAATATCATAGAACATAGAATAATAAGAATTGGAAGGTCTTCTAGTCCAACCCACTTTTTGAAAGCCTCCAGTGATAGCGCACCCACAACATCTGAAGGCAAGGTATACCATTGTACTCATCCCTGGGAATTTGTGTTCATATATGTATATCAGGACATACATACATACATGTACTAGGTATCTAACTGGGATGTAAAATGGCTCATAGAATCATTTGACCTAGAGAAAATAGAAGTTGTCTATTAACACTGCATACTTAATTTCTTTAAGCCTGACTATGCAATGTTTATCAAAACTAACATAATTTATATTAAAAAAACTCATTTATTTAGATTATCTTATATTTTTATATGCAATTCTGAAAGCAAGTTAGAAAGAAGGAAAGAAAGAAAGAAATAAAGAAAGAAATGAAAGAAATAATCTGCTCTCTGTTTTATGATTCTTCACCAGAAGTGATACTGGAAAACTGCATAAATTGATATTGGAAGACTACCAGCATGTTATCTAATTTCAGCCATGAAATGACTGTACACTCCATGATTTTATGAGGAAATAGGATTACAGGTCACAAGAGCTCCTTTATTTCCCACCTGTAGCTTCTGACAACATTTTATTAAGGATTTTCCCATCTTCACTCTATGACCTACAGGGACAACATTCTAACAGCTGTTGCCAGACTATTACCAAAATGACATTAGCACAGATTAGCAGTTTTGAAAAGTAGTATCAATTTATCTGAACTATGTTCACAAGAGCCTACCAATTTTCAACATATAATGTAACATGAATAGAATGAATTATTATGTAATGAAGTAGAATGTTTGAGGCAACTAAATATTTAATATATATTTGTGATTTCATAAAATATTCCATGCACTAACTACTGGCAAAATACTTGCAGTTCTGTTTTTAACACAATGCATTTATCATTGATCTCTTTAGCAAATAAAATCACTATAACTTTTAAAGAAAATAATAAAATCAATGTCATGTGAATACTATAAGAAAAAGTTTGGTAAATATTTCATTTACTAATGGCCCTCTTCAACACAACTATAAACAATTTTAAGAACTTATCATCTTCTCTTAATGTTCAAGAAAAAAAAACTTAATTCATATTTCATCTCATATCTATAAGCAGAGCCTTACAGCTTTGTCATCTAGTCCTGGTTAACAAAGGTCCATTAAGGGGTTACCAGAAATAACACCATATCTTTTTTAACCTTGATCAACTAAACCAGTGGGGTCTTTATTTTTCTTACTTTTGCTTTTAATAGTCTTGATCTTTAATCCTTCAAATAATGTTCTACACTTCTTTTCATTTCTTCTTTGTCCCTATTCAGAAAAATCTTCAGAAACTTAATAGATCTTTTTTGTAGATCATTTCATAGATTCGACAAAAAAGTTATTCAAATCACTGTTTTGGTTTTCATTTGCATATTTCAATTTTTCAGTTTCAATTATTAAGACACCAGCAGGTTTTATTTGGATATCCAATGAAAGCTCTTTTTCCATATCATTTTCAAATCCACTTTCAGTTTGTTCCCCAGTCCCATGGTAAAATTTGTTCCTCTTCAGTCTCCTAAAAGCCCCTTATCTCTAATGGCATTTTTAACTTCTGGATCCATTGCTCACAAATATCTTGAATATGATCACTTTTAAAAAAATTTGCTCAGTCCATGTTAGTAAGCCAAATTTTCTTCTCCTTTAATTATAATTTTTATTTTACTATGGTTCCTTCTATTGTCCAATGATCTTTTTTTCCTTGTCAAGTTTTTTATTTATTTTTTTGTTACCCATACATATTTATGAGCAAAATGTTGTCTGGTGTTTTTTTCCTTTTACATCTTCTCATGTACATAATCCATTTACATCATAATTCTATTCCAATTTCAGCTCTATTTTTCTCTTTCCACATTTTACCCTTATTTCCTTTTTAATACATCAACAATATCATTAATTGCCCCTTCAAAGTTAATCCAAATTATCATTAACATTGTCCAATGTTCTAATACTCACCTTGCAATGTTTTCTCTCAAAATTGAAAAAAAACCTAGAATTTTTCCACAAGAAGGATTTCCATGACTAATTTAAAATCTTATTTCAAATCTAACTGAAGCCATAATCAATTTATAACTTTCCAAAATCAACAGTCTAGCCGTCCTCTAATATACCTATTTTATACCTTTACTTTTCTCCCAAACTCCTGAAATCAAAAAGACAAATTTCATGACTTCTGCTACTGCTACTGATATTTTGCACCTTGGAGGTTGAAATGATTTTTACCAATAAATATGGGTCTTGATTAAAAAAAAAAAAGTTGCCCTGCCTTAATAGTAGAGACAGGTCAGCATGTAAGAACTATTTCTATTCACAGAGGGGCACCATTGGATCTCATATACAGCCTATATTTTACTTCCATGGAAAATAATAATACCAATAATATTGTAGGTCCCAGGGAAGACAGCAGGTTGATTCATGAGTGGGCAAATAGTTTAAAGCAAGAACATTTACAAATAATCACTTCTTCATTTGTAACAATGGCAGTCGTTTTTAAAAATTATTACGTAATCAATATTGTGCTTGTATCACAGAGCAAAATGATTAAATTTTTTCTTATTTCCTCTTTTCTTTCCCTATCTATCTATCTATCTATCTATCTATCTATCTATCTATCATTAATTAATTAATTAATTCAATTTATATACCTGCCTATCTCACATTTGTGATTCTTGTCAGTTCACATAGTTAGAAACAATCACATAAGAAACACACCCAATAAACAAAATATGGGGAAATAGTAAGAATACAAAAATTCTTAGAATCAACTGGGGAAAAAACCCAAAATTGAAAATATTAAACATTAAAAGCAGGTAAGTGCAAGTCATTAGTTAATCAATATAATCAAGAGAAGGAATAAGGGAATGTATTAATGATTAGATCACCAGGCCCATAAAATGGTATTTGTAATGCTCATTTCTTTATTTGTTACATTGAGTATAACACTTTTCATTCAGGAGTTTCAGCTCATGCTTACTCCTTTCTGCAGACCAACAGCTCTGTAAAGTTGTGTTGAGGAAAAATGACTGGTTCCAAATCATTCTGTACTTGAGGATCAATTAGAACTTGTTCCTAAACCAGCACATTAAACACTATTCCACATTTGTTGTCAATAAATACATTTCAGTATGTTTCTTGGAGAGAAACATTATTAGTGACTTTTAAGTGGTATTTTCTATACCTGAATAGCCGACCTCTGTGTGTCTGAAGTTCAGATGAATTTAATTCCATCTTGATTAATTTTACCTTTCTTGCATCTTCCTCTCATGTGACCATAATCTTCATCTTCACTTGCAGGTTTTATGACATCTTTCATGCAAGATCTCAGATTACTTTAATTTTTTTAAAAAGCAGTTAATACAATAATTCTGTGTACTTAAGATAGGTATCTCTATGTACTGTATCATATTATTTATTATTTTGAGGGAAGATGATATGTGCTTAAAGTCTGAAGTTAAGATTATGTTCTTTCATTGTTGTAGTTGTGACTGTTATTATAATAACTGGCCCTTGAAATTACCTCATCTTAATTGTAGTACAGCTTATGGTATTATGTCAACGAACTAATTTGTCTCCTTTCAGTTTAAACCAATCAAAACATTATATTCAGTGGATCCCTACCCACCCCTTAATCTTCATTTAATTTTGAGTGAACTAAAAGATATTTCTTACCACAAACAGAAATCATAGAAGCACCTTCAATAAAGAGTCACTTTATTGGTCCACATAAAACAGTACAGTATTGCTATCATTGTCATTTTTCAGGATCCTAACTTAATGTAAGAAATATAAAGGACCAAAAATGGATTTTTCCAATGCAATCTTCTGGACCACAAAATATAGATAACAATTGCTATCTTTTATCCATCTATGTTACACCACTGCATATCTGAACTTACGTTAATTTTTTTCATCGATATTAAATATATGTTAATTTGTTTCTACCATATCAGAAAATTAGATAAAATGGAGATTAATTTTGCCTTATGTGAAATTAACTTTTAGTATTATCCTTAATTTATGAAATAGATCACTGAAAGAAAAAGACACATATATACTGTACATGAAAACAGAAGAAAGAAATACAGTAGTAAAGCTATAGATAAAAGTAATTAAATTAGGAAAAGAAACATAGTTAAAACATAGTTAAAAGAAATATAGTTAAATAGTTCACAACTAATGAAGCTTCTTGAATGAGAAATGTTTTCTTCTTTCTCAAGGAAGAAACAGTAGTTGCCTTTTGAAAAAGCACCTGTGAGAGAACTATGACTTGGATCACTGAGAATTTCCACAGATATAGTTTAATCAATTATCAAGTATGCATTTATGTATCATTCTATTCCCCAAAATAGCAATAGCAATAGCAGTTAGACTTATATACTGCTTCATAGGGCTTTCAGCCCTCTCTAACCGGTTTACAGAGTCAGCACATCGCCCCCACAGTCTGGGTCCACATTTCACCCACCTCGGAAGGATGGAAGGCTGAGTCAACCTTGAGCCGGTGAGATTAGAACCGCTGAACTGCAGATAACAGTCAGCTGAAGTGGACAATTACCCATATTTTTCGGAGTATAAGACACACCTTTTTCCCTCGAAAAAGAGGGTGAAAATCTAGGTGCGTCTTAATACAGCATTTTTGACTCCGGAAACTCCACCCCTTCACCAAAATGGCCATGCAGAGCCTGTAGAAGCCTTTCAGAGAGCTCCTGGGGGCTGGGAAAGGCAGAAATGAGTGACAAATGACCCATTTTTGCCCCCCTAGTCCCCAGCAGCACTCTATAAGCTTCCTAAAGGCTATCCATGCCCTTTTTGTGACAAAAAACAGGCCAATTTTTGCATAAAATGTACCATTTTTTGCTCATTTTGCCCCCCCCCCCAGCACTCTACAAACCTCTTAAGGGTTATTCATGCCCTTTAAAAAAATGGGCCCGTTTTTGGCGTTTTTGGGAGGTTTGCAGAGTGCAAAAACTGTTTTTTAAATTTTTCTCTTCAGAACATTGCTGCATCTTATACTTCGAAAAATACGGTATTTCTTCTGCCTTATCCATACACTTTTTCATAACTTGCCTTATGTATTTCTTTCAGAAAAATCTCATCTCCATCTAACTAGAACTTTCCTCTTCCTCTTGATACATTCGCTCTTCATTCATAGATTTATTTGATCTTTAATGTGCTGGTCACTCAGTTTTGTATTCAGTTCATATTCATTCTTCTTTTATCTTCTTTTGATACTTAAATATCTCTCAATCTCAATTTTGCCATTTTTTTAAAAAACCCAAACACCCTTTGATTCCTAGTGGCAAACAGTATGATATCCACTATTTTCCTACCAGCTTTTTTACGTATTAAAATGTACTTATTCGTTTACACATCATTAGTAAACATTTTCCCAAAGTACACATATTCATTTATTTGCTCTAAATTTTTTCTTCATGTAACACATAACTCCTAATTGTTTTTTCCATTTTCCTTGTCAAAAACAATTACCTTGTTCTTTGACAGATTAATTTTCAGATCCATTTTTCTCGCTGAATGATAAACCTACCTAATATTTTCTGGAACATATTTGTATTCTCAGATAATACGGAGGACTCATTTTTTGTTTAAAAAATACATTTATATAGATGCCCAATTGATTTTTGACTGAGGAATACACAATTAAAAACAGCATATTACCACAACAACAATGACCCCACATTAAAACATAGTAACATAGTTTACTAGTAAACATAGTAAAAAAATATTTAAACTGTCATAAAACATCAAGACAGATGGAAAACCTGGCAGAAAATCCAGGTCTTCAGACCTTCCAAAAGGTAGTAAGATTTTGGGAATTATCTTAATCTCAGGATGAATGCTATATAGGGCAGGTATAGCAACAGAAAAAAAAAAACAGTGTTGCAGTACCTGCCCTATATAGATAGATTCCTATCACAACTTAAGATGCCCTATATAGATGCCCTATATAAATGGCTTCCCTATCACAACTTAAGTAATGGGATCTGGAGCATGTCTACCTCATCAGATCTTATTGGATGGCTGAAGTAATTGTAAATAGGCATTCCTGTAATAACCTGGTTCAGTGTCATGAAGGGCTTCATAGGTAATAATCAGTACCTCAAACTGATATGGGGAGATTGTAAAGCAGAGGTTTGTGATTCACTTTTATACATGATAATTAAACTGAGTTGCTAATTGATGGAATATGGCAATAGAAGGACAATTAAGCAAGGCCTTTAAATATATGAAACATGGACATACAGCATATAGAACTTTTAAGATGATGAACAAAGTGAGATGTTTACCGCTTGTTATTTTATATAGTAGGTTAAGGGAATTGTAATGAACATTGAACAGTAAGGATCACCATTTATAGACAATTAAGGGTAATCTAATCCAAGATATGGAAAAATGGAGAGGAAACATGAAATATACTTACAATGGGAAACTATTGACATTTAAAGACAGAATCACAAATTGGGGGCGTGTAAGGGTGTATAATTATATAAAGATAATGATGAGAATAGCCGGGAATTGTAACCAGGTCTACATCTCGGCAAAAATTAAGCCGGGGTGGGTGGGTGGGGCTTTAAAAGCACAATGACTATATATATGTATACTTTTTTGTTCTATTTTTTTTAAAGGAGGAAGATATATGTTAAAATTAAATATGTATAGTGAAAAGGAATTATAAATACCATCAACATAAAATGGAGCTTGCTCAGAAGCTGAAATACATCAAGTAAATGAGATGAAGAGTGTCAAGTAGAGAAGAGAGGTATGGGAAGAAGAGAGGGACAGGAGAGAGGGTAAGGAGGGGGGAAGAGGAGGAGAGAAAGGAGGAGTGGAAATGGGAGAGAGGAGAAGGAGAGAGGAGAGAAGAGAAGGATGACAGAGGGAAGAAAGGAGGTAGGGAGGGGGAGGAGAGAGGGAGAAGAAAATGATAGATAAGGTACAAATATGGTGTATGGAGAGCAGAAGAGCCAATAATTGTTTTTGGGACTTGATAGTAAGATGAATTGATGTAAACATTTAATAATACAATACATTGTTGGCTTTGTAATAGTATACATGTGATTATATGTTATGAAAATGAAAAAACAAAAAACTTTATATACAAAAAAACCTGTAGCTAGAAGCTTCCTAGTACCTATTCTGACTTGTGAATCAATCTTGTTATAAGACTACACTGAGATATACCCATAACCATTTGTGCCACCGTCTTCTGAATGAAGAGTTACTAAATAGTCTTTAAGGCCAGTCCATACAGAATGTATTGCATAATCCAGGTGAATAGTGAGCAAGGTATGAATAACAATGAGTAAACCTCCTGATTCAAGAATTGGTGCAACTGGGTTTATGCCAACCCAGATCATGATTGTCACCTGCTTTTTATATCTCCACATATTCATATACGTTTGCAACTATTCCTTATATTCATAGGCACATTAAAAAATCCCACAGAAGCCTGAAACCTTTTTGGCTTACTCTCTAGTTAGGCTTGATCCTTGATTTGCTATGCTTTTTATTTATTCTCAGATCCATCACATATCCATTACGACACTTTACATTCATCTTTCAATTCCACATGATGGAAAATGTTCCTTAATTCATACCTATTCATTTCATCAGCCAAAGGTTTAAATCAACAGTTTCTTTTCCTAGGCTCATGCATTTCTCAATGATCTGCTAAAGTATATAAGCCTATCTGTGCATACTCCCTCACTGACATCAACACACATTGCATTTCCTAGATTTTGCTCATGGTCATTCCCTTATACCTTGCAATTAGTATTCTCCCAAACTCCTCCTCAGCCACAAACTAATCTCCAATAGGACTGAGAAACAATTTGGTGTTGCAATCAGGAGACTGTGAATTAGAATCCTATGTTAAGCAAAAAGCCAGTTGGATGACCTTGGGCTTCTCTCTCAGTCCTATAAAGCAGCCAATGGCAAACACTTCTTAAATATTGGTAATAAAAGTACAGACAGTAATCTATGTAATCACCAGGAGTCAACCCTCACCTGAAATAACCAAGCAAACAAAAAAGCAAGCAAGCAAGCAAGCAAGCAAGCAAGCAAGCAAGCAAGCAAGCAAGCAAGCAAGCAAGCAAGCAAGCAAGCAAGAAAGAAAGCAAACACAACACCCCCCCCCCCCGAATGATAACACATTCTTTTGATGATCAGACACACTAACTCACGTTGTCTGTGGAGATTCTCAGTTATCCAGGTCATAGTTGTCCCAAAGATACTTTTTCAAAGGGCAACTAGACTTTCTTGTTTTTCCTTGAATATGTTTTGCTTCTCACCCAAGAAGCTTCTTCAGTTCTTTGAAGAAGAACTGAACTGAAGAAGCTTCAGTTGGAAATGGATGAGAAGTGAAGTGGATGAGAAGTAAAAACAAGACGGTCCATCTGCCTTTTGAAATAGCACCACCTACCAGTGGTGGGTTGCAGGCGGTACACCTGGGCACGGGCGTACCGGAGCCAGCCAGGAGCACCGGGTACCATTCCGGTAGGGTGCTGTGGAGGGCCCACCTGCCTGCCCAAGCTCCTTACCTGTTCTTTAAAGCCTCTGGCGCTTCCACGCAGGCGCATGGCGCATACAGCACATGTGCTCCGCTCTGCTGAGCAGCTGGAGCATTGCGGAGGCTTGCAGAAGCTTTGCTGGCAGCTACAACGCATGCATGCACTGCGCACATCCATGTGGGCAACGCCGGGCTCGTTCCAAACATACCGGTTGGAATGGGATCCGGAACCAACCACTGGGACCTACTCACATTTTAAGTCTCACAGCTACCTCACAATCAAATCATATTTATATTTTAACATTTCTCCAGTATCTATTTTGGGGGTGGGGGTGGGGTTGGCAGGATTTCAGAAATTGGTTTGCTATTGTTTCTGTCCTAGGGCTGAGGGGAAGTTGACTTTGCCATGTTGATCCATTTGTCTTTTTGCCTAAGGCGGGACTAGAACTCATAGTCTCCTGTTGTCTGTAAGGCAACCTTACCATATAGCCTTACCATTTGTTCAGTATTTTCACAGCATTGCTTTTATCCTCCCCCCCCCAACACATTAATGTTGATACCATTTGCTTCAATCTCTCTCATCAATTTTAATAATTTCACTTCAATTTCTACAGTATATCTTCCAGCATTCCCTCACTTAAGTTTAACACCACAACATTCATCACTTATTTCATTTCATTCACTCTGATCTATTTTCCTTGCTTAGAACTCTTAAATTATTTCAGAACATTTTACATTTAAACCAAAGTCATTCTGCATTTTGTGAATCTTTTATACTTAACCATTGTCTTTGATTGCATTATTTGTATCACATTATATATTACACTCACTTCAAAGTAGTATCTTATATACATTTTCTATCTAATGTTCATCATTCCAACACATATCATTTTTTTTCAATCTTTCTATTTCCATAATTTCACATACTTCTAAAGCACTTTATAATTCAACTTTTTTTTCAGGCTGTTTCAAGCAGTTTCCCAATTACTTTTTCTTATCCCCATCTTTCATTCATTAGGAAGAAATTCATTTAATAATTTTTCCACATAATTTCCTTGCAAGCAAGCAAGAAAAAAACTATAGGTGCAGAAAGAGCAAGATTAGCCAAAAACAGAAAAGAAAGAAAGTACGATGTAAAGAAGCGGCTTCCAATTTCCTTTACAGGAGTTAGAATAAAGTTATAAATTGACCTCTCTCTCTGAAGTTACATTGTGAGTCTCTTAAAAAACTGCTACTCCATCTGATAATCAAAACCATAAATCGTAAATTGATTTTTTCTATCTACACAAATGTTCATAAGAGGTTTTTAGTCACCAATAAACACAGATATTGTGTTTTCTTTAATATTTAATCTAGAAGGAAATTTAGCCATCTTAGCAAGTTCAATCATTTTCGCCAACCTTTCCATATTTATGGATACAATAATCTTGACGGTGTTAGCATATACAAAAACAACATTCCATGATTTTTTTCCTCACTCTTATCCATCAATATAAAAAAAGGGCCTGGTCTCAATTGTATATTAATCTTTAAAATCACCTGAATCATTCAGTCCAGAATTTTACCTGTCCACCAAACATGATAGGTATCTCTTGTTGTTCACACTTCCAACACACTTCTTTTCTATCTATTTTTCCCAATATCTATTTATGACACTTTTTCGTAAAAAAAAAGGGCTATTTGACAATTGACATCTCTCGCTACCATTGTTAACATCAATCATTCTCACTTTTTTCTATAAATAATTACATCAGTCACATCCACCTACACAGATACACACATATGTGCAGTGACGTGTGGTGAGGCACTGACGCCATCACAATCAGATTTACAAACATTAAAATCCCACAAATCATCTTATCCAATATTTGATTGACAGCAGTTAATGGGTTTTTAAAGTCTCATATCAGCATTATTTACACATACTGTAGCGCACAAAAAAGCACATTTAATTGAAAAAAATTGAAGTTATTATGGGTCTTACCTTTACTTATAAATGAAGTCCATCCACCACTCCTTCTGAACAAAAGCATCTATAACTTATTGGTAGAATTTTTCATTGTCTTCTTTTAGTTTAAAAGTCTCTCTGTCTCGATGACAATCACAGCCAGGGAAGAAAGTCGTCCTTGATGTCGTCGCGCTCTGTGGCTGTCACTTACTCTGCTGCTGCTGAGTCACAGGAAGAATGAGCGCACTCTACTATGAGGCAGGAGAACTGCATGCCTCACCTAGTCTGACTTAGGCGTTTTATGATCGCTCAACACAAGAAACACGTTTCACACATAGTTGTTGATAAAAAACACTCCATTTTATAGTATATACATCAGCTAAACTATTAAAAGCGACATACAGAGAGACAGCAATAAGGTCTCATTACAGGTCATGTAAAACAGTTAAGCAGAGTCATCCATGGTGAGGCAGCAGCTAGCTTAGCCTCACCTCAGCTCTCGGCTGACTAGTTGAATGGTAAATGTGAAAATTCTGCAATTTTAATATCAAATAATGTAAAACTGGTGAAGTTAAATGGAAAATAACTTTATGGTACAGATCAGTAGATAAATACAAGCATTTAATTTATTTTTTCCTTTTACATTTTTTTTCTTTTCATGCTGAGAGGTGAGGCTGTGCCTCAATTGCCCTCATTTGACTGCACGTCACTGCATATGTGGGATTCTACTGGTTTGGACCAGTTTGGGCGAACTGGTAGATCCAATGATCAGCTGGGAGCGAACTGGTTTACTACGATGATCAGGTGGGCCTGGCTGCCCCTCTGCTATATCTTCTCAGCTGATTCACATGGCAGATCAGATTGCTGCACCTCAGCTGTGTTACACCCCAGCAATAACGCAAAAGGTAAGTATTCTTAAAACTGTGCCTGCACACAAAGCGCACCCTAGGTGTGTGCGCATGCAGAGCATGTGATTACCAAACTGGCAGGATCCCACCATTGTATATATAAATGCTTACATATAAATTTAAAGTCACAACCCCTGGTATGCCCCAATTATTTATCAGCACAAATAAAACGCTTGCATATAAAGTATACATACATATATTTCTTCCTTCCATGTGTACCTATGAGTAGACTTTTCTTTCAACCACTTATACAATTCCCTGTGGTTGCATATGCATTCCAATTACTTTAAAATAAAAATAATTATAGTTTGTGTAGTGATTTTAAAATGTGAAACAAGATGTGAAACAAATAAACTCTTAGTTTATTTAATTGATAGTCATGTCAATGAATTACCATATTCACTGTCAGCCCATCCTTTGTTCATACTAAAATACGCATATTGAAACTCACTTGTACTGATGTGAACAGGGCAGCCGTTCATATTTCAATTTTCCAACAGCCCCATTGTTACCTTTAAGACCGTTATGTGAGCAGTCAACATATTGAATTAATTTTTTTTCTCCAAAAAAATAAATCTGGGCTGAAATAATAAAATGGCTTCTGAAAACAGTTGAAAATATGCCTGGCTTTCTGTGTGCCTATTGAAAATGCAGAACAAAATAACCAAATCTGACTAACAGAAACAGAATGCTAAACTGAAACAAGATTACAAATGATTTTAACATCAAATGATAGGCTGTCATTTGCTCTTAAACAATTAACCACATTCTCTCTCTTTTTCTGTCTGTTCTCCAACTGCCAAAGGCCTGAAGGAAGACCAAATTTTCCTCACCAGGCAGCACTTGGAAGTTTGGCAGATGCTCTAGCCTGTACTCAGTTTTGTTGGATTCAGTTCTTCACATCTGTCAGTGGTCAGACAATTTTTGATGTGTAGTCTAGTCTAGCTTGTCCCCTTTAATGCAATAACTTTATCAATCAATGATTATTTATATTCACCCCCTTTTTTATGGTGAGCAACTGTGGTTTCAAAAACCAGAGGATTCTTTTTCCTTATAACTATCCATATGTCTTTAATAACAGCAATAATAGCAACTATGCTTGGCAGCAGCTGTTGAAAATGCAGCTTTGCCTCATTTTAAAATAAAATGCAGTCATCAGACAGGTGGCATCGTATTTTCTCATCTGATGTGCTACTTTAATTTCTATTTGGTATAAACAGGGGTGTCAAACTGGCGGCTCATGAGCCGGATGCGTCATGCACAGGCCACGCCCACCCCAGCTCTGTGAAGGGGAAAAAAAGTCACGATACATCACATGATGGCAACTTGACATGGTGAGTTTGACACCCGTGGTATAACATCACAACTTTAGTATATCACATTTCGTGTTTAAGTCTGATTAGGTTGGCTTGGAATTCAATTATTACCATTTTCATATATTTCACAGGCTGAGTTGAAACTAAATTATACTTCATGCTCTTAGTCACAGAAAAAGAAACATGTATGACTACCTTTTTCATAATTTATAAAGTCAAAAATGTACAAAAATCCTTGAAGCATTGTTTTGTTCAAATTTTGTGAAAAAAAATGGAATGCACTTACTTTTATATGGACAATGTCTTAAAGATTGGGGTTGTTTTAGGAATAACTGCAAATAACCATTCTACTAGAGGTTACTAGAGGTTATAATTGGTGCCTATTTTCACTTTTTCACTTAATGAAAAAGTTGGCACAATAGGCTTGTCATAACTTTTGATCATACTTTGGAGAGACAACTTGCTTTCCTAAACCAGTTCACCAATATATTCCACAGATACAAATGTCAAGAAACACATTTTCCCTGAATATGCTTTCATAATCCCCATATATGCTTTCCCCATATTTACTTTTATACACAGACACACACAGACACACACAGTGTGTTTGTGTTTTCCCATCACTTGTTCAGATGGGTGGCTATAGAAGTCAAAGAAAGAAAGAAAGAAAGAAAGAAAGAAAGGAAGGAAGGAAGGAAGGAAGGAAGAAAGAAAGGAAGAAAAAAAAGAAATATAATTTCCACTATTGCTGGAATCTATACCTACCTATATGTTACTTTATTTTATTGAGATTATTTATTGAGATCATTTAATAATTATCCTCTTTAGAAAACAAGTTTTCTTTTCTTTTTTAATTTATATTTATATGACCCAGTTTGTAACAGCACCTCTGGGTGGTTGACATAAAATTAGGCTATTATTCTCTCTAAAGAATTGGCCATGTGTTGATAGGACACATAATAAATAGCAAGTACTCTTTTCCTTATCTTTCTATGCCTTATTCCTAATTTTTAGCACAAAACACACGATGTAATTTTTGTTTCATCTTCATCTATTATCTGGTTACATAGGAATCTATACCCTTTTCTTCTTCTTTTTCTTTTTCTCCTCCTCCTTCTCCTTCTTCTCCTCCTCCTCCTCCCTCTCCCTCTCCCTCTCTCTCTCCCTCTCCCTCCTCTACTTTCTCCTCCTCCTCCTCCTCCTCCTCCTCCTCCTCCTCCTCCTCCTCCTCCTCCTCCTCCTCCTCCTCCTCTTCCTCCTCCTCCTCCTCCTCTTCCTTTCCAACCAATATGGTCCTAAGTTTTCTTTTGTTAATTGGGCCTGCAATACTGATGTAGTTGATGTATCTTGTTTGAGGTCTCTTTTGTGGACACTTTTTATCAGTACAATGCATATCCACTGTTAAGTTGTCTTTAATTTTAAAAAATTAAACATAAAACCTCAACCTTTCTTTGTACACAGTGAATCTAAGTGCCCTTTAAATTCTATAATGGCTCTGTTTATTTTTCAAACTCTATTTTTATATGGTCATGTAAGGCAACATTCAATTTTGTGGTGACAGGAAATAAAATAATGCACACTGATCTTTCAGTATACTTCTTTAGCCATCTTATAGCAAACATTTTGTTCAAAAGCATTTATTTTTTTAAAAAAGATTTTTCACGGGGAACCTTGATATCAAAAGAGAAGAGTTGTTACCATTATTTGTATGGTGCCATTTGGAAGAAATTTGCCTTCAGAATTGATTTGAAAGTCATTGAAAATAAATCACAGCTGCATATTTTGTTAGGAATATATAGAAATACTTATGAAAAATAATACCTAGCCACCATTTAGAGAATAATGTCCTCCAAGAAGAAAAGGTTTTAAAGCCCTTGTACAAATTTTTAAGCTCTTTCAAAATAAAAGGATCGACATATAAATCTAGATTCTCTTTGTCGTGTGTGAGTTTATGCAGACACTCACACTTTTAAGAGATAGTTTAAATCTTCAGTCAGCTCTATGACTTTATATTATTATATTATTCTTTGTCCTGGCTGCCATACATTCATTTGATGGTTTTTTGGAAAGTATGTAATGGGATTATATGGAATAGCAATTACAATGCAACGTTCAACATATTGATATGATTCATGGTTTTGACATGAAAAGGATGGCCATGGTTGGATAGACTGAAGAGAATCCAGAGATTAAAAAGACTTTCAGAGGATACAAAGTTTAATGAAATGCATGCACACTGATTTGAACCTTTTCTAGATTTTCCTTATTTCTAAAAGCTGGAATTCTTTTCCAACAGAGATATCCTACAGTCTAACAATTAGAGAAGATGGTTAGACAGTTGTCATCAAACTATATATTTCTGATTAGTTTTAAAAATGATTCGTCACTGTTTTGCCATGATCTCCTGGGACCAGTTGTATTTTTAAGCATTTTGTTTTATGGATTTTCCACATCACATCTACTTACACAAAAGATCAGTAAACTAAATTGTCTAATTTAGAAGCTTAAAATATTCATTTATAAGAACGAATATGTCTTTACTAATTTGTGATCGGGCCACTATCCACTTGCTTTCTTCCACTCTTTTGTGGGACTGAGGACATCAGTTAGCTTCTTCAGCCATCTATCACTACCATCATTATGAACTATCAGGAGAATTTCATTTAATGATTTAGAAATTCTTTGTCATCTTGTGTTTCCAAATGCTCTTTGGGACAATTTGCAAATATTCCCTTATTAGCTTTTGCTAAACTAAACATGTTTTATAGAAGCATGATGATCATGATTTTTATTTGTCATGTATAAATGCACCATTTGTTTAAGAGCCCAAGACACTGTATTACCTCTCTTCCCCTTGTGTTTTCCACAATAAAATGTTAAATAATACACTACATTGAATCCTGAAAATATCTTTCTTTTGTTTTGATGTTGACTTTTTGGATTCCCTTACATTTTTTTTACAAATAAATTTAACATTTAATGCAAATTGAAACTCTTTAATTTAGTGGATATATAATTTAGAGCCATGATGGTGAACCTATAGCACACGTGACATAGGTCTCATGCAGAGTCCTGTCTGTGAGCACGCTATCCATTGCCCCAGCCCAGCTTCATCACATATGTGTGCGTGCCTCCCATCAGCCAGCTGGTCTTCATGTATATGTCACACATGGGGTTGGGGTGAGGGGTGCATGCGGGGGACACACGTGTGCATGCACAGGGGGTGAGGTGCATGCATGGGGGCCACTAACATTGCACTTTGGGGGTTCAGGCACGTGCATGTGTATTTGTGTACGCGCTTTGGGTTAGCCAGAAAGGTTAACCATCACTGATATAGAACATGATGGCTCAGTGGTTAAAGATGCTGAGCTTGTCAGCTGGAGAGCTGACATCCCAGGTTCAAGACCCGAGTGCTGCGCAACCAAGGTGAGTTCCCAGTACTTGCATAGAATAATAGAGTTGGAATGAACCTTGGAGGTCTTCTAGTTCCTGCTTAGGCAGGAAACCCTATATCATTTCAGACAAATGGTTTATCCAATCTCTTCTTAAAAACTTCCAGTGTTGGAGCATTCACAATTTCTGGAGGCAAGTTGTTCCACTGATTAATTGTTCTAGCTGTCAGGAAATTTCTCCTTAGTTCTAAGTTGCTTCTCTCCTTAATTAGTTTCCATCAATTGCTTCTTGTTCTACCCTCAGGTGCTTTGGAGAATAGCTTGACTCCTTCTTCCATGTGGCAGCCCTGAGATATTGAAACACTGCTATCATGTCACCCCTAGTCCTTCTTTTCTTCAAACTAGACATACTGAGTTTTTGCAACTGTTCTTTATGTGTTCTAGCCTCCCGTCCCCTAATCATCTTTGTCGCTCTTCTCTGCATTCTTTCCAGAGTCTCAACATCTTTTTTACATCATGGTGACCAAAACTGGATGCAGTATTCCAAGTGTGGCCTCATCACAGCATTATAAAGTAGAATTAACACTTCACATGAGCTTGATTTTATCCCTCTGTTTATGCAGCCTAGAACTGTGTTAGCTTTTTGGGCAGCTGTAGCACCCACTGCTGCCTCATATTTAATAATTGTTCACCGGAACTCCAAGAGTTATTACTGTTGACCGAGGTACCATCTATATGGTACCTGTGCATTTTGTTTTTCTTACCTAAATGTAGAACCTTTCTTGCTTCTGTTCTTGTCTATCTAATAGTTTAAAAGTATGCAAATGTATGTAGATCCATAGGTACCACTTTGGTGGGAAGATAACAGCATTCTGTGCACCTTTGGTCCATAGCTACACTGGCCACATGATCACAGAAGTTGTGTTTGGACAACGTTGGCTCCCTTGGCCAAGAAACAGAGATGAGCAAGTCCCCTAAAGTTGGACATGACTTACAGGGAAGTCATGCCTTTTTAAAAATATATAATATACATACATACATACATACATACATACATACATACATACATACATACATACATACATTCATTCATTCATTCATTCATTCATTCATTCATTTTGGGATGTATAATTAATGAGGTTGTTTTAATTTATTGTTACTGCACTATTATATAAATGTTTTTATAACACTAGAGCTGTTGTTTTTGAACATTCTATATGCTACAGAAATACTGGGAAGAAGGGTTCAGAAGAGATAATAAAGGAGCACATTTTGTAAGCTGTTCCAGTGGCATATTGCCCTGTGGGTTAATAGCATTGCCATGTGAACTCATATAATCATGTTCTATTAGATTGCTGATTTGATGGTTGCCAAAGCAGATTACTTAACAAAGCAGATTACTTGCCAGTATATTGTTTTTGCACCAGAATTAGTCTTAGCTTTTGGAAGCTTCTGATTTGGAGAGGAAAGCTAGGTACCCTTGAGATCAGCAAATGTCTTTTTCTTGTGGGCCTTGTGAATATACACTATCTACAACCAGAAAGAAAGAATAGCACTGTTCCAATATTTGAGGGGCTGTAACAGAGAGGAGGGGGTCAACCTATTTTTTAAAGCACGTGAAGGCCAGACAGGGAATAATGGATGAAAACTGACCAAGGAGAGATTCAACCTAGAAATAAGGAGAAATTTTCTGTCAGTGAGAACAATTAACCAATGGAACAGCTTGCCTTCAGAAGTTGTGGGAGCTTTTCCACTGAAGGCTTTCAAGAAGAGGCTGGACAGCCACCTGTAAGAAATGGTATAGGATCTCCTGCTTGAACAGGGGGTTGGACTACATGACTTTGCTTTCCACTCTGTTATTCTATTCTTCTATTTGAATCTAAATAATTATACTTTCAATTTAGGTAGCATATGTAGGAATTTGACTACACATAGTAAATTGGGCTAACTCAACTTAACCTGGTCTATAGTTATGTACCAAAATGTAAGTTTCTTTTGCTAGTCATGATGAGATGGATTGATGGGTAATCTAGGCTAACAATAATTAATGTATACAACACTCCTTGTATATTGCAGTGTCCAGTATGTGGTTCTGTATTTGGAATATATTATATATACTATAGCTATTGAACAGCTGGATCACTGCTTTCATCACTGAAGGCACACATGCTGGGTGTAATGACAGCCTGCTCGGCGATACCTGTATTGTGTAAAGTTTGGAGAAGGACCAGCTGTTTGCCTACAGACTGAATAAATTTGGGCATTGTTAACATGGTAACACATTTGGCTTTTCATCAAAATTAATTTGGTTTGTTAATAATATGCAGAGTGCAAAGCTGACAGCTATACCAATGCTAATAAACCTAACACATCTTTCTTAAGTAGAAAAGGAAAGATGATATTAGAAGTGGAGTGTATTAGAAGAGGAGGGGAGTGAGAACATTATTTATTGCATAAAAAAGCACACAGGGAAGCCATAGGGGATGTTAAGTTAAAAAATAAGGTTAGCTGTGCTTCAATGGAGGGCTGAATTATTAATTTTCGTATATTTTATTTTAAACTTCACCAGACATGTATATGTTTTGCCACATGTATCTTATCAGTTTAGATACTCATATAACATTGTAGGAATTGGGGAAAAGTAGCTTCTGTATGAAATTTCAAAACTAGTTTAATAACGAGAAAGAGAGAAAAATAATAGAGATCTTACTTGTTGGAGCAAAATACTAGAAGCAAATTTATCTTGTACTCAAAATACATTCAATGTATCTGAAACAATGTTATAAATTGAATCATTGTAGTCACTAGTATTGTATTTAGCAGTACTAGTGCTGTATTTGGCTAATATATTGCTGTACAACTGCATCTCATTCCCCCCAAAATTAACACAAATCTCAACATATGTGCATGTGTGTTTGTTTGTGTATGAAGTTTATATATATATATATATATATATATATATATATATATATATATATATATATATATATATATATATATATATATTCACTCGCACAAGAACAAAGCCAAAGGCACCAGCCTGAAGATGACAAGTGTGACCTCGTCGAAACGTCGGCAAGATATTGTCAATCTTAAATGAGAAAAGACCTGAATACGCCAAGACTTGCATATATATATATATATATATATATATATATATATATATATATATATATATATATATAAACACCCCCACAACATGAATAAACGTGACAATACCTCCTGCCTACCAGACATCTGGAAACCAGCCCTAGTCAACAAATGAGCCCCACCCATCACCCAGGCTGTTACAACACAAAACAACAATGGACACACAGCCAGCACCAATCAACATCAATCTACCAATCATGTTACAGCCACACATCCAATCAATCCACTTGCTGAAATGGGGCCAGCACTCCACACACCCCAACCAAGGTTTGTAGAGGGATGGCAATTCCGATCACACATATACACATACACATACACATACACACATATACATACATATGTATATATATCTGCATACGCAAAAAAACACACACATTGAGATTTGTGTGTAATTATATATTTGTGTGTGTATGTGTGTGTATGTATACATACATACATATAAACCATGAGAAGAATACACACACACACACACACACACACACACACACATATAAAAAAGGGAAAATTTGTGACAAGAAAAAAAGAAACAAAATTATTATGCTAACATTTTTTCCACTGTTAATTTTTGTGTATGTTCATTTGATTATTATTATTTTTGAAGTTTCCTTAATAGCATAGTGTGATGGTCACATTAGGCAAAGTATATATTTTCCACTTAACATTTCCCTTTGCTACTTTTCAGAAATGTATTGGTTCATGCTGCAGTAGAGCTAAGGTGGGCTCTTTGCACACACACTCTATCAATTGTACTAGTAACATGTACGAAAACATTGTTCTCTTCCTACTTGTATTTCAGCTCAGGAAACCCAGAGACAGATGTAACAGCTGCTGCAACTGCTGGAAACTAAGCCCTTTTCATTTTTTTAAAAAAAAATTCCACTCCTACCAACCATCCATGTGCTCTCCTACAGTTACAACACTTTCAGAGAAGACTGAGTTCAAAGGCATACTGAAAAGTCCAACATTAGGGGGAGGATATTTGAGTCCTTGTGTCCAGACTTCATGGCTTTACAAAACTCAGGTCAACAGTAAGCTTCAAATAACAATTAAAAATAGTATTGAAAGCATTCTTTAAATGCTTTATTTTCTTACTCTTGGTCTTTTCTGCAGTGTTGCACACCTGCCATGGAAAATGTTAGTTATGAGGTTTCCATGGAACTTGAACAAATTAAATTTTACATAGTATATCATGCATATACTATGATACTAAAAGGCAGCTCAGGTTATTATTTAAAGCTAGAATGTGCTTGTTAGATGGGATTTCCCCCCTCTTTTTCCCCTTTTGCTTAATAAAGGTCTTCTCCCGAAGGCCTCCAAATTGTCAGGACCCAGTTATAATTTTATTTTTCAGTTCAGCAGAAAGCCTTTCTATCACCATACAAATGAAGTAGTTTTAATCTGATTTATTATTTGATGGTATATAACAATAGTTCAAGAAACATCCTGCACTTAAAATATTACTACCTGGGGAAAGATTTGCTCAAATACTGTTGGATCTGACTATGTGTGTTATGTCCACAATTTAATTTTTAAAGGTCTCTCTGGGTTGATCCAGAGACTGCTCACTTGCCCCCTGATATTACATTCCACATGCAATTTATGTATGCATTTATATCTTCCAAATATTGAAATAAATATATACACGAGAGCATGATTTCTTCTGTCCACTTCCATACTTTTCTCAGAAACCAATATGGGAGGGACATCAGTCCCTCAGTACTATCACATTATGATCTAGTGACCCTGAAAATAGGGTCAGGAGGAGGTCTACATGCTAACTGGAAAACTAATCAATATAATTCCACCATGGAGTTGGGGTGGGCTACATAATGTAAATGTTCTCCATCTCCATTCCTGTTGGTATCGTTTAATTCAACTGAATATAAATGTTAAAGTTCACATATATATCCACACACACTTATCCCGCTTTTGTTAGATATAATAGACTGAAACCCCAACATGTAGCAAAATTTTATATTTACACTTAGGGCAGTTTATTTCTTATAATGGAATATTTTGATTTATTGTGGTTTTAGTGAAGATCAAAAACTTCAATGTTTATCTGCAAAAGGCTCCAAAAGAAAAATGCAACGTTTGGGCTAAAACATCTAATAGCATCATAATTTAACAGCATAAATCGGGGGGGGGGGGGGAAAGCAATCAAATAAACCACGGGTTGCATTTGATTCAGGTCAGGTCCTTTTACTGTGGAAGAGAGCAGTACAGAGGGTAAAAGGTTATTGGTGACTAATTTTCTGAAAACTAACAGCTTGTGTAAGTAATAGAACATTTATTGCATTTCTTTGTCATCTCAGCAATGAGCTAGAAAATCCATAAGAATTCCCAGCTCTAGCCTTTATTAAGGTATAGACCTGGATTAGTTTAATGTCCAATTTAAAGTCACAACTTGGTCTTTGTTTACTTTTCCATACATGAAGTATTTTCTGATCACATTATTTCTTAGTGTAGATACCAAAAACAAAGAGATTTTCCTCCCCAGAATCAGAAGATAGAGGCTTATTTATTTAGAGGTGTTATGAAAACAGCATATTATGGACATACAGTTACAAATATGTACAATTCCTTTCTTTATGTGTAACACAGCAGCATTTTGGAAACAAAAATAATTACTACATGTTGTCTATTCTGTGATCCTACTGTGAACTTTTATTTGGGCTCAGATAGTACGGAGTATTGTCAATAAAACCACGAGGAAGTGATTACCAGTATAATAGCATTTACATGCATTTATTTATCTTCACAAGCTTGGCATAGGGATAAGGCATTAGGCTTTCAACTACCATGATTATTAATTTTCTTTACAATATGAAAGATGCTTAGAGGGCAGAATGCATAAAGTCCTTGACTTATGAAGGGTTGCTTAGCATCCATTCAAAGTTACAATTTTATTACTTATTTATTTATTGGAATTTGTCAAACAAAAAGGAGAACAAGAATAAGAGAATAAAAATACAATGACAGGGACGATAGGCACGTTAGTGCACTTATGCACGCCCCCTTCTACTGACCACTTAAGTATGAAGTAATGTCCACGGAAGTCAGTTTGTGACTGCAACTGTGAAAATTTGTAGCTGAAACAACTGAATCAGGGTAGGGCATTCCAGATTTTGACAACTCTATGACAGAAATCATATTTTTTACAGTCAAGTTTTTACAGTCAAACAATGGCTATCCTCTGGTGCGCATGCAGATACGCATGGATGTGCACACTTGCATGTGCATGTTGTGCCACCGCTTGTGTGAGTGAAGCTGTGCGCACAATGTTCATGGGGCCGCCACCTTGCAGGTGTTCTAGTCCAACCCTCTGCTCAAGCAGGAGGTTCTATACTATTCTAGAAAAGTGACTGTCCAGTGTCTTCTTAAAGCCATAACCCTAACTCTAACCTTTGTATAGCAGAAATGCCAAGCATTATATACCTTCTTCGTTTTTGTGAAAATGAATGTACATGTCTTTTCTCCATCTTTTCAGACTATCAAATATCACATATTTAACTAGAAGACTTTTCATATTGGATAACTTGCCCATTTCTGTGTTATCAAATATCTGGCTGTTTTTGAATTTTACTTAGTATCTCAAACAGTTTGAACATTGTCAGCTACGTCTAGGAGAAGAAACACTATAAAAGGATTTGCTATTAGATTTTGCTATGTGTTAACCCAACATTGAAAGCGAAGTATAGTGATGTATAGCTAACAGTGGCCTAACTGTGAAGAGGAACAAAAGTAGGTGTGAATTAATTTTTCATTAGCTATTGGGACAATTATCTCTTTATTGAGGCAGTTGAACTATGGCGCTGGAGAAGACTTCTACGAGTCCCTTGAATTGCAAGACAATCAAACTGGTCAGTCCTAGAGTTGATCAACCCTGACTGCTCTTTAGAAGGCCAGATTGTGAAGATGAAACTCAAATACTTTAGCCACTAATGAGAAGGAAGGACTCACTGGAGAAGAGCCTAATTCTGGGAAAGATTGAGGGCAAAAGAAAAAGAGGACGACAGAGAATGAGGTGGCTGGATGGAGTCACTGAAGCAGTAGGTGTGAGCTTAAATGGACTCCAGAGGATGGTAGAGGACAGGAAGGCCTGGAGGAGCATTGTCCATGGGTCATGATGAGTTGGACATGACTTTGCAACTAATAACAACTATCTTTATAAAAACTTCCCTAACACTTTTAAAAGAGATATCAAACCAAGTATGCGTAGAGAAATATAGCTTCTTTTGGAATAAAAGAAGGAAAGAAGAAAAGGTGGCATATCACATCCTGAACACTGGACCTTTTCCAAATGAAGGGAAGTAAGCTTGGATTAAGAAGTATTGAGTAGCAACACTTCTTTCTGAACTCAATGGCAACAACATTTGAATAGCATTACTGAAAACAACATTATTTAAAACACACTCTTAATTTTGGATTGCTTTCTTTAAATGCTGCTTACTTTTTAAGACAGTAAACTCTCATAAGTTTTGAAAAAGATCCTAATTCTGTCTCAAATTTGGATGATTATTTTGCAAACAATCGTCCCACTAAGTGTAAGCTGCCATTCAACAGAGTTTCAGTTTGACCCACCTTGCTTTTATTGCATAGATATTTATTAAATGCTTGTTAGTGTAATTACAAATACCTCTTGTTGGATTTTAAAAAGTAGTATGGTGCTAAACTAAATCATGTATGCAACTGTTATTTGATCTGTGGGTAATTGTGCGTTTTACCCAAGAGGCCAAATAATCAGTCTGAGGAATAGTTAAGATCATGAAAACAGCATAACCTTACTTTTCACAGTCACAATTACATCTTAATTATTCTTTAAAGCCTTTTAGAAATCACTTTTATCATGCACCAATTGTTACGTAATCTGAAAGATTAATACAATAATATAAAAACATTAAAATGCCCTTTATTGAAAGTTGTTTCCTGGTGATTTCATTCATGGTAGTGTTGTGGAAAGAATTATTTTTCCTGATATATTTTGCAACTCTGCAGTTTAGCTAACAGCTCTGATTCTTCAAGCTTCAAGCATTAGTTCTATCCAAGTACAGGTCGACTTACAACCATAACTGAGCCCAAAATTTATATTGCTAAGTGAGACCTATTTTAAGTGAGTTTTGCCCCATTTTACGACTTTTCTTGCCACAGTTGTTAAGTGAACGCTACAGCTGTTAAATTAATAACCCAGTTGTTAAGTGAATCTGGCTTTGCTTTTGTAAGAAGGCTACAAAAGTTGGTCACATGACCCTCAGATGCTGCAACCGTCATAAATAGGAACCAGTTGCCAAGCATCTGATCACATGACCGTGGCGATGCTGCAACAGTCATAAATGTGAAAATGGTCATAAGTCACTTTTTCAGTGCCACTGTAACTTTGAACAGTCACTAAACAAAGTGTTGTAAATTGAGGACTAACTGTAGGCTCTTGGCTACTGAGATAGACTGTTTATAGGCAGCCACAAAGAAGAGGGAGTCAAACTACTCTCCAAAGCACCTGAGGGTAGAACAAGAAGCAATGGGTGGAAACTAATCAAGGAGAGAAGCAACTTGGAACTGAGGAGAAATTTCCTGACAGAACAATTAATCAGTGGAACAGCTTGCCTCCAGAAGTTATGAATGCTCCAACACTGGAAGTCTTTAAGAAGATGTTGGACAGCCATTTGTCTGAAGTGGTGTAGGGTTTCCTGCCTAGGCAGGGGGTTGGACTAGAAGACCTCCAAGGTCTCTTCCAACTCTGTTATTCTATATTGTATTCTATATTCTAACCACATGCATTAATATATATTGAAACTTTACACTAAACTTCGTCACAGTGATATTAAATATGTAACAATATAATATGTATGGTTGTATATACATACACAAAATCCATTAAAATGATGAGATACTTCAGGAATGCCTGGGCAAATAAATACGTCTTAACTGTTAGTGAAATTGTTGTTAATATTAGCAACGGGACACTGAAAGAGGGAGGCTGGGAAAATCCATCATAGCTTTTTTTGGCATAACAAAATTAATCATGATAATTAAATATGGAATTTGTGCAATTTACCAATATTATCTTAACAAAACTTTTGAATTCCAGTCCTGTACAGTACAGTATGCCAAAATGCATGTATTTATTAAAGCCGTGAATTTATTTACCCAACTGCATAGATTATAAATTACATAGTAAATGAAATATATTTGTTGAAATAGCATAGATTTGGGAAACGTGCATATATTTTCGAGTTGGAGAGAAGCCAATGAAATTAATGGCTCATAAACTAACAATATGCAATATTAGAAATAGTGATATTGATAAAACCAAAAATGAATTTCCAGAAAAACTGAAAAATTCTGAATTAATGGAATTCAGGAGTAGAAGCACAGGAGGGGGATAACCTAGGTGATAGGAAAGAATTGGGGGAGGGGGGAATCAGAAAGTCAAAAATGAGAGAATGGAAATTTTTTGGGGGAAGTTTTCCTTAGAAAAGAAAGATTTGTTTTGTTCTAATAGGTCAGTGATGGTGAAACTTTGAGACTCTGAGTGCCCAAACTGCGCATATGTGCATGCCCAAACTGAAAGGTGCAAACACTTTGGACCAGTGGTGGGTTGCTTATCCAGTTCCAATCGGTTCGGTTGGAACGGGGGCGGTGGTGTCCTCATGCACGCGCGCAGTTCATGCATGCATCGTAGTGCCTGTGCGATGCTCCAGCTGCTCGTGGAGAATCGTGCAGGCGCTGTATGTGCCATCCAGCTGCTCGTGGAGAATCGTGCAGGTGCTGTATGTGCCATGCGCCTGTGTGGAAGAGCAGAAGCCTTCAAAGACCGGTAAGCACGGGCGGGCGGGTGGGCCCTTCGCCTTTCCCGAAGTTACTTACTTCCGGGTTCACTGACCAACTGGTTCATGGGGACCGCCGCGAACCGGTTGAAACCCACCCCTGGTATGGACATATGCAAACATGTGAGAACATGCACATGCACTGACATGCACCCATGTGCAGCAGAGACCTGGCTGGTGGAGGCACGGCATCCCAACACTGGCAGTGAGGCAAGAGGTAAGATTTTTTCTTTCAGGTTCTTTTTTTGCTGTTTTCAGGGGAACAGAAGCTCATGAAAGAAATGCCACAGAAATCTGACCTGGGTCGACAGTGCATGTGCCAGCAGAGAGGGCTCTGTGTGCCACCTCTGCCAAGTGTGCCATGGGTTCACTATCATGGTAATATGTGATTTAAACATGCCTACTCACATGTACACAAAGAAAAATTTGAATATATATAATGAAAAATCAAGGAAAGGCTCAAGATATTCTGAATGTGATCTGAACCGTTCTTTGACGATATCAAGAATGGATCTCAGGAAAAACATAGCCAGTAAATAAAAAGAAAGAAGTGAAAGAAACGTAAAGGAATTAAGAGTGACAGTCGAATTATATAAAAAGGTGATGACTCTTGTATGAGATAGTAATAGAATATAGATTAACCTTACATCTGAATGAATAGGTGTATATAAAGAAAGAAAATTCAACTGTAGCCTGGAAATGGTGAAAAGAATTATATTTCAAAGTGGTGTAGAGGTGGGTAGAGTTATATATGTGATGGGTTGGAAAGAGAGTTTTTGGTGAAGAGTAAAATGAAAGGGTCTATAAATAAAAAGAAGACCCTATATATAAGACTGATTGCTTTGTAAATAAGATGGTAGCTATGTATTATGTGTATAAAAGAAAAGTTAATTGAGAAGAATATAGACAAAGAGAACAAGGAATAACATGTTATTCATATAATGAATAACATATAATTATGTTTTATAAAATAACATATAAAACATATAATAATGTTTTTATTCAAGAAAAAGGGAAGATATAAATGTTGTGGAAATACTGAAATAGGGTAAGGCCGCAGGTGTACATATAATATGCAGATTATATATAGAAATATTAAAATATAGATAAATTGTTTATATAGATATGATTTGTTTATGGAGTTAAGACTACTTTGTATTATGTTGCTAAAAGTGAAAACGATGTCTGCAGTGTTGATTTTTCATATATATTTCTTTTTAAAAAATGACAGTTTATAATTTATATGCAATAATATGTGAAAGTTTGTAACACATAAAGATGATATCTGGACTGTTCTACATATGCATGATAACATAGCCTTAAACCTTAAATAAGAGTTGGGGCATCTGAGTTTACATGACAGTTCTGTGAAATATTTATCAAAGATTTGAAAAAACCAGTGGCCCATAGTGAATAAAGTTGGATTTGACCTATGACCCACTGAAGTTAAATCCCATTTTCAAAATGAAATTCCCTAGGTAACTTCAGCAAATTATGGTTCTTCAGCCTAATGCGCTACATAGGATTGATGAAAAATAAAACAAATATACATAGGATTGATGAAAAATAAAATTATCTGTTCCTTGAAGGAAGGACAGGATAGCAATGAAATCCATATGTTTAAAAAATGTATATCCACCCTTCTCAATGGTATCAATAAAGAGGGATGGAAGCAATTGAACAGTGACCAGTCAGAAGGCTGGATCACTGAACCATTACTATCAGCTAGATGATAATACAGGTAGTCCTCAACTTATGACCACAACTGAGCCCAAAATTTCTGTTGCTAAGTGAGAAATTTATTAAAGGAGTTTTGCCCCATTTTACATCCTTTCTTGCCACAGTTGTTAAGTGAATCACTGCGCCTGTAAAATTAGTGACGGGATTGTGAAATGAATCTGACTTCCCCATTGATTTTGTTTGTCAGAATGTTGTGAAAGGGGAGAACATAAGCCTTAGACCCTGCAACCATCATAAATAATAAGTCACTTGCTAACCACTTGAATTTAGATCAGATGACCAACAGTTGTAAGTGTGAAAAATGGTCAGGAGTCACTTTTTTAACTGCTGTTGTAATTTCAAAGGGTCACTAAATGAATTGTTGTAAATCGAGGACTGCCTGAAATAATAATGATGTCGATTTAACCTATTATTGCTCGTAAACCATTTTGAGAGAATTTGTGTCTTGAAAAGTGGAAGATATGCAGTTGTGGGAAATTAATAATTTATCTTGGGGTGGAGGAAAGATTGAACCTTTGGTAAACTGTACATTCCATGAAGTGGGGAGAAGGCTATTTTATCTGTTGAATCTGTTGTTATGAGTAAGCTGTGTTCACTGCTGGTATCTATTATAGTTGTTAAATAATGTTTTACTTTTTGAATGTTATCTGGATGGATTTGTCCAGTATCTACTGTTAGGAATGTGGCTCTGCCTAAATCCCTCAGGATGGCATTGCAAAGTAGCAGCATTTTGACCTCCTGACCATGAGACAGGTCCATGAGGCAATCATTTGATGGCTGCATATTTATGATCTGTTTTCACAGCATGGAACTTATTTTGAACTACTTCACTCATTCAGTTATTCAGTGAAGTTTCCCTTCCCCTGGGCATAAGTCTACTGTCTCACTAACTTCAATAAGTAACTTTTTATTGTGTCTAATCATGTGCAAATGTGTTAAAATTGGTAGTTTTTAGCAAACAGTTATGGAACATATTACCGTAAGGCATTTGTTCATGGCGTGACAATTATTGGCCCTGGGCCATTTAAATGTTTTATTTAATAATGTGGGAATTTCAGTGTGTTTTCCTTTCATTATTTTTAACTTGAAAACAGAAACAGAAAGCGCCTTCTTTAAAGTTAAAACTTTACTGCTGAGAGTCTGTCAAAAGCAATATAAGCATCTGGATTTTAAAAAGAGAGCTTTTGCAGGATGTTAATTTAATATACTGGCATATTTCATGCATACTTTTTATATTTTGTATGCTTGAAACTACCTCAGCAGTGACCACCCAAGAATTCCAGCCTTCTTTTCAATATTCTCAACTGTGGAGCAAAAAAAGAAGAAGAAAAAATCCCTACCCATGAAATGCTGTAACTCTAATCTAAGGTGATACTTGCTAACCTAAGGGACTCAATTACAATCTAACATTTCATCTGACCCCCAACACATCTATGCAGGCAGTAAAACAGAAGGGAGAAAGAGAACAGAAGCATGACAAACACTCTAAGCTTGGATTTTCAACAAAGTGGACTTCCATGACAATCCCATTTCCCAATAAGCATTTGGGCTCTAATCTTAAATCGCATACAAGTCCATGCAACAAACGTTGAGATTCAGATATTCTTTTACCTAAAAAGCTCTGCTAATGTTTTTTTTTTAACGTTTTGGAACATACAGACAAGGGGATTGCCCATGGTTAAGTGTTTCACTGAATATTGTGGCCCCATACTTGGAAAGAACATGGTTTCATATGTAAAATGATCACATGGGACAATATTTTTAAAAAATTAAATATTCTTAACTTAAAATTAAAAGCTCCAAAGTTAATGTTAGAGTTCCCCTTACATGTTCCTTTACCGCAAGTGGTGGGATTCAAAATCTTTTACTACTGGTTCTGTGGGTGTGGCTAGGTGGACGTGGCATGGCTTGGTGGGCATGGAAGGAGAAGCATACTGTAAAATCTCCATTCCTTCCCCACTCCACGGGAAGGTTACTGCAAAATCCCCATTCCCTCCTGATCAGCTGGGACTCGGGAGGCAGAGACTATATGGAGGCGGGGCCAGTCAGAGGTGGTATTTACCTGGTCTCTGAAATACTTCAACTTTCCGCTACCGGTTCTCCAGAACTGGTCAGAACCTCCTGACTACCATCTCTGCTTTACTGGGACCTGGACTTCAAAGAACATAAAATGATGAGAATAAATATAGAGCAGGAATGCAGGAAGAAGTCCAAGTGGCACACAGAGTGTATCAAAATATTAAATAAGAATATATGCCTTAATACACTTTTTATGTATTTTCTATTAAAGCAATGAAGCCAGCAAATTTCCCAGCATTCTTTGTGAAAATTGATGCTCAATGGATAACTTCTAACAAGAAACAGCCTGATTGCTTCTCCCACACCTGCTATTCTAAGTCCAATAAACCTAAACCTATTCTAAATAAAAGTGGCGGGGATAGGGGAATTAAAATCAAGGGGGATAGAATCCAAATTCTGATATGACAACTACAGTGTTTAGGAATAGATCCTTGAATTTCAACACCACTGCAATGCTTGCTTACCTCATTCCTAAACTGTGCATGGAATCAAACATTTGATTCAAAAGTAAGTCCATCCAATATGCTAAATCCTTAATCTGTGTTAGAAAGCTGCTTTCTGTAATTACATAATATGCTATGCACAAATAAACCATTTGTGGATTAAGCTTATATCATATTTACATAACCTATCAAGGCAATGGCAGAATTCCTACAACAATCTGAGCCACAGACTGAAGAAACCCTCTGTGAACTGTGTGCTTTCTGAGTTCAGAGCAGAGAAATTAAGACTAGCCCAGCTACTATTCATTTATTGTGGGATTAGTATGATGTTAAGAATTATCAAATAGCCTGAACAAAAGTTCAATAGGGTGTTTTAATTTGATTATACCTAAAAGCAAAGTTTTGTGGCCATATTGTTTCACTTACATTGCCTTACAGCTTCAACCCACCACGTTGGTAGAAGTGCCAATCCAAGATTGCAAAGCAACACAGAGATCTTTGTTGAGGACAACCACAATTTTTTTTTGCCGTGGAGGACAAACATATCACCACCTTCACATGCACTATATTGCTGTGATGCTTTGCATAGATCTATTTTTTTTCTTTTCTGCAATCAAAGAATTGCTTTTTTTATTCCCAAAATGTAGTCTTCAGAGAGATTCCATGTAGACTTTTCATGCTTCTTCTTTTGCTGAGTGTCTCTCATCTTCACCACAACCCATTAAATTAGCATGCACATTTCAAACAAGGAATTCCCCCCAAATTGAAAAATGCTGCAGCAGGCCAAGTTGAGAGAAAGGGAATGAATGAGACATACTCAACAGTTCATCTTTCCAAAAGATTTCCAAGGGGTGGGGAAGGATCTTCCATTTATGTTTGTTTTAAATAAACAAAGATATAACTAAATATACATTGGCAGCAATATTTATAGAGTAGGGATATCCAATTTTTCAGAGGAAGCGACTTGCCAGAAGTGCAACAGCTGCAACTAATTTCCATAAAATGGAGCAGATTGTTTCAGCTGCCCTTTAATATGAAGGAAAAGCCCAATAAGTGTATCCAATGTTTGATGGTCTCTTGTGATAGGGCAGACTTTTAAAAATATTACCACTGTCTCTCACCCGCTTTAAACTCTGCTGATTGGAACACAGATGACATAAATTTGAAAGGGTAGGTCTAACATCAATTGTTTATAGGGAATATAGTACAGGGAGATTATTATATGCACATTATAATACATAACTTTTTTTCAAATACGGTTCTCCATAAGTGTAGATCATAAACTGTACGATGATCTTCAGCCTCTTTATATGCAGCTGCATTGTATCCTTCCAACACTATTCTTATGGTCCAAACTTTCCACATCAGTTTACATACTAAATTTATACATTGCTGATCTTTTGGGATTTTTTTTAAATATTAGTATAAAGATGTGGATTATAATTAGAGTAGTCCCACTTTATATAGGCTAGGGAAACTAGTTCCAGCCATATCTGCTTTGTTTCAGAATTAACCTTCCATTGGGTTTAGGGACATCTACAAGATAAGATGCAGTCAGCTGGGCAGCTGACAATCCTGGTTTGAGACCTGAGCTCGTTGCAATAGAGTGAACTCCCATCACTTGCCTCAGCTCCTGCCCAGCTAGCAGTTCTAGAGCATGCAAAGTAGATTAATAGGCATAACTTCAGTGGGAAGGTAACAGTATTCTCCGCACCTTTGGCATATAGCCATGTTGGCCACATGACCACGGAAATTGTCTTCACACAACACTGGCTCCCTCGGCCAAGAAACAAAATGAACATCATGCTCTAGAATTGGTCAAACCTAACAGGGAAATTTTAACTTTCCCCTTTATAAGAGACGAGTGTCGGAAACATTAAGATGGTAGATAAACCATTGGACCAAACTCTTTTCTAGATGTTTACAATGTATGGCACACATATTAAAAAGGACAGGACATTGAACTTATGGTCAAACCTTTCATCTTGCCTATTTTAGCACCCTTCAATGAATAGCCTTGATTGCAGAGGCAGTTAAAGGAAAGACAAAATGTTCAATTTCTGTTTGTATATTTTGGAAAAGTTTTGAAAAAGTTCTTCTTTGTCTGTTCCCTAATCCCTTATCTTGAAGCAGTCAGGTAGGAATCCCAAGAGCAGTTTTTTTTTAAAAAAAAATATGAATACTTATGACATTTTTCTAGGTTTGGTATAATTTTTAATGAAGAAGCAAGCTCACCAGAGAAACAGGCATTGCTTGGAATTATGGTATAAAAAATTATTTATATATGATTTTCCGTTCACTTCTCCCAATCCATCTTTCCTATGGTGGTTCTGATAGATCTTCACTCTATGATTAAGTCTAATAATATAAATAATGAAACAAGATGTATTTCACCACCATTCATTTCTGTATATTCACAAAGTGGAAAATAGTTATGCTTTTAAAATACCATGGAAAATGATGTCATTATATACATATCTTTCCATCTGTGTGTGTGTGTATGTGTGTGTGTGTGTGTGTGTGTGTTTGCTGGTCTTGTTGTATTCGGGTCTGTTCCCATGTAATATTGAGATTGTTTTGGCAATGTTTTGGTGAGGTCCCACTCGTCATCTTCAGGCTGGTGTTTTCAGCTTTGTGCTTGTGCGAGTAAGGCATGGTCGGAGCTGTTAGCTTTCTATAAATCTTGGTGTGTGCGTGTGCGGAGTGCTGGCTTTGTTGCTGTAAATGGGTTGATTGGCTGTGTAGTTGCATCTTGATTGGTAGATGGAGTTGATGTTTGTAGATTGGTCGGTTGTTTCATATCATCCTGTGTGGCTGAGGTGCTGGCTATGGGTCCGTTGTTCTTTTGTGTTGTAATGACCTGGGTGATGGGTGGGGTTCATTTGTTGACCACAAAAGAACAATGGACACACAGCCAGCACCTAAGCCACACAGGATGATACGAAACAACCAACCAATCTACAAACATCAACTCCATCTACCAATCAGGATGCAAGATTGAGATTGTCCTAATCTACAAAAAACCCAATGGCTCCCTAGGACACACCATCTACCGGAAAAAACACATACCAACCTGTTCTGACCCCCTCATTCCACACCAAAGCACACTCCAAGCCAGAGATAAATTACAGCATTTAATTAACAGACAGACACGTCCTTGGCCGCAACCCAGCACAGACAAGCTTGGGCAGCAATAAACATAGATAAGGCTTGGCAGCAATCCAGCCTGACAAGCTCATACAAAGTTCTTTGACATTCGATTCTGTGTTGACTTCTGCAAAGAGGAGCGTGTGCACAAGTAGCCTTTTTATAGTCTGAAGAGGAGCCTAATGACCACCAGCTGAGTGCAATCACCTCCTGTAATTGCGTAATTGTTCCTGACTCCTAGTAGCTCTTCGATGGCGTGCATCCAGGAACAACTCACTACTGGTCTCCAGCTCACTCTCCCTTATCTCCTCCCCACTGGTCCAAGGCTCGGGTGCCTCCTGGTGGCCAACCAGCCTCTCTGCACCCTGCTTGGAATCGGAAACCTGTCCAGGGTCCTCCACATCCTCCAGAGCCAACTCAGAGGGCCCCTCGCTGTCAGAGTCTAGTGGCTCCTGTTGGCCACAACACCAACCGCTACTTAAATACATGATCCCATCATCAACCTGCACAGATCAACTCTGTAGCCAAGACCCTCATCTCCAGAACCAAATGCCTAGCCGACAAAGACCACCTGAAAACTGAATTACATACTCTCACAAGCATATTAATCTCCAATGGATTCCAAAGGAAAACAATTACCAACCTAATCCAAAGGGAGACTCCCCCAAAAAACTGAGACACCGAACAGGACAACGGCATTGCCCTCCTCCCTTACATCAAAGGCACCACAGATAAAATCAGCAAAATTCTCCATAAACACAATGTCAAGACAGCCTTCAACAGTGACCAAAAAATAGCCAACATCTTAAGAAACCACAAAGACAAGACCCAGCTAGAAAACCAAGGAGTTTACGAAATACCATGGAAAATCTGCCCTGCAACATACATAGGACAAACAAACACAATGCACACAGAACACAAGAACATAGTAAGAAAAAACTTCCTCCCCTTTTCAGCACCTTCAAGCTACAGGACATGAAATTGATTTTGAAGTTACCAAATTAATCTTCAAAACTGAACACTTCAACAAGAGAATAATTATGGAAGCTATCGAAATAGAGAAACACTCCCACAATGTGAATAAACGTGATGATGCCTCCCACCTGCCAGACATCCCGAAACCAGCCCTGGTAAACAAACGAGCCCCACCAATCACCCAGGCCGTTACAACACAAAACAACAATGGATAGCACCAATCAGCACCAATCTACCAATCATGATACAGCCACACAGCCAATCAATCCACTTACTAAAACAATGCCACACTCCACCCCACCCACCAAGATTTATAGAAAGACAGCATCTCCAACCACGCTTTAAGCCAAAAACACTAGCCTGAGGATGGCGAGTGAGACCTTGCCGAAACGCTGCCACAAAGGATCAACTGATAGCATTTTTCCTCTCTGGATAACCAAATGCTTTGAGATAGCACAGAAAAAGAGTCTTACACACACACACACACACACACACACACACACACAACTCTTTATCTTTTCTATCTGTGCATTTGGTTATCCAGAGAGAAAAAATGCTATCAGTTGATCCTTTGTGGAGGAGAACTGTGTTGTCAGTTGAATAATATATCAGGGCTGGCAATAAACTAGAAACAATCACTTTCGAAGTTTGGGACAGGTGGTATAATCTACATATCTCCATCCACAAGAAAATATTAACCTTACCGTAGCCCTTCATTTACTACCCTGAGAAAATTATAAATATAATTTATCAGGAGCAGCCTTCCTTTTTTGCTTGTCACAGTCCATGTAGCATCACAGACATTTGGGTACTTTCAAAATATATAATAAGTAAATATCAATGCTAATATTATGACAGTTTATTAAATGCAATTAAACGCAAAACAATAATTTGCTATTGTTGTCTTGCCATTTTTTACATACCAAGCAGCCTTCATATTAGATAGAATATTTGATACTTAATAGTATAGATTGCATAACAGGTACAGATTAGAGGAATTATGAAGTGCATATTATCTGGGATTCATTTTTACAAGCCAACAAAGTATTATTTATTGTTCTGTGACTATTGCCAGTTGGCTGGTGATATCACATTTGGCCTTTTTCATTTATTTTTCTGTCACCCTGATTTCAACCAAGAGAAACTTGACACTGCAGCGAAAGCAGGAAGATGTCAAAAAGTATGTGCTTTGATTTATCACACCCCAAACATTCAGAGCCCATAGACACTATGTAATGCCTGATAGAGTGCTTTGCATAGGCATATCAGCAGCCTGTGCTCCCTTTGTCAGTAGTGCTAGATAAACAAAAGAGTTTCTCTACTCTGGTATCTAAGTCAGAAGACCTGTCAGCAGCTCCACGATAATCATCTGGGGGAAACAAACTCTTGGCCCAAAGCAAGATGATGTAACACACAAGGAGCTTTGGCAAGGACATGGTGGATTAATCGAAAAACCTATCATATTTGTTAGCTAACTACATACGACAGCATTTGAGAGCACAATAAAATGCTTTCATTGACGCTTAGTAAATCCTCTGAGTTCACCACACTTGCGTCTATGTTGAGCTCATCTACCAAGTTGGAACACAGCACAGGAAAAAACAGTCATTTTTTTTGGAAGAATCTATGTCTGTCCGTCCGTCCGTCCGTCTGTCCATCTGTTCATCTGTCTATGTTGCTGGGACTGTGGTCCTGAATGTGTGAAGGTCCTTGTTATCTGTTATGCTAACTTCTAGAGACTTCAGTATTTCTTGGTCACTATATGAATTTAATTTTTTTGAGCATGCGGGCGCACACAAGGGAACAGGTATTAAAAAAAATGGAAACCCACCACTGATATAATAGCATCCCTATTGCATAGGAAGAGCTTAAGAGGTTATGTGAGAAAGGTATGTTGATGATGCTTCAGCCATATCCTCCTCCATTCCCACTGATCTGCTAGCTAGGTGGTTATTTTTTAGGTCAATGTGCTTGTGAGCACCATCTCAACTGTCAGACATGCTTGTCTGAGATGGTAATATTAATCTCCTGTAAGAACTGTTACCCATGGTGCTCTCTCACTTCCCCTGCTTCCCTCCCTCCCTCTCTCCCTCCCTCCACCTTCTCTCTCAAAACATGGGCATGTTGATTAGAAATTTGATGGAAATTGTTATGTTATAAAGATATAAAGATATGGCAGATTGATTGAGACTGGGGGAAGAAAAAAAAAAGCCAGTAGGTGGCTGTGTTTTTGAAATCTTAATTAAATGAAAATGGTGGTAGGGTGATAGTAAAATATATAAATTTTTAACATATACAATTTAAACTGAATGGAATATATGTGCTTGTGGAAGGAATGCATGAAATGTACTTGTGACCAATGGATATGCTTTCTACAAGATGTAATGAAAGATGATTCTTTTCTTTTTGTGTTTTTTTCTGTAATAAAACTAATTAAAAAAATTTCAAAAAAAAAAGAAATTTGATGGAAATTGTAATGTAATACATCTTGTTGAACACTAGGTTGAGGAAGGCTGTATTAAATATTACCAGAACAGAAAACTCTAATTAAAAAATATCAAAAACAGCAACATCTCTTTTAATACATTGAAAGGCAAAAAAAAAAAAAAAAATCCCACCTGCATGTAAGTCAACACTGATGTAGGCTGGTGTGCTTCCCCAGGGAAGAAGTTCTAAAGAAAAGATGCTATAATTGAAAAAAATTCTTTTCTTTGGATCCAACAGCTGGTCATTGAGAGTTGCTATATTCAAAGGAAGATCACACACCAGAGTCTTGTCTGTACTTCGGATAACAGAATTTCATCAATGCTAAACAGGACACTAAAAGAGAATCAGATTTAGTTACATTTTCATCACTGGAAAGCTGAACTCTAAACCACATTCTGAAAAGTTAATTAGAGGCCTTATTTGTTCCACATGGTTGTTAGGTTGTTATTGAAACAGATTTTCTTTTATTTGAACATTTGGTAAATATAATTGACTTTAAAAGCAGTCCTGCTGAGCTGCATTTGCATAGTCTAATTAGTTTAACATGTTTGGTTTTAGCTAATGCATATTTCAAATATATCCTGGGGAGGGGGGAAGTAAGAAAATTTTAATGTTTGTCTCTTTATAGTCACCCAAAAAAAGTGGAGAGACAAAAATCAATTTTAGAATATTAAAATGAATATGTACTTACTTTTTCTTGCAGAGGAAAGAGGTTTCAATCAATGCAGAAGAAATTAGGCATCATTAAAAGAGGACTACAAAAATCTATAACCTGAATAGGAGTAGTACGCTGATATACAGTCCTCTCTGATGGGTGGTTCTTAAATATGATAAATAATAAATAAACAAATAAACAGAACCTAGCAAACATAATTGGATTCATTATTTCAAATACTTTAGGTCAGTGTTTCTCAACCTTGGCGACTTTAAGTCCTGTGGACTTCAACTCCCAGAATCCCCCAGCCAGCACAGCCAAGGTTGAGAAACACTGCTTTAGGTAATGAAGAAGAAAAAGCACATATGACTAGATTACCACAAATTCAGAGAGAACTTTTGAAAGGGAAGTAGCTTTCCTCATATTAGGCAAACATCACAGCATATCACTTACATATTCCCCAGGTAGTTCTGTATATTTCATCCACCTCATAAAAAATCACGCACAAATTTTTGACTCAAAGTCAAATTATTAACTCTATCAGAATGCATTATTTTGAAAGCAATTTTTGAAAAGCTTTCCTCTTCTTCAAAATAAGAATTTGTTTTTCTATATAACTCTTAGGATACATTGGCTTTGATATAAAGCTGAATGAAAAATAGCAAAAGCTGCCAGTTTTGTTTTGATCCCTTTACATATTTCTCCACCACTCTGCAACTTTCACAATCAGAGGAAAGTCACTATAGCTGGAGTTCTCTCCAGATATCTCTCTTTGGGATTTAACTGAAGTGTTGGAAGGGAGGGATGCCAAAGATTAGTCTGGATATGAATGGGTATACAGTGAAGGGCTGTGCAGCACTTTGGATTCAAAGTTCAACAGCTGCTCTGGAGCACACAGGGCCATGGACAAAGCACCTGTCTGCAAGACCTTCAAACAGCTGCACCACAGGCAGAACATGATGGACAGGTGCTACATTTGTCCCCTGTGTATTTCAAAGACTTCTTTTTTGCCTTGCAATCTGAAGTGTTTCATAGTCCAAGAACAGAAGAATACATACTAGCTTTGCACCAGATCATCACTAAGTTAGGGGGAGGAATGTTATTTCAGTCATATGAATTTTGCTGCAATATTTCCCCAATAAATTTCCTAAGTGAAAGTGATGAAAAATCCATCCATCCATCCAGCCAGCCATCCATCCATCCAGCCATCCATCCATCATATCTATCTGTCTGTATATCATCTATCTACTCTCCTACTTACCCATCTAGCTATTCATCCCCTACTCTCTCAATGTAACGTTATTCTAAAATGCTAACCAACTAACATAAAAATAACACTAAATTATGTATAATTAATAATATATGCTACCTTATTTGACTAAGATAGAATACATGAAGTACGGTAGTATACGTATTTGAATGAATTGATTTAAAAATAGTGCTTTATCTAATCTGAACAATATTTCTTATGACGTAATAGAAATTAATTCTGTATTTAAACCTTTTAAGTGAAAACAGTATAAACACAATTTTGATTATAAGAAGTATTGTGCCACAACTAAACTCTAGATAGGACAGTGGTTTTGACATTTCTGTAGAAAAGAAATTGGCTGGTTGGATTATCCAGGAATAAGCACCAATAAAAACCCTTAATGTGGAGAATTCACTGTAGGCCTATAAATAATCACACAAAGATATGTGCAGTCTACCTAAGGCCTTCTGTTATTTACTTAGGGGGTCATCAAGTTGAAAAAAGGAAAGGGCCTTTGCTAAAAGATAAACAAGCAGACAAACAAATAGGCTCACCAATTCATGGGGCTGTCTGATATAAAATGGAAAAAAAAATGTGAAAGTGCAGAACTCCCTGAGTATTAAACTATGGTGATTGTGTACAAAATAATTTTGGTCTCCCCAGAAATGTTGATGTTTGTGCCAATGTTTTTATCATGCATGAATGTGATTCAGAAATGGAAGAGTATGCTAAATGGTGAAAATCAGACACAGGTTGTGGTATTATTTCAGTGTTGAAGTGATTTACTGTGACACCTTCTGAAGCTCCTATGTAATAGTGTTAATTGGAAATCATATATAAGAATATATAAGAAACTGATAATTTATCATTATCAATAACCCCAGGGCCTGTTTTCTAATACTATAGTGTTTGAGGAAGTTTACAATTACTGATCTAAACTTTGAAAGATTGCAAGACATTTAAAACATTTAAAAGTCCACCACATTGTTAGCTTCATGAAGAGTTTGCAGACTGAGAATTTATTTCTTGGCACTTTCTGCAATACACATATTGTGGCTTATTTTCATGATGAATTTTGCAACACACATAAGATTTCAAGCTTCCTAGGTTACAGGAGCATTATAGCAACTTTGAAGCAATTTCCAGTGGTGCACCAAGTTTTTAAATACCCATTCTATTAACTGAGTTGCTCTATGTAGTGATTTCTTGATAAATAACTGCTGTTTATTTCCTGGTTAATTAATTTGCTTGGTTATTTATCACAATTTTGAGACAACACTGCTTCCCAAAAATGGATCATATAAGTAATTCCCCTTACTTAGTAGAATGAGGGGAGAAAAAGCAGGGCTCATTGACTCAAATGAAGATATGTCTACTGTATGCCAACTCATGTGACAATATTCAAGGAAAAGTGAGACAAAAACAAATGATAAACCATATGCAATATTTGACATACATGGAACTGTTTGCCTTTCCTCACAATTTTGCTTGATTGGCAATTTCCTGTTCTTACAGCATCGAGAAAATAGATAGGGTCAGGCTTGCCGACGGACAAAATTACAATTTGCTATCCTTATTTTTTTTCTGCCCCCAAGACAATAGGAGCTGGTGTTCAAGCCAGCAAAGAAATGGAAAGAAAAGTAAGCTTCCTGTAACTTCTGAATGAAGTGAGGTACATTACCTTTTGTCATTCCTCTTAAAAATCCAGTGATACAACTTTCTAGTGCCATTGAATTGGGTCAATGGAAGCCGTGGTCTGCTGCGTTTCAGATCTGGAAACCTAAGGTAAAAACAAGCAAATGAAACAATAAAAATGAATTAAGGTAGAAGTTTTTTTTTCTCAAACTTTGCAGTACTATGACCTCAAAATGATTTGTGGTACCAGCATCTGTGGCCCTATTTATGGAAAAGTCTATTTCTTAGGTATAACTAAACTATAATCTTTATTGTCATTGTACTTAAATACAACGAAATTGGTTTGAAATAAAGTTGAAGAAGAAATAAAGATGCCTATTTTTCTGTATCTTCTCTCTGAATAAGATTAAACAATGATCAGCCTCAATCTCATGACTTCATAAAGTAATATATTTTCCATGGAAATGATAAAAAAATCAAATTGAAAGCCATTTTTAAATGAAAAAAGGAAGTTTAATTAATTTTATATAGTTTCTGAAAGCTGTGTTTTATTTTTGAGATAGCCACTCCCTTCTCAGCTTATATTTATTTTGGATTGACATTTACTACATATAGGCATAGCTGTAGAAAAGTTTTATTTTATCTGCAGCTTCTGTGTAAACCTGAGAGTTTGTACTTGTAAAGCAGGATTGTTGTCATAACTTCTACCCACTCTATTGTCTGAGATCCAGAGCAAGTTCAATCAGGGACCAACAGCATCTAATTAGAAGAAAATCTGAACTTGCAGCTAGATGAAAGAGAAGCCGAGAGGGAAAAGGTCATGGCAAACAGAAAGAGGAACTGGGATCTTTTCCAATACCACATTGACCATTGTTTATAAAGTACATTGAGAAGACATTTTCCTTGCTTCAACAGCTTCTCTTCATGATGTCATATTCTGCATATTCAGTTGTAGTCTCACTGGGGCAACAAGTGAGATTGCAATTTGTAATGGAAGGCATTATCCATTAATCAGTGATCTAGGTTAATAGCAGCCAGATTTGGCATGTAGAGTGAGATGGTTAGTAGACTGAGATGGCTATTTCCCAAGATAGGTTCCCTTTTTTTCCTTCCACACCCCTCCTCTAGGCTCTCTTGATGCACAAAACTCACTGGATGCTATCCACCCTGAGAATTGTTCTACCATCCATTCAACCTATAACAAGTCCTCACCTTCTTTTACTGGATGGTGCCATGGATTAAATGAAAAAAAAAAAGTCCAAGCAATAGTTGCATAAATCACTTCATCCTCTTGATGCACATCACTATCTTGACACAGCTATACCAGAGCCTCGGCTCAACCTTTATACCAAAGGTCATCCCAACCATCTCTCTAGAAGGTAAGCAAAGATGTAGAGATGCCTAGTAGGATTGCCCTTTCCTTCAAGTCACTTGCCAGATGACTTCAGAGCCTTATAGTATCCTAATGATCCCATCAAACCTGCACTCTTGATTTTCACTGCCCTTCGATTGCACTCAAATTAACTTACAGCTTAACAATGTGTTTTTAAAGTAAAAAATATACTTCAATTAATTATATGCACGGGCAACTGCTTACCTTAGGACACAAACATATATGTATATGTGTATGTATGTATGCATATACATATATATGTATAATTCTGTTCATATGCTACATCTACATATTTGCAAATGTTATTTATATGCAAAAATATACAGTACATAAATACAAATATATGCAATTTATAAAATATACACAAACACCCACACACACCCACAAAGAGTAAGAAACAGCTTTAAGCATATTTGATTTAAACATTTAAAAATCTGCCTTATTAAAACCACAGGAACTGGTGGAATTAGATTCGGAAGTTTCATTGCCGCAATTTTGAAAAATAAATCTCATTCCAGCTGGTTCTTACATTGGAAAGAAATCTGCAATTGGCAGGACTGAAATTTCCCAAACCTGCTCACAATAGTTCAGACACTACAGTTTTACCCTGGCAGCAGTGGTGTGTTAACCATTAAGCAGACTAAGCACGTGCTTAGGGCACCAGGCCCAAAGAGGCACCACAAAGTTGAGAAAGAAAAGAAAAAAAACAATGAAAATTTGTACAATATGTACAAAGGAGGAGCACCAGATTTGTCAGTGCTTAGGGCACCGGTGAGCCTTAATCTGCCAGTGCCTGGCAGGAGAGGGGAAGGAAGCATATTCTAATCATCATGTGAAGCATTCAATGGGACTTATAATGAAACTTATAACTAACATTTCTAATCAAACCAAGCCTTTCTCAAGTTCTGATTATATCATCAAACTGGCCTGTAGCTACAAATATTTTAGGACATTCCTGTTGATTGCTTACATTTAGGATTGACACCATGGGATTTTCTTAGGAAGTTGGAGAACATTCTAAATATAAACATACACAGTAACAAATACAGACACAGCCTAAGTTATATACGGTTTGACTATAAAATTTAGAAAACAATATTTTAATTTAATGGAATGATTGATTTTTCACTTATTATGTGTATTAGTTTGTTTGTTTGTTTTACTTAAACACAGAGATATCTTTATATTAAATTCTGAACCTTATTTTCCTAGTTCTGTTATCCCACCATAACAAAGTACCCCAAAACAAGTGCTTTGTTTCTGGAATAGATACAAAGGGAACATTTCATATCAGAGTCAGAAGATTTATTTTGGTTAATGACTAGTCCAGGAACACCTTAAATATAATCACTGTCATTTCCAAATGGTAAAAATCCAGATGAATTAATTAGTTCCATCTCCAAAGTCAAACAAGAATTTTCCCACTTAATTATTCAATAACCAGCCTTACTGCTGTGAATAAAAACAGGACTTAAAATTCATGTAGCCAATAATAATTAGCTCGTCAAACTAATTGCATTCTTGATTCAAAAATAGATCTATCAGTCGAAAACACCATATTAAAAAGTAAAAAATCTAAATCACTTTTGAAGGAGAAAAACAACAAAAGAATGCTAATAGTAACTAGTATAACATATCACACTATCTCAAATGGGCAAAAATCACTCAATCTTGTCTCTAGTAGAAACGTACAGGAACAGGCCACACAGAGAAAGTTATAGCTTCTATTCTTCTAAACCAGGGCTGTCGAACTCCCGGCCCATGGGCCAGATACATCACGTGCTGGCTACATCCATGCCCACTTTAGTGGAGGGGAAAAAAGTCCTGATAGGTCATGTGACACCACTGTGATGACATGAGTTTGACACCCCTGCTCTAAACCTAAGTACAAATGACCAAGATATTACAGTGATATGGAAGAACCAACCCTTTTTCAACCTGCCAGGGTATAAATTCTTCCTAGGTTTAAGATTTATAAATATAGTTAAACTATATTTAGAAGCTGTCGCCCACATCCTTTTTTGTGGGATGACAAAGCTTTTTCCATATTGCACTGATAACTAAAATTCTTGTTTTGCGCATCAGATTGGATTATTTGTTGTAGTTTTTCTCAACCTTGGCTACTTGAATATGGGTGGACTTCAACTCCCAGAATTTTCCAGGCAGACTTTCTGGCATGGGAATTCTAGGACTTCAAGTCCACTCGTCTTCAAGTAGTCAAAGTTGCGAAACACCGATCTACTGTATTGACTTTTGCCAACATTGAGTGGATGCTACCCTCCAAAGCCAAGAGGCATTCAGCAATCATACTATATACTATTTGTAGTTTAGATCTGGTAATTAAGATCAAACAGACAACCTGAACCCTTTGCCAGTAGTGTATACAATTCTAAGCTAAAGTTGATATTACTTTCATTAAAATACATTAGCCTTTCAGCCATCTACCTCTATTAACCCTACACTTACCTTCAAAGTACTGCAGCTCATTGTCCCTACTATGCTTACTTTCTCTGTAATGTTGCCTCAAATGCTCCTGTTGGCTTGCACTACAGCCTGTGAGTTGACTGCAGAGTAGCCTCAACAAATCATCACTTCTTGCCGAATAAGGACTGACCCTTTAGTTGAATCAGTGCTTATCAGACCTTCTAAAGCAAGGGTGTCAAACTCGTGTGTCATGTGACTTATCATGACTTTTTTTCCTTTGCTAAACTGGGGGTGGGCATGGCCAGTGTGTGATGCATCCAGTCTATGGGCCATGAGTTTGGTACTCCTGTTCTAAGATGTCCCATACCTTCTTTTATCAACCTGAGTAAAACAGCAGAGTGGTTAAGACCTTCACTCAATATTCTGAAAGTTGCTAGCATGTAATCTGGCAAAAATGTTTAATTTTTGTTATGAATTACACATGTTTTGGGGGAGGATTAGTTCTCCTCCCTTAAGCTTTTTTAAAAATAAATCCAAAGTTTACATTTTATCTTTTTTTCCCGATTACCAGAAATAGTTTCATCTCCAGATTGCAGATAATTTATAAAAATATTTCAGTGAAATCTGTTTTAAAACTCATACAATAAAGTATGATGCATGCATCTGCATAAAATACTCAAGGCTCCTGGGTAAGCATTAGTAATTACCAGCCATGGTATGGTATTTGAAAGGATGTCCTCATGTGGCATTTTTTCCTTACCAGCCATGGTATGGTATTTGAAAGGATGTCCTCATGTGGCATTTTTTCCTTTTGATTTTAAATTTGAAAGTTCATTCCAGAATATTAAGACACTACTGGTCACAATTAAGATAGGGACAACCTTAAGCCAACTTGTAGACATAAGAGTAAAATCCTATGTTACGGAATTAACATTCTGTCTACAAGAAGTAAATAACACGGATCCATAGAAACTACAGTTTCCACAAGCTAAACAAATAATCAGCAAGATTAGATCCAAAATAAAAATATGGAGAAAGATTGAGTCATATTCCTGTGCCCTAGGAAGTTGTAAAAGCTTCTTTATATTCAAAGCTTGTAAGATGCAATCTTGAATATTGTGCCCAGTTTGTAGCACCAGACTTAAGACTTTCAGGGAGAAAATTAGGGAAGAGGCTTCTCTTGTCAGAATTCTCTTGACTATTTCCAGAACTGGAAGTCATACAAGAAGTGATTCAAGGACACTCTTCTTTGACCAGTTTATTGAAAGAAATAAGAATGACAGAATTCCAGTAATTGTCTATTTTTGTTGCTGTTGGGCCTCTTTTTCCTACCCGTATAGTACAATAAGTTTGACGCCACACATCCATTTAGGCTGTGCATGGAAATTATGCATCCTCATGATGCAAAACTATATGTTACCTACAGTTCTTGTGTGTGATAAAAGTGCTAAATTGTATTCTTTGTTCAGTAACTTCATGACAAATGTATCATCATTTTGACATTGTGGCCTATCATAAAATGTGCTAACGAGGCCTCCCACTCTAGAATAAATGAAAGGATTCCACCTACCTTTTCTTAATTGGAATGGACTAGACTTATTTAAAGATGTCTGTGTCTGACCTCGAGAGACGGATTTTAGTCTAAAGAAGAGAAAGAAAGAAATATGCCAGGATTCTGCAGAAATGTGTAGGAGTCAAGTCAAGTCATGTCAAGTAGGCTTTATTGTCATTTCAACAATATACAGTACAGTACACAGTAAGATGAAACAACGTTTCCCCAAGACCAAGGTGCTACATCAGACAACATAGATAAAAAGAAAAAGAGCAGAACACAGAACTACATATAGCTCTAAATCTAAGAACTTAGAGAGTGTTGAGGAGTCTGGCGGCTTGTGGAAAGAAACTGTTACACAGTCTGTTTATGCGGGCCTGAATGCTTCTGTACCTTTTTCCAGATGGCAAGAGAGTAAAGAGAGTGTATGAGAGGTGTGTGTGTGGTCAGCCACAATGTTTCTGGCTTTACGAATGCAGCGTGTAGTGTATATGTCCATGATAGAGGGAAGAACAACCCCGATGATCTTCTCTGCTGTCCTCACTATTCACTGTAGGGTCTTGTGATCCGAAATGGTGCAATTCCCAAACCAGGTGGTGATGCAGCTGCTCAGGGTGCTCTTGATGGTCCCTCTGTAGAAGGTTGTGAGGATGTGTGGTGGAAGCTGTGCCTAAGAAAGTAAAGATGCTGCTGGGCCTTCCTTGCTATGAAACCGGTGTTGAGGGACCAGGTGAGATTCTCCACCAGGTGAACACCAAGGAATTTGGTGTTCTCTATGATCTCCATGGAGGAGCCATTGATCTTCAGTGGGGAGCGGTCATGTTGTGTCCTCCTGAAGTCAACAACCATCTCTTTTATTTTGTCTACATTCAGAGACAGGTTGTTGGCTTTACACTAGTTCGTTAACTTCTCCACCTCCTCTCTGTATGCTGTCTCGTCGTTCTTGCTTCTAAGACCCACCATGGTCATGTCATCAGAGAACTTTATGATGTGATTCGAACTGTGCATTGCTACACAGTTGTGTGTCAGCAAGGTGAACAGCAGGAGACTGAGCACACAGCCCTGAGGGCTCCAGTGCTCAGTATGATGTTGTTAGAAGTATTGTTCGTGATCCGGACTGTCTGAGGTCTTCCAGTCAAAAAGTCCAGGATCCAGTTACAGAGGGAGGTGTTCAAGCCCAACAGGGTCTGCTTCCCCATCAGATGTAGAGGAATGATAGTGTTGAATGCTAAACTAAAGTCTATGAACAGCATTCGTAGGTATGAATCTTTGTTTTCTAGGTGAGTGAGGGCTAGATGGAGTGTAGTGGAGATGACGTCATTGGTGAAGCGATTCGAGTGGTATGCAAACTGCAGTGGATCCAATGTTATAGGCAGCAGGGTCTTGATATGCCTCATGATGAGCCTCTCGAAGCACTTCATGATGATGGAAAGTAAGTGCAACAGGATGGTAGTCATTGAGGCAGGACACTGATGGTTTCTTCGGCTCAGGGACGATGGTCGTTGTCTTGAAGCACTTTGGGACAACAGTGGTACTCAGAGAGATGTTGAAGATGTTGGTGAAAACATTTGCCAGTTGTCTGAACATCCTCTGACTACTCTGCCAGGAATATTGTCTGGTCCCGCAGCTTTCCATGGGTTGACACTGCTTACAGCTTTCCTTGCGTCAGTAGTGGAGAAACAAAGTATCTGGCCGTTGGAAGGAGGTGTGGTCTTCCTCGCTGTCACATTATTCTGTGCTTCGAAATGGGCATAGAAGCTGTTTAACATATCTGGAAGTGAGCCATCACTCTTACAGGCAGGTGGTGATGTTCTGTAATTAGTGATGGCTTGGATGCCCTGCCACATACGCTGTGTGTCACCACTGTTCATGAAGTGTTGGTGGATGCTCTGGACATGTGTAGATTTTGCTTCTCTGATGACCTGGGACAGATTGGCTCTCGCTGTTCTTAGGGCTGCTTTATCACCTGCCCTGAATGCAGAATCTTGGGTTTTCAGTAGAGCACGCATCTTTCCAGTTGTCCATGGCTTCTGGTTGGGATGTGAGATAATTTTCTTGGAGACTGTGACATTATCAATGCACTTGATGACATAGCCGGTCACTGATGATGAGTACTCCTCCAAGTCAATGGAGTCACCATTGGTTGTAGACTCCCTGAACATGTCCCAGTCAGTGCATTCAAAGCAGTCCTGAAGAGCAGAGATGGCTTCTGCTGGTCAGGTCCTCACCTGCTTCTGAACTGGTCTTGAACACCTGATGAGTGGTCTGTATGCTGGAATTAGCATAACAGAGATGTGGTCTAAGTAGGCAAAGTGGGAGTGGGGCTTCACCCAATATGCACCCGGGATGTTTGTATAAACAACATCCAGTGAGTTTTCCCCTCTGGTTGCTAAGTCTACATTTTGATGAAATTTAGGGAGCACAGTCTTGAGATTTGCATGATTGAAATCTCTGGCAACAATAAACAATCCATCAGGGAGCGCGTTCTGCAGTTTGTTGATGGTCCAGTGAAGTACACAGAGCGCTTCCTTAGCATTAGCGCTAGGTGGAATATACACGCCAAGTATAATAGCAGTGGTGAATTCCCTGGGTAAATGAAAAGGTCTGCATCTCACAACCATAAACTCCAGTGAGCGGTGAGCAGTGGGTGGAAACGAGGACAGAGTTTTTACACCATTCTGTATTGATGTATACACACAGTCCGCTGCCATGAGTCTTACTGCACAGAGCTGCATTTCTATTGCCATGAAACGCAGTTAACTTGTCCAGCTCAATAGCAACATCCGGAACTCTATCACTCAGCCATGTCTCCATGAAAACAAAGATGCAGCAGTGTCTGTACTTGCGCCATGTAGCTTGCTGGAGTCTGATGTAATCTAATTTATTGTCCAGGGAGCAGACATTTGCTAGCAAGATGGATGGTAGAGCAGGCCGGCTAGGGTTTTCCTTAGCCTGAATATGCCGAAGAAGAGTTTTATGCAAGACAAAGAAGGACCATAGTCTAATTACATGTTGGCAAAAAAAAAAAGAGAGAGAGAAAGAGAGAGAGAGAATAGCAAGGGCAATTTGGAGAAGGAACCAATTATAGGAAAGAAGGGGTCTTCTCATTAATTCACTTAAGCTGCACATTCATGCATTGAGAAGTTTTTAATTTAGTTTTCTGCATTGGATCAAAGTCCTAAATCATACACCCTTTTTTTTAGCATAATGTATAAATGCAGCCTGCACAACATGTTTTAAATTGATAGTTTTTATTTTATTTTATTTTACTTATGCTATTAATAAATTTTAAGAAAGTTACACCAGAACAAAGACATGAAAAACACAGTAAAGTAAAAATACCTATTAAGAAAGCACAAGTAAAATAGTATGGAAAACTTTAGTGATCTATTCTCCCCTGCCCTTCCGTTTGTTCCTCAACTACTTACCACAATCTAAATATTCATATTGTACACCAAATGTTGAACATTGAAGTTTATTGCTAGTGTCTGTTGAAGTCATTTCATCTATTATTTTTGATAGACCTCATAACTTTTTTTCCTAAAAAACATTTTCCAAATGTCTAATTTGCCTCGTTGTATGATGTGTAGTATATAAAGAGCCAATCCTGTTTAAATTTGGTTAGACTTCTGTTGTGAATATACTGTATAATGTCAGTTTCGCCACTGCTTCATACCCTCCAGTTTTGATCTCCCAATCTTGTATCATCAGCAAAATTTCTTTTTTCCTATGTTATGCCTAATTCATTATTACAGCTGTCATCAGGTATCTTAGTAAATTGCAATATTTTTCATTTGTCTATTCTGGAGTTATAGCTCAGAGAGAAATATTTGTGGCTTCACATCAAATTTTACTTTTAAAATTTCATCAATATTTTGATGTATTTCTTTTTACTATTTTTGAGGTTGTTTTTTTTTATCATGATTACCACATATGATAAAATGTCCCTCCTTGGTTGTAGTATTTCCAACATTTATCTTATATGATTTGTTTAACATGGAAATTATTGAAGGAGTTGCATACCATCTGTAAAACATTTTCTACCAATTTTCCTTTAAATTGCAGCTTGAAGTAACAATTGTAATAAATTATGGAAAGATATAAAGCAAGATCTTGAAAGATGGAAAAACTAAAACTTTCTTGGCTAGACTGAATCATACCACTAAAACTGAATATACTACCAAAGATGAACTTTGTATTCCAAATGATATCAATTGCAGTTTCACAAATCACCTTGTAGGATTAGCAAAGAATAATCCGTACCGGTCGTCCTTGATTTACCACCACAATTGAGCCCAAAATTTCTGTTCCTAAGTGAGACATTTGTTAAGTGAGTTTTGCCTCATTTTAGGACCTTTCTTGCCACAGTTGTTAAGTGAATCACTGCAACTAACTCTACATTTCTATGGAGTGGGGAAAAGTAACAACATTTTTTTTTTCAAAAGAAAGGGGTATACTTGTCTCCTAACATTAAATTGTATTATCATATAAACTGTCTCATGGATAACAAAATGAGTAAAAACATCAAAGAGGAAAGCATCAATATTTTTGATACATAATATTTTTAGTTTTCAACACCTAAAATAAAATCTCATACAATCTCCGCCATAGTGCACACATTCTACATATTGCTTTTTTTTCTTTAATTAATACAAAACATTGCCTTTTCCGAGAGCCGAGGTGGCGCAGTGGTTAAATGCAGCACTGCAGGCTACTGCTAGATCAGCAGTTCAGCGGTTCAAATCTCACCGGCTCAGGGTTGACTCAGCCTTCCATCCTTCCGAGGTGGGTAAAATGAGGACCCAGATTGTTGGGGGCAATATGCTGACTCTCTGTAAACTGCTTAGAGAGGGCTGAAAGCCCTATGAAGCGGTATATAAGTCTACTGCTATTGCTATTGCTATTTTCTAAAACAATCCAGTCATACATTTCCAAAAAGCAATTCTTTAACATCTGGAACAAGATCACTTTTCCTATTTCTTCCTATTTAGCCATTCCTCTTATGCTTGAAACAGTCATAATTTCTTGTAGAGTTTACATACTGCTGTGACACTTCTACACCATGAAACAATAATATCTGCCTATCCAAGATGACTCCAGGGGAAGGACTCAATAGGTAGGTAAAAATGCCAAATGTTGTCTACTGGGAAAACCATATTTAATTTGAATTTAGTAATAGTAATTAATAAAATTGATATAAAGTCATGATTTCAACTTCCACCCAAACATTCCAACATTAACTTTTACTACCTATTTTATATGTGGAATTTTTCAGCATTAGTGTCATTGTCCAATATGTTTTATTCCAAAACAGATAACAAGAGTAAAAAAAAAAAAAGATTTGATGATGTATCCCAATATGGCAAATCTGGACTCAAAAAGCAGACTAAAACTACCACAAATAATAATATTATGATCAGTTCTTCCTAAACACAGATAACAACTGACTGTTGTCTTGACAATCTCTCTGTCTGTCCAATGCATATATCCCCTGTACAGCAAAGGTAGACCTGATTATCAGCTTTATATTTTCTAATGGGTATATAACATCTGCATGAGAGAAAGCTAACAACATATCGTACTTTAAAAGTTGCTTTCAGCAATAACTTGAATAGATCCCTAAAGATACATTTACACATCATGTGAATTTCTGGTTTATAATTCAGATGAATGAAAATAAATTAGAACTTTATTCTTGCATTAAAGCTGTTAACTTATTTGTGACTTAACCCTTTCTGAAATCAGCCCCCATGAAATTACAATCTCCCTATTCACTTGTGCAAAGCATTTGTCTCTCTATTATTCATAATTATTCCAGAGTATCCCTCTCGTGCCCTTTATTTCCACTAAGTCAGCTATAATTACTAAGCAGTACATGTGTTAGACATTGCCATAGCACTAAGAGTAATAGATGATCACCAGGCTGTGTCGTTAATCTTATCCATAATGACAGAATTTATAATATTCCAACATCAAATCCATTTTACAGCTCATTTTACAGCTCCAGGGTTAGATGTAACATTGATAACTCCTTTGAGATGAGATTAATATATCTTTAACGAAAAATGTAAGTCACTTGCTCCACTATTTTTTTACAAGCAATTTTAATATTGGATTAAAGTTCAGGTACTGATTTGCCTATACAGAGGTATATGACATCAATTAAAAAAATATCCTATTAATATAATTTCGCTTACACTATTTTATGGAGAGATAGATAGATAATACCAGAAGGAAAAAATATTGACTGTTGGGAGTCTTAAAAAGTCATTATGCCAGTTTAAGTTTTAATTCTTCCTAACTCTGATCTATTGAAGGCAAAAATCCTTACTGATTTCCCATTTTTAGTTCTATTGAAAATGATTTGTTTTTATTAACTAGCCATAAAAAGCAACAAATTCCAATCCTCATTTATGTTTAATAACCTTTGATTTCATTCTGTGGTTCCTTTGGCTTGCTATCAGTAAAATTCAGGACTTCAAAGTGATTCTATCATTTTCCTTATATGCTCAACTAGAATGGTTGTCTTTATATGTATATGCTCAACTAGAATGGTTATTTTTCTTCTACTTTGGCAGGACTTGAAATTGAATAATTATGTTACTTCTTGATTATCCAATCATGTAATAGGGTGTCAAATACTTTCTTGTGATCTATCCAAGCTACAATCAAGTTGGTTTTCCTTCTTTTGCATTTTTCCAAAATCATCTTTTGACTGAGATGATTTTTTGTTCCTCTTCTGTCTGAGCAATTTCTTTTAGCTTCAGATGGAAATAACCTGTTTTCAACTGGATGCTGTTAGACTGCATCAGCTACCACACCAGTGAGCAATTTGAAGGTTGTTAAGCAGGTAATTGCCCTGTAGTTGCCTGGTGCCTCCCTTTTTCTTGGATCTTTCATTATCAGATATTAACCAATCTTCAATTCTACCTCCTTTAGTATATTGTTAAACTAGTTTGCAATGAGTGGGTATAGCCAGGCAGATGTTTCAACCCAAAACCATGCAGTTCATCTTTACCTGGTACTGACTAATTCTTGATTTTTCTTGCACTTTTCTCCACCAGTTCTTTCATTTCAACGTCTGTTTTATTCTTTTTTTTATTTTTTTTGATAGGCATTCATATCATCTTTGCAACATTTCTACATCTTTAAGTATCCATTGTACTCCTTTTCTCCATACATATATACCTTTATATATCTATATGTCCATTTTTACATCTCTTTCATCTACTCCTATTAATTCCATACATCTTATATCCTTCTATATACATATCTTTCTCTTATATTTCTTACTCCGTACTATTTTATATATAGTCTATCTTACTTTTTTCTTTCTTCTGTTTTATTCTTATCCACCTTCTTTAACCAAGCTTGATTTTTGTTGTATTTCTTTTGACTGTTCCATAGCTATGCCCAGAATTGCACTGTTTTTCTTTAGTATGTTCGCTATTGTCTCTCTATAGACTTTCTTGTAATGTGCAATTTGTGCTTCATATCTGCTGATTTTCTTGTCTATGGCTGTTATTTACTACTTTATTAATTCTAGTACTTCCTTGAAAGATCCGTAAATGATCTTTCTTGATAAGATATTTTTTATCTTCTTAATCTTTAGTTTCATGCTCATGCCAAGAGCCGAGGTGGCGCAGTGGTTAGGGTGCAGTACTGCAGGCCACTTCAGCTGACTGTTATCTGCAGTTCAGAGGTTCTAATCTCACCGGCTCAAGGTTGACTCAGCCTTCCATCCTTCCGAGGTGGGTGAAATGAGGAGCCAGACTGTGGGGGCAATATGCTGACTCTGTAAACCGTTTAGAGAGGGCTGAAAGCCCTATGAAGTGGTATATAAGTCTAACTGCTATTGCTATTGCTATTTGTTCTAGTGTCCTTGCATCTGATCTCAGTTTACTGAACTTATTTCAGTAAATAAGTTCCATTTTGGAGATGCACTGTTGGCTTTGTTTGTTTGTTTGCACCCAAAATCTTCAGTTACAATTGCAGCTGCGTTGTACATAATTGGTTTGTTTCTTGCAGTGCACTGATGATTATATTTGATATTACAGTATTGACATCTTTTAATACTTGCTGTAGCTATTTCTTTGGAACAAACTTCAATGCTGTCAATCATATTCAACTGTTTTCTGCTGGTCTAGTTGCTCAATTATTCTTTGCTTAATTTTTCTGTTTTAGTTAGAGAGCTTTGTTCTGCCTGAGGAGAAAACAGAGGAGAAAGTGCATGGTTTGGGAAATTAAAATGATTATTTGTAGTACTATTACAATAATATTTATTAAATTATTTTATATAATAAATGCTTAGCTGTTGGTGAACAATTTGAAACTTTATGAATGGGTTGACGAGCTGGAGAGTTTGGGACTCCTGGTTTAGTTAAAGACTTTCTCAGTTTCATATCACTAATGCTCAGATTATTAACAAATGAAATTAGCAGTTTCAAATTATTTGATGGCTTCTGAATTTTAAAACTATTTAACTAACTTGATATTTCAATCATCTCACAGTGATAAGACATTGAGATATATAGAATTACCTGAATTTTTACTTCAGAATTCAAAATTATTACAAATGTGATTTCTGATTTTCAAATACCTTGTGGTTTCTTATAGAAACATGCAGATACAAAATGAGAGGATTTTCAGAATTCAAAAGCCAAATTGCACGAGATTCCCATATAAACACACTGAAATAAAATTTAGTTTTTAAACATATTTTTACATGATGTAGAAGTTCAATAACATTTTGTGACATACTGCATTATTTAATCATACACAATTTAATACAGATGTACATGTATTAAAGTCATTACAAGTTTTATACAACCAAATTATAATATCCCTTTGAAAGTACTGCTAACAAGCAAATTAGCCACAGAATTGAATGACAGCAAATCAATACTGACAGAAAAACTACAGAGTTCTTGCTGATTGCATATTGTCTGTAAATGCAAACTGTAAAAGAGGCCCCTACAGATTTTGAAACAATAACCCTGAAGAAGAATGAGACACAAAGGTTTTTGAGTTTAAAGATGCTTCTATTTCCCCAGACACTTAGCTCTTGTCACATCAAACTACCTATTAGTCACAAACTCATACAACTAAGAATGTCCTGGTCTCTTGAGGTTTCCTGTCATCTTGAAAGATGCAATACCAATGAAAGGAACTGCCCACTCTTGTAACATGTTCAGTTTATTGTTTTTCAATGGCCTATGCAATTTATGATGTTGTATCAAATTCGCCATGGCAGATAAATAAGTTTGGATGGCCTTTGCCCATGAATGAATTATACATCGGTGGCTATGTTTTGGAATGTTAATAGTTAGTGTAACACTAGAGAAAGAAGGATAACTGCTAAGAGATAATGACATAGACAGATGTTTTCCAACATGCATTGATGATGCCAGTATAGAATGCGTCATTTATTAATTATAGAGTTTTAAATTTTGACAAATTTCAAGTATTGGTAGCAGGATATAAATACATGAAATCTTTCTGACTCTCTAGGAAACTCCATAAAGGATCTGCATAAGATCAATATGGCTACAAAATGAGTGAAGATCACTATCAACCACTGGTTTTGGTACACATTCCAATTTCTTTTAGTTCAACACAATGTTTTCAAAATAGCTATCATTAAGAGTAATGAGTAAAAAAACTTTTACTCTATCATTAAGAGTAAAATTTAAAAAAAATAACACTAATAACATCCATAATTCCTGGCTACAATTAAACCATGATTGTACAAAATGTACCCAAAGAAAAATGGTCTAGTCCAGAATTCCATGTGTGTCTTCTGCTCTCTTTTGTGTTGGGGAGAAATAATTTGCATATGACCAAATAAAAAAGGGTGACAGAATATTTATCATAATCCTCTTACTTTGTCCTTCTTTTGTTCCACAATAATTTAGTCCTGAAAGATTATAAATGTATATAAAAGAACAATAATTAAAAGCCTTAAACTGGTAAGAGCCACCATTGTTCACCATCTTTTTTATGGTGAACAATGTCACAACCACTTCATAATTAATAAGCATCAGCCTGAATCATCCTACAAAATGAAAGGAATAAGATTTTTTTTGTCACAATCAAAATTTGAGTAACAAATTCAATTTAAACTCTTGCCTTGACCTTTTATTTCTTTGATTGTGCAATCCTTTTCATGGTTTATGAGCAATACTAGCAGTAACATACTATAGATGATGTTACACATCAAAGAAAAGGGCAAATATAAACATTCTTCCTGAAACATTTATGCAACAATTCTGATTTTCTTATTCTCAAAAGATTATTTAGCAATGCAGATATTGGAGTTTTCTTTTAAGATGATAAGGTCACCTTATCTATAGTTTATGAATTATTAGTACAGTGTTAAATTATCCTTGCTATGTAATCAACTAGAATTTCAGTATAGCTTAATGCAGAGTGATGTTGACCTATTCCAGACCTAAAAACTGAGGACTATATGGTGGAAGCCATAGGTGGTATTCAGCAGTTCTGACCAGTTATGTTGAACTGGTAGCAGAAATTTTGAGTAGTTCGGAGCACCAGTAAATACCACCTTTGACTGGCCCCACCCCCATCTATTCATTGCCTCCCGAGTCCCAGCTGATCAGGGATGGGAATGGAGGTTTTACAGTATCCTTGCCCTGCCATGCCAATCAAGCCACACCCACAAAGCCACACTCACCACATCACACCATGCCCACCAAGCCACACCCACAGAACTGGTAGTAAAAAAAATTGAATCTCACCTCTGTCCTATTCTTCCATTTAATATTCAACTCTGTAGTAAGAGGTGATGCAAGCTTTGGCAATTCCCTTTTAAGATGATAAGGTCACTTTTTTCCTTATCTACAGTATATAAGTTATTAGTACAGTATTGAATTAAGTTATCCTTGCTTTATAATCAACCAACCATGAAGATTCTGAATGGCCCCCATTCCTATTGTTTGGCACTAAACTGGCTACTGCTTCTCTTAGACAAAGGGATCATTCTGATTTTCAACAGGCAAAGAGTCACCTATTAATGTAGATCCTTGTATAATTCAAGAATCGTTGAGAATATGGATAAAAGGAAAATGCTGTTTTAATGTGTAGAATGGGATCTAAAAGTTAATTTAACAGACTTAGAACGGATATTTTAGTCATCATATTGTAACTTGTTCTTACATACATTTCCAAAAAAGTAACCGGATAATTACTATTGTGCTGACTTTTAAGAGATGGTGCCGGAAAGCTAATGAATCCAGTCCACTCTTTTATAAAATAATAATCGTTACACAGCTTTTCCACTGGACGTTCATCTATTTACTGAAGATAGAAAGCAAAGCTACCCAGTGAAATTTAAATTTATGTCACACGAAGGGATTTTATAAACTAAATAAAAGATTTGTGCTAGAGCTGGTGCTTGCCCCACTTTCACCCAATGCTTCATTCATGTTTCCTAAACAATACATTTGTCAATAGTTTATTTCTTTATGTACAAATGTATGACTTAGAAGATATATATATATATGTGTGTGTGTGTGTGTATGTATATATATGTATATATATATATATACATATATATATGTGTGTGTGTGTGTGTGTATGTGTATATATATTTATATCTCTGCAGAGACACACACACACACACACACAAACACACACGATCCCATGATTGATCAGAGCATTACAGACAGTCCTTGACTTACGACAACAACTGAACCCAAAATTTCTTTAACTCAGTTATTAAATAAGTTTTGCTCCATTTTATGATCCTTTTTTGCCACAGTTAAGAGAATTACTGCACTTGTTAAGTTATGAGTTATGACCACAACTGAACCCAAAATTTCCATTGCAAAGCAAGCCTGTTGTTAAGTGAGTTTTTCTTCATTTTACAACCTTTCTTGCCCTTGTTGTTAAGGGTATCACTGCAGTTGTGAAGTTAGTAACATGGCTGTTAAGTTAATTTGGCTTCCTCACTGACTTTGCTTGTCAGAAGATTACAAAAGGTCCCGGGAACCTGCAACCATCATAAATATGAGCCAGTTGTCAAGTATCTGAATGCTACAATGCAGAGGTGGGCTACTCTCAGTTCAGCCTGGCTCAGCCAAACTGGTAGAGTGGCGGCAGGAGGCTCCATCCACCCACCCAGACGCTTCTGCGCATGCACAAGGAACTGGTAGTAAACCGGTTAGCAACCCACCATTGCTGCAATGATCATAAGTGTGAGCAATGGTCATAGGTCACTTTTTCCAATGCCATTGTAACTTCAAACAGTCACTAAATGAACTGTTGTAAGTCAAGGACTACATTATCTGAAATATTTTGCAGTAAATAATTTAAATAAATACTGTTGAAAGTCAAGGACTACATTATCTGAAATACCTTGTGGTAAATAATTCAAATGAATAGTTTCAGTTCCCTTCTTTATTAAAATGAGAAGCTCTTTAAAGGGGTAATTCTATGTACACTTACCTGGAAGTGAATGGAAATTCAGTAGACACAATAATGCTTACTTTTGAGTAAATATGAATAAGATTTTATAAAATTGTAGAGGAAAAGTGAAAAATACTGGAGCATTACTGCTTTCTAATATTAAGTATAATAAATGGATTACATGGAAAATGAAACTTTTAACATCATAACTTAAGATAACTATAGTACTTATTTGTTGATGGGTTTTCTATTTGGAAAATTTTGTACTACACTCCATAATTCTGCCTTACAGAGCTATTCAATACAGTAATGAGTAAGTTTACTTTTAAATTCTTAAATTAATCATTCAAGTTTACTGATGAGTTTGTAGCTCGTTGGCATTGATGAATGCATAATAAATTAAACACGCAATACTTTGTTAAACACATAAACACACTTTCAACATCATCAATCATTTTTCTTGAACAAGTTGAAAAAGTGCCCTTGTTCTTGTTCAGATGTTTTTATCATAAGTACATGCTGAAAGCTTCAAAATAAAAAATAATTTTTATTCAGCCAATCCAACTGTTCATTTTATTTAGTTTATAGAGGCCTGTTTGGTTTTTGGATAGTGCCAAATCTTACAGTTTATATGAAGAATTACCTATGCATTCTGTACTTTGTCTTTGCCAACTATTAAGAAACATTTTGCTTCTCTTTAGAATAAAAGGTCTCTTAGAATGTACAATATCTTAGGAGGGCCACAGCCATAATGGTTGGGTACCAGGATTTTGGTCAGGATTGGAAGAAGGATTCCTGGATTTTTTTTTAGAGTTAGGGTGTTTTCTTTTTTTTAAAATCAAAATCTGTGGTAATACAGTGCTGAGTATGTAGTATTGCAGGCTAATTCTGCCAACTGCCAGCTGTTTGATTCTTACAGCTCAAAGTTGACTCAGCCTTCCATCTTTCCAGGGTTCATAAAATGGGGACCCAGATTGATGGGGGCAATATGCTGACTCTGCAGACAGCTTAGACAGGGCTTTAAAGCACTGTGAAGTGGTATATAAGTTTACCGTATATACTCGAGTATAAGCCGAGTTTTTCAGCCCACTTTTTGGGCTGAAAAAAGCCGCCTCGGCTTATACTCGAGTCTACAACTGGATCCGGCAGTGCTGTTGCCTGTTGGAGGAGGAGGAGGCGAACCAGCCTGCCATCGCCAGCCACCGCTAGCCCTGCCGCTCTTCCCACCCCCTTCCAAGCCCCACAGTCCAGCGGATGGAGCAGCGAAGCCCCGGGGCTTCGCTGCTGCTCCCCGCATTTTCTGCACGGGGATCCCTTGGAGAGGGGATTCCAGCCTGCCATCGCCAGCCACCGCTAGCCCTGCCGCTCTTCCCACCCCCTTCCAAGCCCCACAGTCCAGCGGATGGAGCAGACTGTGGGGCTTGGAAGGGGGTGGGAAGAGCGGCAGGGCTAGCGGTGGCTGGCGATGGCAGGCTGGAATCCCCTCTCCAAGGGATCCCCGTGCAGAAAATGCGGGGAGCAGCAGCGAAGCCCCGGGGCTTCGCTGCTCCATCCGCTGGACTGTGGGGCTTGGAAGGGGGTGGGAAGAGCGGCGGGGCTGGCAGTGGCCGGCGATGGCAGGCTGGTTCGCCTCCTCCTCCTCCAACAGCACTGCCGGATATCCGCCCAACGCTGCGGGGGCGCCAGCGGGAGCTTTGGCGGCTTCACCTCAGCCGCAGCGCTGGGCAGCAAATGTGCTGGTGCTGTTGGAGGAGGAGGAGGCGGCGGCAGCAATAGCACCTGAGGACAGGACAAGAAGCAATGGAAACTTGTCAGAAGGAGACTCAAGCTGGAAATAACGAGCAATCTGACAGTAAGAACAATTAAAATCCTAGGAAAATGTCCTTTCATGAAAAATTACTTTTTCAGTTAACTCTGCCTGACATTAGTTGGGTGAACAGAAATATTAGTTGGCCAATTCTAAAAGGGAGCACCAGAAAGAACTTAAAATATTTTTTAAGAGAGCTGGGTTTTTCATTTATATTATATGTATGAACAGAATTAACACAAATTGCAGATACCAATCAAACATAAAGAAAAAAAGGATGAAATAATGCTCATTTTAAAAAACTCAGTGAAAATAAAAACAATATACCAAGAAGGTGGCATACTGGTTGTGATTTGATCTCTTCGGGGGATCCCGGGGATCCCCTATACAAGTATTTTAATATTGCAGACTTGCAGTATTATAAGTCATACTGATATTATAGAACACTTTAATTAAGCGGGTCCCTTGAATAAACATAACTTTGAGTTTCAAATAACACTGATTTTTTATTTTTGAAATTTACCGTAGCTGCTGCATTTCCCACCCTAGGCTTATACTCGAGTCAATAACTTTTCCAGCTTTTGGGGGTAAAATTAGGTGCCTCGGCTTATATTCGGGTCGGCTTATACTCGAGTATATACGGTAAGTAGTATTGCTATTAAGGAGGCAAAAAAATTATGCCACCACTTTTCGTATTCTGAGTACTCTGAAGTCAGGCCTGCTTGTGGTTCTCAGGTTGCTGATGTCAAAAACTAACTCTCTGACTTTACACATACAACCACACAATGCATTGGTTAGAAATCTAGGGCTACTTTAAACCAAACATAGATTTTCCAGCTTCTTTAGATAGTTTGCCTTATTTACATTTAGAATCTCACCAATATCTTCACAAAGTTTAACCTAAATCAGAGGTTCTCAACAGACCATGGACTGGAGCGTGCAAGCAGCATGAAAGGATGAAAATCTTGATTTGTAAGTGCTTAGAATTAGGTTACATACACGAAACTATCCCGTCCCTTCCTACTGCTGTCTCTGCTGCTGCTGGGCCACAGAGCCAAAAAGGTTGCGGACTGCTGATCTAGATGACAAAAACTAGAATACCAGTGAAATGAACAGTTTGGCAGCATAGTAATATAATGGCTGTATCTTCTTTTATGAATGCACCAATACAACATGATCACTCCCCATATCACATTGTTGTGATATGGGGCAGGAACTATAAAAACAGCCTGGAATTATTCCATTGTTAATCTTGTTAGCTTCTTTAGTGTGCTAGATCTCCTCTTGTATTATTATTTTTTTTGCTTTGCACTGAAATAAAGAAAACTACATTTTAAAGAAAAGTTACTGATATGCCGCCTCTATTCCTTTAAAAAAAATCTGAAAAGTTTACTGGCTACTGGATTATACTTGACTTTAGTATTTGGGCTGTTCTACTAAAAGTGCCTCATTTATTAAAAAAAAAACACCTACGAGTAAAAGATAACGCTTAACTGCTAAAAAACATAAACTGAGATCAATTTTATGATGGAAAATAACCACAACAAATGAGTGACAAATTTTTGTGGCTAAATCAAATAAGACTGCCATTAAATGGCATTTTAATCAAGTTACAGAATCAGAAGGCAGGATAGAATGGGGGGAAATAAAGAAATTATTAGCTATAAAGCTTTCTTAATAAGGAAAATCTTCATTAAATCTTGGAATATGCATATTGTCATACGCATATTGAATATGAATATCCATATTTTATGTTTAGTGTTTATAATCGCATAACTTGCACTTATAAAATATGGGCAGCAATATTCTGAAGCCTAATAGCCAAAATGGATAAAAATGTTTTTTCCCCCTCAATTTGGGAAAGGAACAATAACAACATAAGAGTTGTGATGAACCTCCAAAGGAAATAATCAACCATTCCTGGAATTATTGTTATACTTTTTCACAGGGGTCTTTATTACACTTGTAAAGTTCTCAGGAAGAAAATATTATGTCCTACTTCTAATTTACTTTCTGTGCAAAACATAACCAAAATATTTTATTCTGTTCTGTTCTGTTCTGTTCTATTCTATTCTATTCTATTCTATTCTATTCTATTCTATTCTAACAAGAATGAGGCATTTATTGAATCCTCTGCCTAACCAAACCAAACCAAACCAAACCAAACCAAACCAAACCAAACCAAACCAAACCAAACCAAACCAAAACAAAACAAACCAAACCAAAACAAACCAAAACAAACCAAAACAAACCAAACCAGAACAATAACAAAAAAAGATGATGTACAACCGTAATTTATAGCATTGAATGCTGGTTAAAGAGACTCCCATGTACTGCAAAAAGTGGACCATTATCCAAGGTATATATTACACACAGAGAAGCATACACACTTACAGATGGATGTTTTTACAATCCTAAATCTTACTGCAGAAAGATTAAGTAGCATTTTTTTTCTTTCAAAAGATTATCCAGGGTTATATTTGTGAGTATATATGGGAGTGAAACTTTTTAAGGTTCTTAAGCTATAGCCGTAATATTAGTTTAAGGTAAAGTTTTTTTTTTAATGCACAATTAACCAACATAAATAGAACTGCAGAATATACAAACGGTTTAATTTTTCTTAGGGAGCTAACTAAATATATGCTGGAAAAGGAGAGAGGTCAATCTGCTTGCCTTTTTGGCTGTTTATTTTTAAATCATAGGCATTTGCTTTCCACTAAAGTGAGGTGACCACCAATTTGGCACCCAGCTGACCACTAAATGACAACTGGCTGCAGATGCTCTGTACGAGAAGGAAAACTATTTTAAATTTATTTTCATAGTGGAAACTAGGTTTGCCAAAACAGCTTCAGTTTATGGAAAAGGAAGAACAGCTGTATTTGGTTTATAATAAATCTTTGACAAATCAGTAAAAGCAAATAGACAGCGCAACTGCAACCCATAAAAGTGGAAAATATTAAACAACAGCAGTGAAGTTGTTAAACTTTCCCACAGATGCTGCTGGTAAAAGCTTTCACAAAACATATACTTGAAATGTTCAGGAGGAGATGAATCTGGGAGCAAAGGGGCATTGGAGGAAAAAAAATGAATTACTTCTTATTAGAGAAATATCCCATTAATGTGACTGTTCCAGGTAGGCTGACAAAGCTATCTCAAGCTGCTTCTTCCTCCTATTACTGAATGTTGGTGTGGAATAATTACTTGCTTTGCCAAAAAAAAAAAAATGACAGGGCATTGACACTGCAGACTTATTGAATTTGTATTGCGTGCCTCCAGGCCATATCGGGGGTTATTCAATTTTGCCTGAGGAGGACAACCTATTATGAGAGATGAGTCAAGAAGGCTTCTTGTCTGATTGCCCACCGAAACCATTATCGCAGCACTGAGAGGGCATCAACAGCGAGTGGACAGACAGGACAACGCTGATCTCGATTACCTGGGGACAAGATACAATTTACATTACTTGAAGCAATGGGACAGAGGGAAATCAGTCCAGGGAATTAGACTAGAGATCTGAAGTGCAAGTATTAGGAATACCAGAAAAACTCAGCTAATTGCTTATACTGGACTGGTGACCTCTAGCCTTACAAGATATCTAGTGATTGGCTTGATCTGTAATTAGTTGAATTGTTTTTACATTGCCAAGGCTTGGAGTTTTTACTGAAATGGAGGGAGAAGTTCCTTTTGTAAAAAAAAAAAAAAAAACAGTCTCCCTCGCCCCACATCTCATTATATCTTATATACTAAGAGACGGGCAATAAGACAGGTTTAACTGAATCTTTCAAATTTGGGGGGTTAATCCATAATTCCATCATTCAAGCTATCACCGAACTGCTTTTAAAATCATATCTATAAATTTTGTTATAAATCACTAACTTATGGGGTCAGACTAAATGTTACCAATAGCAGTAGTAGTTCCTAACTAATAGGTTTTGTATTTGTAACTTTTTAAAAATTATCTTCAGTATAATGTTTCTTTAAAAATCATTTGTTTAATAACTAATTTCTGCTTCAGTTAATATGATTTGGTCCTTTTTTTTTACATTTATGTAATATGTCCCTATTAAGGACACAGTGGCTCAGTGGCTAAGACATTGAGCTTGTCAATCAGAAAGGTTGGCAGTTTGGTGGTTCGAATCCCTGGTGCCACATAATGCAGTGAGCTCCCATTATTTGTCCCAGTTTCTGCCAACCTAGCATGTAAAAATGCAAGTAGAAAAATAGGGACCACCTTTGATGGGAAGGTTACAGCGTTCCGTGTGCCTTCAGTGTTTAGTCATGCCGGCCACATGACCATGGAGAAGTCTTCAGACAGCGCTGGCTCTTCGGCTTTGAAACGGAGATGAGCACTGCCCCTAGAGTCGCGAATGACTAGCACATATGTACGAGGGGAACCTTTACCATTAATATGTCCCTATAGCCTTTTATAAATTAAATGGAAAAGATTAATGCAAATTCTTTCTGGTGGCATTTGGCTTCTGACATATAAGGAGAATTATAACTTTGCTGCCTCAGGATCTCCCCAATGATTTTCCGGTCTGATTGTCTTTCTTCCTTAAATGCTAGTCTTGGAACATCCTGCTGATGATTTTATCCAGCAATTTTTAGCATCCCCCAAAGAATCTGCCTAAAGTGTTTCTAATTCTTACTGTCCTTTCAAGCTATAATGCTGAACAGATTGTACAGGTCTTGGCTCCATAGGCCTTTGGATTTTACTGATGGAAGTGCTAATATCATTCATGATACTATAAAGATAGAAGAAAGTACCCAGAAGCACCACGTTTGCTGATATGAGATTACTAGCAGATGATTCTATATGTCAAAATGTGTGTTTCATCTGTATCGACTCTAAAAATTGACAGTTGCTACCTTTTTTTCACACGTAGATGAAGCAGAGAGAGAGAGAGAGAAATGAAATCTGCAAAAAGGACAAATTTGGCCATTATATTTCAGAGTTCACTTCTCAAATACCACAAAAGGTAAACAATGAACATTTATAAAAGTGCAGAAAACAATTTTTCATTACAGCAATGATGAATAAAAAGTGTTAAATCTCTTTTGAGTCAAGCTGAAATCTCATTCAAGGTACCCCAAGGTTCTGCTTTAGGGCCAGTACTCTACAATATCTTCATATATGATTTAGATGAGGGAATAGGACAGAAACTCATCAAATTTGCAGACAATACCCCAAATGGATCTTGACACACCTGAATTCTGAACCCTATCTAATGAAATGAACTTCAATAGGAGAAAGGTAAGATTTTACACTTAGGCAAGAAAAATCATATGCACTGGTACATATTAAATAAAACTTGGCTTAATAGCAGTACCTGTGAAAAGGATATTGGAGTCCTAGTGGTCAATCACTTAAATAAGAGCCATCAACAGAGGGACAGAATGAAGGTCATATGAAGTGTTAGTACCACTTTGGGAGAAGAAGTACAACTAGGACTACTGGTTGTATCTTTATTGTAGGTTTATTAGTAGAAACCTGCAAGACCAAAAATATTCCCCCCTTTCTTTCCTTTTGTTTTCTGGAAAACTAGGGAAGCTCTTGTCTAGAAGGTTTCTTCTGGAATGTTTCGCAAGAAATCTCCCATTCTGTGGTTAAGATACCTTTAACACATTATTTGTCCACTTTGCAAATCTTCATCCTGTCTCCCAGGTCATTTCCACACACTATCACAGTAACAAAAACATTTTATTTCCATTTAATAAACAATGTGATGTGCATCATAACATCATGACCCAAATGATGTGTCTTACATATTTGCATTCAATATTGGGATACAAATACAGAAGACTGGGGTTTTTATTATGACCTGGGCATATGCTTGTTTTATCACTTTTTCATCATTTAATTGTACCAGATGCTTATAGCTCCCTGATATGACATAGGTTGCTGCAAGGCAAGCCTAATTCATTTTAGATTGGATATTTGAATTTTAAATAGTGCATAATTAACTTTAAGTTTAGGGACATGGTGGCTCAGTGGCTAAGACACTGAGCTTGTCAATCAGAAAGGTTGGCAGTTTGACAGTTTGAATCCCTAGCACCGCATAATGGAACGAGCTTCCGTTACTTGTCCCAGCTTCCCGCCAACCTAGCAGTTCAAAAGCATGTAAAAATGCAAGTAGAAAAATAGGAACCATCTTTTGTGGGAAGGTAACAGTGTTCCATGTGTCTTTGATATTTAATTATGTCAGCCACATGACCGTGGAGACATCTTTGGACAGCGCTGGCTCTTTGACTTTGAAACGGAGATGAGCACCATCCCCTAGAGTCGGGAATGACTAGCACATATGTGCAAGGGAAACCTTTACCTTTACTTTGAGTTTTGATTTGAGATTTGTAGGCAAAATTGATTTGATACAAACAGCTTCACAATTTGAGCAGCAAGTAGGAAAAAATATCATCCATAAAGTCTAGTGGTAAAGTATGCTTGAAGCTGATGCTTTTGGGGGAAGGGATGGCTTTAAATGAAACCAAATGGGAAGATATAATAGCCCTTTAAGGAAGTGTTAACTGAATACATTTAATAATTTCACTATATTAATTATTTTATAATATTTCTCCTAATCTCTTTTAAGGCAGAAGCAAAGGCATATGGTATGAAGAAAAATAGTCCAAGAGGGTACAAATAATCTATGACCCAGCCCATAAAAAAGGCACACGATGAACCAAGGCAGAAAGTATTCAGTCCAATTTTAGAATAAGAAATTTCACACAGGATTTAAAACTTCAGGTTTTACCTGATGGGCATGTCACTAAAAAAGTTCCAGTGACTTGGCTTTATGGGAAGATATTGCTAGAGTTTGTGAGATGCTTGGCCTGTCCTAGAAGGAAGTCCCTTGTCATTGCATTCAATGGGTACTAAATTCATCATGTCATTGAAGATTGTCCATTTACTTGCCCCTCCATCAGGTCACAGGAGGTTGTAAGAACTGGCTGACAAGCTGTTGCAAGCTGGGCAGAACACATTGGCAAGACAAAGTTTCCAAAGCTTTATATGAATGGGGCTAGGATGTGTTACGTTTGCAACTTTGGGGCAAGATTTCTTGTTAATTAGGTAATTAGAAAAGACAAGAGAAGTAGGCTGGTGCAATAAAGTATAATGTCAAAAAAACAGCTATTCCACTGGAACAAAAGAGGATATGAACTTAACTGATAAGAGTCATGGTTACACAGTGGTTACAATGCAGTATTGCAGGCTAACTCTACCGACTGCCAGCAGTTCACTACTGACTGGCTCAAGGTTGATTCAGCTTTCCATCCTTCCAAGGTCAGTAAAATGAGGACACAAATTGTTGGGGCAATAGGCTGATTCTGTAAAATGTTTAGAGGGGGCTGTAAAGCATTGCTAAGAGGTATATAAGTCTCAGTGCTATTGCTATTGAAAACTTGCTGTGGTATGGAAAAGACCCAGCACAAAAATTAAAATAAATCTGATTTCATGGGTTGTTTCAATTGTTGTTTCAGTTAAATGCTCACACATCCATAATATGCTTTTTATCCCATGATCTTGATGGCGCTACTACTTTATTCAGGTTATTCAGATCTTCTTAAGGGTATACAGAGCCTTCAGCAGTGAATATGATATGCCATTGTGAGATTCCTTCTCTTTGGCAACTTGGCAGTCCTATTGAATCCTATAGCTTTTTAGACATCTCCTGAGGGATTATTAGATTACTGTTGCCCATGTGCTTCTATGAAATGATAAAGCTTGTGTTATGTTCTGTTAAACCAGGGGTGGGCAATCTGAGGCCTGTGGTCCACATATAGCAGGGGTGGGTTCCTGCCAGTTCTAACCTCTTCTATAGAATAGGTTCCACAAATCTACAGTGCCGTTTAGAACCGGTTCCAGCTCCCCCCCCCGCCCATCTGTACATCATCAAGATAAAGAGGGAGAGGAGGAATTCTGGGAGTTAAAGTCCACAAGTCTTAAAGCTGTCAAGTTTGAATACCCCTGGAGGGTTTTTTCTAAAGGGTTAGGAGTGTAAGGGTCTTGTAACTTGACAGCTTTAAGACTTGCACACTTCAATGCCCGAGTTCCTGAGCCAACATGACTGGAGGAGGAATTCTGGGAGTTGAAGTCCACAAGTCTTAAAGCTGTCAAATTTGAACAAGCCTGGGTTGTTTTTTTTTACAACTTTAAGACTTGTGGGCTTCAAATGCCAGAGTTTCTGAGCCAACATTTTGGTTGTTAAGCAAGAGTGTTGTTAAGTGAGTTTCACCACATTTTACAAGTTGGCCATGCCCACGCAGTCACATGGTTGGCAAGCCACTCCCACTTGGGCACATGGCTGGCAAGCCACTCCCACAAAGCAGGCCACACCTACAGAAGAGATTCTAAAAATTTTTGAAACCCACCACTGAGATATAGCCACTAGCACTGAAATATCTCATGTATTTGGGAAAGATTTCTGTAGTTTTCTCTACATTATAATTCCATCCAAACCTTGAACAGAAATATTTTTGATCCACCTCTTTGAGTGATGTTGTCACACACTGGATGACTTCCTAAGGCCCATGGAAGATCAAAAAACTGAGTTGTGGCCCATGATTCCTCAAATATGGGTTTTGTTTTTCATGGATCAATGCAGAAATCTTTGTTTCTTTATTTTATCATAATTCAAATTTAAAGCAAGGCTTTTGAGAGGAATAGTTTGTGATAACTTTATTCCTGCAAGAAGAAAGCACCAGATACATATCCATTAGACACCATTACAAATGAATAAAGTTAAAAACAGAATACTGTATGTGGCATAAACTATTTAAATGGGCTGTTGCCAAGATATCTAAGGAAATGCAATAGTATACTTTTAATTACTTAAGAATATGTGGGCTGGGCTCAGATCCATAAACTTGGTAAGATGGAAGAATCACTGTTGTTGAATAGGTTTATTAAATACAGATACTTTATTGTCAATTTTCTGAACTATAGAAAAATGCAACTTCAGAAACAATTTTAAATTTTTTAAAATAAGTCATAAGTCATTTGTTATAAGTCATATAACAAAACAATTTTTTGTTATATGACTTATGCTCCAATTAAATCTTGACAACTGCATCATTTGTGCAGTTAGGAATTGTGCATTTTAGTTAAATAGTTAGCACCAGAGGGCCAATTTGGATTGAGACCTTTTGGGGGAATATATTTTATCTATTATTTTTCTTTTATTTTTGTGTATTTATTTATTACATTTATATGCTTTAACCTATTGTTACTTGTGACCTAATATTTCTGTTCATTCTCTGAAAGTTTCCTTCCAGGGTATATAGCAGCTACAGAGAATAAGATCCACAAGAAGATCTCTCCTTCCTGTGATCAGGGTTCATAGCTGAATTGGTTATTTACACAATAAAAGTAATAGACATGTTTACCATTTGCTTGGTTCATGTCACATTCATTTATAAATTATACACATGGAATAAGCCTGGATTATTTTGATTGTGCATTTCATCCTGTTGATTGTGGTTAGGTGCCTTGGTGAGGTTCATACAGAAGACAGGTGAAAGTAAAAAGGCACAAATAAAAGCTACTGAACATACTGCAATGGAAGAATGGATGGTAAAGATGATGGAGTTGGTAGAGATGGCAAAATAGATTGTTTTAGTTAGAGGATAGTTTATCTTATTTTGTTTCTACTTGGATCTTTTGCCTGGAAAAAATGAAACTCTTGATTTTGATGCTTATAGGTTTTTATGCTTATAATGATTATGGCTTGAAATGTTGAGGAAAATGTTGAGTTGTGTGGTTTTTTTGTTTATTACTGCACTGAAAAAATGGAGGCCATTACTTTGTTTTCTTTCTTTCTGCACTCTTTTCATTTTTCCTTAGTTCTAACCCTAACCCTTTCCCCCCTTTGTATATTTATTTTGTAATACATTTTAATACAATTCTTTTGAGGGGGAGGGGAGCAAAAACTAAAGTGTACCAATGATCTTAAGAACACCAATAATCTCAAAAGTTTTTATATTATCAGAGCCACTGAAATATATGTTCTATTACAACTTGTATTATGGGGAGTAAGTGAGATTTTGGAGTGTCCTCTTTATGAAGACTTCCTCCTAATTTTTAGACTTGACTGTGTTATTATAACTCTGTAGAAGGAAAAAAGACCCTCCAATATAGTATACTAACTGAGGAAGTGAAATGAGATCAGAGAGCTTTCATTGAGTTTCAAATATGTATTCATGCTCAACTGTAGGGGGGCTATGAGCCAGTTACTATCTCTCAGGGTAACACATCATATAGATTTCTTGATATGAGGTTGAAACAAGGGACAAATGTTTAGCTATGTCTCCTTGAGCTTTTAGAGGAAAGGTGAGATATAAACATCACAACAAATCAGAGGTGGGTTGCTTCTGGTTCGGCCCGGATTGGGTGAACCGGTAGTAGTGGCGGCAGGAGGCTCCGCCCACCTACCTGGATGCTTCTGTGCATGCAGAATAAAAATCATTGGAATAATTATTTTAATAATAATAAAAGTAATAAAATAATAGTAATAGGAAAAGTGAAAACCCACCACTGCAACAAATAGTTTTGGAGAGAATATATAAATGGAAAATTAACTAAAAACAACATTCTTGGCCTGGCAGAATTATAAAATTGTTATTCCACCTCACTCAGCGATTACTGGGTGATTTTTTTCTGTTATTGCATTGGCTCTCCAAGCTGCTTAATTCCCTTCAAAAAAGCACCAGCAAATATCAGGTCATCTGTCATTTGTCCAAGCTTTAAGATAACCAGGTTGATGAATGGATGCCAATTGTTGTGGAGTGGTATGTCTTCCACCAGTTTAGGTAAGTAGAACTTGGGCTGCCTGCCTCCTGCTTTTTCTGAACATTTTAATGCCATTTTTAAAATACTAATTTGCGCAGGTCTTTTGAATAGGAGACAATTGCATTGATTTTTCTTTCTTTCTTTGGGCAGTCTGTAGCTTTGATGAATACTTCAAATGGACAACTCCTACATCACCAGGATAGTGAGGTCATATATCATCTGATATAAGCAGACAGGTTGCTCAGTGTGTCTAAAGACTATTAGATGCTGCTTGCAAATTCTGTAGACAATGCAAAGGTAGGAAACTACAATATGCCCATAGTTAGAACCTTCTGTGTAGACCTACTGAAATATTTATGAGTTGAAGCATGGAAAGTATTGAGGTAAATTCTTGAGTTTGTCTACAATAAACCACAGTTCTTTAAAATGTATTCTAAAACTCTTAACACAGAATATTGAATAAAATATAGACATTAATTTTGTCAGTCTCCAGCTGAATCTTTCATTTCTCTCCTGACACACTACTCATTAAACACTGGCTTCATAAATGGAATAACTAATAAAAATGCTGGCATACTTCTTTTCCATTCATCATATCTTATTTTGCATACTAGTATAATAGCATTATGACAGCTTTGGTAGTCCAGCTGGCTGACTGTGAAATTATTCCTTATTGGTAAATTTGCATTCTTACAGTAACATTTTGCTCTGATGCTGAGAATATCTTCTTGAGATTATTAGATTTTCTCTTCCGCAATGTAATTATGTTTTTTTTATTTTTAATTGTAAAATAGACAAAAAAGGGAAAAGAACAAAACAAAAAGATAATTATGATGAAAATACATACATTGTCAAAGAAGAAAGCACATTGAAAATGCTTTTTTTTAAAAAGGAAAAGATCAGAAAGGGAAAATATGATATATCATTATCAGTAAATAGTTACAATTCTATATATACTTATCTAATGCAAGTTTTTGGATTGTACTTGAAGGTATAATAGTATGAAGGCTTGTACACAAAAATATATTTTAAATGATCACTCCAATGAGGTCAGCATCTCAATATATGCTGCATGTAGTTGTTTGAGGATTATTATTTTATCATCAAAGTTTTTCAATATCTAGTTGGAATTGAGCTGAAATTTGGAGATATGTGTCACCAATACATTTATATTACTCAGTTTTGTTATTATCTCAGTGCAAGCTCAGAGCATGGAGGAAATGCTCAGACTGATAAGACTGAACAGGTAAAGACTGGAATTATAAAAACATTTGATATTTGTGATGTAGTACATGTTCTCAAAAGGCAGTTTAATTGTGTTATATGGGGTTGCTATTAGTTCATTGTAATAACTTCTGCCTGGCAATTTTTCTGGGCAAGATAATACCCAGAAGTGCAAATGGTAGTTGTGGTTAGTGAAGTTCTTGAACTTTTAGTCCTTATGTAAGAAATAGCAGAATCCATGCAATAAACCTTAGCTTTGCTGACTGCAGAATACTCTCACCATCCTACTCAGCAATCTGCGGGATCAATTGGACAAGATAGTATCCCTTTAGTTCAGTGAATTCAATCCATTCTGCATTCATTCCATTTAGAAAACTCTCTTTCTTCTGCTGCTGGAAACCAATGGAACCTAATCAAACCTTGTCTGAAAAAATTGACTTATTACATTGATTGTGGAGGCTCTTGCTTAAGGTACATAATTGATCCCACTTGTAGCTTAGGAGTGTCAGTCTTTTTTATATTAATGGTCATTCTGAACACAGAGAAGTAGTCTTCAGTTATTTTGAATCTTTAGACACAAATTACTGCCAATATAATGAACATCTATTTTGAAATTTAATCCTAAAAAAAATCTGCAGCCCTAAAATACTGAATTGAAAGGTCAGCAAACACAGTAGAACAGAAAAAAATATTGTTTATAAAATATTCTGGAGCAATGAATCCTTGAATTAAACCAAGTGGAGACACATGGTGACAATCCATGCCACTTAATTACCTTTCCTTTCCCCGACCACAGAGATCTTCCATTTACAGAGAGCCTTCAAAAGATTCTCTTCAACAGTGAATAATATTCCTTTTGGATTTTCCTCTTGGCTGCTCTCATTAACAGGCCTGCCATGACTGATTGGACACTGGCAAGAATCTCATTTCAAGGATAGAGTCATCATCTCACTTCTTAGTCAGAATGACTTATTTAGAAAGACTAGAAAGTTCAGGTTTCTTTCTGTTTCTCTCTTTCTCATTCTTCAAAAGCTGGCAGTGATATTCCAAGGAACACAGCGGATTTTCAGATATAAAGCATCATAACTGAACTTGTGGTAAAAATGTGAAGGTGTTGAAATATCCTCCATTTAAAGCTTGCTTTCTCCAAGAACTGGCACCCCTTTTTAACATTCCTGCCATTGTCTTATTTTTCCTCTTAAGAAGAAATGGTTATTTACAGTGCAAGAATAAGGTTTCTAATGAAAATTTTGCTCAGTAGGGTTTGTTTTTAAATAAAGGGATGAAGTGTTGCATGCTAGGTAAACAATCCTTCTGCAGAAGGCCAAACTGAGGTAAAAGCAGGTGAAAGGGAAAGCAGGGAAATTGACTTCTGTTTACTCTTAATCTTCCACTAAATATGAACTTCTTTTTAACCTGCAGGGATATGGGCCTTGAAAAAGCTTGGCATGCATACTCTAGCTTGTCATTCCGAAAGTCAAGAATGGAAGAATGTACTTCTTGGTACACTAATGAAAAAAACAATTGGTAAACCACCAGAATGCCATGCCAGGTTGTAGTCATCTTCTTCTATCAAGAGCTAAAAATGCTTTCCACTTTGAAAAAAGAAAAAAAAACAATTTGGCTTTAGGGCTTGACCTTTTACTTGAAAGACAAATGATTTGTGTATTCCTCATGTCCTATTAATAAATATTACATGCAGGCAAATGATTGCTTGGCATTATATCCGCTGCTGTCTCTTTCATCTTTCCTTATTCACTTCTATGAACGTTCTTGCCCTGCTCTGCTCTTCCTCCTATACTGCTTGAACCTGAAATGACTAAAACTCAAAAAACAATACTGGCTTTCCTGCTGTGTGTTTCTATTTGACTGGAGGGACTCCTCATGTCCACTCAGCATGTTGCAACCTTTATAGATGTAGGGTGATATGGACAGATGGGTGGGGGTAAGGAATGGTAAAACAACAAACAAACCAAGTCCCTCCACAAAATGGTGCTCTTGTTTTATTATTTGATGGTTTGATGGAAACAGCATACCCATAAGCTGATGAGACTTGCCTGTGAATTTTTTTTAGTAATATTTGGTATTTGAATAGTAGGGTTTTAGGATTTAAGAGCCTCTACTGCAGATAACATATTCAATGATCACTGAAAGATTGAACTGGTATGTTTAGAAAGATCAGTTGAAGAAGATCCAATAGTTTATTGAATTTGAAGCTGTCCCAGGCCTTCAGAAGTTTTTTATTCTCCTACTGCTGCTGAATTCTCTAAGGTTAAAATATTTTACTGATGAAATTATATTCAAAATTCATTCCTTTGCATAAGAAATACATCATTAGGAGAAAGAAGGAATTAAAAAGAAGTTACAAGTTAATCAAATGTTTTTTAAAATACTTTGTTGTTTCTTTGTAGCTTTTCTTAACACTAATCGTGTGCAGATGATATAAAAAACACCCATATTTTTAATTTGGATATTTATATTCCCATTTATTTTGCGTTAAACTGGTCAAAGAATATTCAGTTTTGTTATTTATCTCAAACATCTGCTAGAGATAAATAACCTGTTAATTATGTTGATGAATATGCAAATAAACTGCATTTATGACTTTTATTTAAAATCTTGATTTGCAGATACTGTTAAACACAGAGATAGAATTCTCTGCTACCATCTGCAGGACTATGCCTCATAGTTCTCGAAAGACTTTTTGCCAAAGCTTCTTTCATCTAAGACAGGGTAGTCAAACTCAATTTCACTGAGGGCCGCATCAGGCTTGTGTTTGGCCTCAGGGGATGGGTGCGGCGTGGCCAGGGTGGGTGTGGCCAGCATGACATCACTTGTGTTGGGGGGCGCCTTTGGTGACCTAACTGCTTTACCAGAAAAAATGGACTCCCAAGCTCTCTTTTAGGCTGCAACGGCCTCCTGCAACCCTCACGAGCTTCGTTTTTACTGAAGAGGCACCGCAGGCCAGTCCTTTGCTATTTCCAGGGCAGGCCCGCGGACCAGATCTAAGTACCTCGCAGGCTGAACCTGGCCCCCGGGCCTTCAGTTTGACACTCCTGATCTAAGGAACCAGGTGTCTGTACAACTGAAATGAGGATCAATATCAGTGTTTTTAATATTGCTGAGTTTTTACACCTAAAGATGAACTCTACTGCATAATATATTTTTAAAGCAGTTTTGCTATCCTTCATTTTATTTCCTTGCTTTAATATCTGTACTTCCCTTTAAACAATATACAAAAATAAGTAATGTATATTAGCATACAAAACAAAAGATGTATAATGTTATTAAAATATTTCTTACAAGAACATAAGACAACAAACAAAACTAAGGGAAATGTGCTCCTAAGAACAATTGCTTACATAGTCGTAGGTAGACAAGTTAGCATTGCTTTATATTTATTGAAAAAAAATCCCTAGATTCTAAGAAAATGTGCCTAAAGCTATTATCGTATCTATTGACTCTGTAGGATTTACCGGACGTGGCTTCTTTCCCCAAGTGGCAGGCAAATGACCTCTGTGAGGCAAAGTTCAACCTGAGCAAAAGCTCTGAGACTGACATTAGAGACCTGTCAATTGCTCAGTATGATAAAAGTGTAAAATTATATGTGATGCCCAGTTCAGTCACATCAAATAGCACCGAAATGTTTACTGAATGAATGACATAGTTGCTAATTACACTCTCCCCTTATGTATGCACATTAGAATGGACATGAAATACCAAGAGATTCCAGTCAGGGAAAGCTTCTAATAAGCATGCAACAATTACATCAGACATGTTTTGCCATCTTAATTACTTAGGGTACTTATTTATACTGCAGAAACCACCTTTTCTGCAGGTTATCATGTATATTACCTGTTGGCTTTTTGTGCAATAGCTAATAAGATTATGAATTAAAGTAAGAGAAGCCTCATCTGTCACAGAAATGAGTAAACAAAGGAGAAAAATTAAAGCTTTTCTCTTGCTCCACGTATAGCATAGATAGAATCTTTCGGTAATTAAGTGACTTTATAATCATCAAACTATCCCAGCTGTGAAATTTGTCTAATATCCATAGAGACAATGAAAATATCCATAGAGACAATGAAAATAAGAGAATGAATGGGTGAAGGATCCATAAAAGGAGATAAAGAAGAGGAGAAGGAGGAGATGATTTTACTGAATTCAACTGTACAGTTACAAAACTATTTGCTGTGAATCCTGGTTTTACTGAAAGACTTTCTAAAATTTCTAAAATTTATTCTGAACTAGCACATAGAGACAGTTTGCTAAGATTTCAGCTGCTTCAGTTGTTTTGTTTTGTCAGTTTGTTCTTTTAGCCTCAACATGACAATTTTCTTCATAAAATACTATACAATAGACACCCGGATTTGATTGGACCAAGAAACTCTTTTTATGTAATATTTCACTAATTTACATAGATACCTACACAGTAGCAGGCCCCTCACACAAAATGATCAGCTTTACTTAGATCTTTTTAGCTATTTCCCGATGGATAAATAATTATCCATTAATTAACACATAAATAACTTTCATGTTTGTCATGTTTTATCAGAGTACATGTTACATGGCAGTAATAATGAGATGGGGATTGTGAAGAGAGAATAAAAATCAAGCCTATTATTAGGCAAAATGGGATGATTTCATCAGGCATCTGTGTTGTCATAAAAAGGATTGCAAGAACAGTTCTAAGAGATGAACCTTTCTAATAAGGAGAATTTTATGGCACTCTCTATCAGTATGTCATTTTGCTTTCCTTAGATAAAGGATGATGCCCCTACAGAAAGGGTGAAGTAAGCTTCAGCTGCATATTTGATTTGTGTCCATACACATCAGAAATTAGTCATAATTTTTAAGTGAAGAGCAGAAAAGACTGGTGTGAACCAGGCTGTGCAAGGAAAAAACCAGGCAATTCCTTCAGCTGCACTGAAGGAAGAAAATGCAAATTTGTACTTTAAATACAGCAACTCATACAACCATGCTTAGCTAAATTTATGTAAAGTAGGCATAAATAAGAAAACTATTCTCCAAATCTTTTTGGAAAGTACTGAATAAAGGCGTAAGACTTCATTTATTACTTTTCATTCTCCTCAGAATTAAAAATTAATCTGTGTAAAAATCAGGAAAAGAGCACCTACCAGTTTTGATGGCAAAACAATCCAGAGGAGGGCCTATATAAAATATTACTATGCTAATAATATTCAATAGACATGAAAAACTAAGGTATGCATCAGTGGTGGGTTCCTACCGGTTTGGACTGGTCCGGTAGTGGTATGGCAGCCTAGGTCGCTGGAACTGAAAGTGACCCAGGCCTGCCATGCCCCCAAACCAGTTCCCAGTCTCTTCTCCCATCGCCAGCATTTCGCCAGTTTTCAGTCAATGTGTAGTGGGCACGCACATGAACAAGGCAAGCAGCAGCATGCACACAACGCCCTCTCAGCGAACTGGTAGAAAACCAGTTAGGAACCCACCATTGGCATGCATAGGTATAGAATAGGTGGTACCTGGCTCATTAGTAGTGAAAGGGATCTAGGAATCCTAGTGGACAATCACTTAAGTATCAACCAGCAGTGTGCTGCACACGTCAAAAGAACCAACATGGTTCTAGGCGGCATCAACAGAAGGAAAGATGCCACTTTATACTACACTGGTAAGAGCACAATTGGTCCCGTTTTAGTCACTGCAATAAAAAAAATGTTGAGATTCTAGAAATAGTACAGAGAAAAGCAACAATAGAATGGCTTGCTTCCAGAAGTGGTGGATTATCCATCACTGGAGGTTTTAAACAAGAGATTGATATTAGAAAACTTCCAAGGTCTTCCTTCCAACCCTGTTATTCTGTAATTCTGTAACTGTTTTTTTGTACTTGCCTTTCAGACTTCTCTGGAAGAAGGTAGCAGAAACTGCTAGCCAACTGCAGCTTATCAAACTTTGAGCCAATTCCATATCTGGTTCTTATGCATATCCTCAGTTGAACACCTTTCAATAGCTCATTATCCCCTCCCCATGTACCTTCTAAATGGCGTAATGCAAGTGAAAGCATGTTGGCTTGCAAAATAGTCTCTAATCTTTAGTATCATTGAACAATATATCTTAAGGTAAAACTCAGCTTGAGTAGCATTTGTGGCACACTAACCGAGGCTTCTGTCACTTCCCATCATTTTTTGCTGGATCATTCAGTCACTTTTACTTCTTTGTGACTGAATGGATGTCAGTTTGCAATGGTTATAAACTCATGCTTTTACTTTCATTTAGTAACTTTCATCTGTCTTCCTTTTCATTGTCTTCTACTTTTTCAGGGCTTTTGGGTTTTCTTTATCTATTCTTGCTTTGTTTTCCTGTTAGCCAAAATATTCCCAACATTTTTTCTCTAGCATCATAATATTCTTATCGGAATAAGGAAGAATATAAAGAGGGGGAAAAGGAAACATAAGAGAGAGGCAAGAATTGGGATTTGGGTCCTTATGTAAAGAAAAGTGTGTAATAGAGCTACCATATGCAGATGGTATGATGAATGTAACAAAATGTGTTACATTAGTTAGTTCTTATAATGATTAAGAACTACGAGTTTTCGTCCCACCTTAGGCTAGTAATTCTTTCTCAGTCCTAGGAAAAAGACTATAGCAAACCATTTATGAAATCTTGCCAAGAAAAATGCAGAAACTAGTCCAGGCAGTTGCTAGGAGTCAATACTGTCTTGAAGGGAACAAGGGAGTGCGATATAATTTTTCTTGTTGTTTTTCACATTGGAAGAATGCAAGATGTGAAAAGAACTAGGGATAAGAGTTAATAATCAAGTGCAATAAAAAATAATAATTTCCTGGATCCTCCTTTCTATGGAAACTACGTACTAATTCCAGTCAAAAATGACCTTTTGTGGAATGAAATGCATAACAAGTCAGGTCGTCACAGCTTTGCTTCTTAAACTTTTCCAACTGCTGAATTGTTCTTCAATTGCAGTTTTAATCAGAGCTGGACTATTCAGACTCTGCAGAATATTTACTGGTTCTCTCTACACATACAAGCAATCACACAATATGACAATGACACACCCTGCCGATGCAATTTCCAATAAATTAATCAATGTGTGTATTGGAAAACATCCCTTCAATGGCAAGTACTTAAGCTCACAAGAGCTGCCAAGCTCACACCATGATGGATCCCGCTATAAGTCTTGTAGCAGACCTTTAGGCCACTCTGTTACAAGAGTGGCCATTTTGCTCTCGCTGTCACTTCACATATTCAGTCTCTAAAGCTCTGTTTGTTGTTTCATTTGGTTCTATGTCTCCCTTAGGAACTTCTTCATTTTAATATAAATAGAGCGCTTTATCATGCAGTGGCAAAGACTCATGGAAGACACAACTCTCAATATTACTGGAGATGATGCATACCGATGAATTTGGCAGCAAGTCACAAACAAAGGAGCATAATGAAACAGAAGCCTTTGCAAGGGATAGAGAGACGGATAGGAGTTGATGTGATAGATGGTTATAAGGCTCTAAATATAGTGATATTTTATATGAATAGATGTTTTAGGCTTTGTATTTATCATTTAGGAAAACTTTATGAAAAACAAAAAGGAGGGGATATAAAGTGTCCTGGTCAGAACTATAACTCTTGTTTAATGGCATTTAGAAAGATCAGAGTTATGGCATATTTAGCAAAGCTTTGCTGACAAGAACCTTCAAGGTAGAAAAATTGGTTTGCCCTTAATAAGACTTTCTTTATGACCAATATGAAAGTAGATTTTGAAATAGAGGCAGTTCAAGTTAGTAAATTCCCATATGTGAATTTGTTGAAATTCATATCTCATGGTTTGGTATTCAGATATGTCCATCTCAAAGAACTCAGCTATGCTATGAATCAAGTATTATTTACCCAAGGATTTTTTCCCTCCAATATAGAATATTTTAAAAGTATTAGATCTAGCTGTATTAAGGTCACAGAGACATTTTTTTTGAATATCCATTGTCACTGTTGACATGCAGCTGCTATCTACAATAAGCTCCTCAAGAATGAGATGGCTCCCATCCATATGGCATTCAGGAAGGCCTTAAAGATCTGGCCATTACTAGGCCTTTACTAGGGTGGATGGAACCCCACTTGTTAGAACGGATTTTTATTTTTCATTTGTTCATTTGTTTGTGTGGAGGTGTTATTGTCTAGACTGCCATTCTGTTATTTCTCTTACTGTACTGTTTACTGATGGTCGGATTCTGAAAGATCTCCTGTATGGAGAATTAGTGCAGGGAAAGTGCCCCAGAGGGAGACCACAACTGCGATATAAGGATATCTGCAAGAGGGATCTAAAGGCCTTGGGAATGGACCAGTGGTAGGTTTCAAATTTGTTTAGAACCTCTTCTGTAGGTGTGGCCTGCTTTATGGGAGTGGCTTGCCATCCATGTGACCTGATGGGCATGGCCAACTTGTAAAATGTGGTGAAACTCACTTAACAATGCTCTTGCTTAGCAACCAAAATGTTGGCTCAGAAACTCTGGCATTTGAAGCACGCAAGTCTTAAAGTTGTCAAGTTACAAGACCCTTGCACCCCAACCCTTTAGAACCCCCCCCCAGGGGTGTTCAAACTTGACGTGTTTAAGACTTGTGGACTTCAACTCCCAGAACTCCTCCTCCAGTCATGTTGGCTCAGGAACTCGGGCATTGAAGAGTGCAAGTCTTAAAGCTGTCAAGTTAAAATACACTTGCACCCCTAATCCTTTAGAAAAAAACCCAGGGGTATTCAAATTTGACAACTTTAAGACTTGTGGACTTCAACTCCCAGAATTCCTCCTCTCGCTCTTCATCTTGATGATGTGTGGACGGGCGGGGGGGGGGGGAAGGAGCTGGAACCGATTCTAAATGGCACTGTAGATTTGTGGAACCTCTTCTATAGAAGAGGTTAGAAATGGCAGGAACCCACCCATGGAATGGACATAAACAGCTGGGAAACCTTGACCTCCGATCATTCAGCTTGGAGGCTAAAGAAGCAGCATAGCCTTCTCCAATTCAAAGGCTGTCTGGTAGGCTGAGGCAAAGAGGCAGTCCCAGAACCAGCAAAATCTGGGATCTGGGCAGGGACAGAATGTATCAGCCCACAGTGTTGAAGGGATTGCCACTCCCAAATTGAACTTCTTAACCACACCAGATGCTGCGTTAGGACTTCTTTCTAGCGCACGATACCATAGTCTTTTGAGACTGAAGGATGCCAATGAAGACTGTTTATTAGGTTATTATATTTGTACTCAGTTCTGTATTGAAAACTGCCAAGAGTCTGTCTGGACGTGGATGGTTCCAAACTGAAATGAAATAAAAAGGTAAATAAAACTACAATGTGGTACTATGTTAATGACATTCCTTAAGTTGATGTCATCCATATCTACTGGATCAGTAGCTCCCAGCATTTCAGATGTCAGAACAGACTGACCTGAAAATATAGACATTGCAGTCCATCACATCTGCAAACTATCATTTTGGGAAAGAGTGTCAAATGTGCATGCATCAAAGTTTTCCAAAGCAACTTTCAGTTTCCAGGCAACAATATTTTTGTGTAGTACTTTTCTATCAAATGTTGTTTCTACTGTGTGATTTCCAAGCTATAGTGTGATACATCATATCATTCCTCATGATAGGTCCTGATTTTACTATATTTGAGTAACATGAAGCAATTGGTGAAGTGGAGGAAGTAAAACTCTAATAATCTCAATTCAAATACATCTTTAATGTTCATTCTTTAATTTTCAAGAGTGCTGAGAAGAACAACAAAGATGATTAGGGCACTGGAGGCTAAAACATGAAGAACTGGGTATGTCTAGTTTAATGAAAAGAAGCACTAGGGGAGACATGATAGCAGTGTTCCAATCTCTCAGGGGATGCCACAAAGAAGAGGGGGTCAAGCTATTTTCCAAAGCACCTGAGGGTAGAACAAGAAGCAATGGGTGGAAACTACAGTAAGGAGAGAAGCAACTTAGAACTAAGCAGAAATTTCCTGACAGAACACTTAATCAATGGAACAACTTGCCTCCAGAAGTTGTGAATGCTCCAACACTGAAAGTTTTAAAGATGTTAGATATCCATTTTTCTGAAGTAGTGTAGGGCTTCCTGCCTAAGCAGGGGGTTGGACTAGAAGACCTTCAAGGTCCCTTCCAACTCTGTTATTCTAATTTCAAATCTAACTCCTAGCAAATGAGATGTTCATATTTCCTACAGAAAGTAGAACATTAGAACAGTCACAGCCTGTTCAAGAAACTGAGTCTGGGTGGTAAATTTCAGCTGTGCAAGACATGGAAATTATTTTATAATCAAATTTAGGTTTAGTTACAAGGAATATAAATTATCCCTAAGGAAATAACATAATGCATTATATAAAATCTCATACATTATATTTGTAACTGTGTAGATGCAATGTATCTACACGCCAGTGGTGGATTCCGGATCCTGTTCCAACAGATACGGTTGGAATGGGGTTAGCTGCGTCCACATGGACACGCGCATGCGTGCAGCATACAGCGATGCCTCCACGAGCCTCCACAACATTCCAGCTGCTTGGCGGAGTGTCATGCTGTTGCAGCAGATTGAGGTTTGTAATCTACTTACGAAAGATCAGGACTTGAGACCACGAAGGAAGAGAAACAGGTTTATTGGATGCATCGAGTTCAGCGTGTTCACACACCAACATCTGAACTGCCTGGCTACGCCCAGGGCAGTGATTTTATACCTTTAATCAAACTTCGTCAATCAGAGGGCGTTTTAAAGAGGCGTATTCATACAAAACGTAAAAACCCCTGTTCAGAACAGGGAAGTACATCTTGGAAAAATACAAAAGCAGATATTCATACCAACAGTTTTCTGCAACTTCTCTGTACTATCTCTCCCCCACGTCTGGCTTCCTGTGCCCCTCCTTTACAGAGTCTTGCCACATTGTTCAGCCCTATTTGTAACTTATGAGGAAGTTAAAAGTCAACTTTGGGACTCCAGGGCACTGGAGTAAAAGCCAAACTAAAATGAATCTATAAGGTCCATTCTATTAAGACCACCTAACCTGGCCAGCCACTGGTGGGTTTACCTGTGCAACCCATGCTGTATCATTCCCCCCTATTGAAACTTCACCCAATCCTAAGATTACTGTGTAGTTTCATAAATGGCAGGTTCCTCTCCATTAAGCATGAGCCCAACATATTTGCTCGAGCGTCCTTCTGAGCATCCCACCAGGGCCAGGACCTTTGCAGTGGCCCATTTCTCCATCAAGAGGGGTGAAACCCTGGCAATTTCAGGAACCAGGAGTTAGAAGTGGAGGTTAAATCAAAACCTTTCCATTCCTACCCTGGGAAATGAGTGAGTTGCCTCATTTCTGTGGTGAGCTGCTTAATGACACGTTCAGTCTCATCAATGTGAAGGCAGCAATTAAACAAGTTGAACTTCCCACAGACCCTCCTTCCCTTGCGTGGAGGTAATCAAGAGCCAATCGATTTTGGTACACTGCAGTACAGAGTTTGCCAGTGGCACTGGAGAGGATATTCAAAGATTTATCAATCCTCTCTCCAGCCACGTCCAATACTGCCTGCAAATGCATGATCCAGTTGATCATGTAAATAACCCCAATACCCATCCTCTGCCCTAGTGGCCCTCCCATATGTGCATACGATTCTCTCTGAGCTCCACATGTCAGATTTCTCGTATTCAGCCAGTTCCTTACAAGGAAAGTTAGAGAAGGCTGTGTCCACCTTCCTCTTCTGACGGATGGGGCCTACTGAGTCATACACCAGGGCCCCTAGCACCTGTCGTGATTGGATGGGCAACAGAAAGAACGAAAGTTTTATCCATCCAAGAACACAGGGAGGACTTCGTAGGCCAATGTGCCACGAATCCAATACATGTTCTCCGGGGCTTCCCAAGTGCTAGATGGGGTTTTGTGGCTTTTTTTCCCATTTTGTCCTTCTGTGGATCCTGCAGGCATTGAGTGCATTCCAATGGAGAGGGGGTAATGGCCTCCCTTGTGGCCCTGGGTCCCCTTGGGGCTCCCTTTTCCTTCCCTTGTGGGCCGCCCCTCCCACCCTCCTGAGGGGTGCATGTGGGACGGGGGTTCCTACCCTGTTGTAGGAGTGGCTCCAGAACCACCGTTCCCTTTCCCTGTGTATTTAGGGTGGCTATAGCTGTTCTGCTGAGGTTCTTATCAAGTGTCCCCGCATGGCATTGATATGTTTCCAAGTAGTTGGATTGGGTTATCCAGACCTCCAGGCAACTGGCTTTAGCACTAGTGTTGCACGTTACACCTAGGAGCCAGTACTTACTCAGGTCTTGTGCATCCATGCTTGACTGATTTTCATCCTCTGACCACCATTGTAGAAACCACTGATTCCCTATATCCCCAATAAGCTGACAAGTTATCTCCACTATTATGGGAATCTGGTCATAAGTTATGTCATATTCCATTTTCAGACTGAAATCAAGGGGGGCCCACTTCACCTGAGCCCTTGTCCTTTCTGGAAAGGGGTCTGGGAAGGGTCTCTGAATGAGCTTTTTTGCGATGGCACCTAATGGTCAAAGTGTATCATTTGTTTGGTGCCCAAGTTGTGACATTGGGGTCCATGCAACACTGCCAATAGTTCCCTGTCTCCTCTGAACAGGGGGATGGCCCCTCCTCCGGATGGCAATTTAATAACCAGCGTTCATTATACACAAAATGCAGTCCCTGTTCACCCTGATAAAAGCAGTCTTTGCAAAGGGGGAAAGGCCCTGAACCCATTTCTTCTAGCATTGGCTCAGAAGTTACCTGCGGAGGGGAGTCATTTGTAGAGGTGAGGGGCCTAGCTTCTGTTTGTTGGGGAGTACCCTCATTATCCTCATTCCCCCCTATAGGAAAGGATGGAGCGGGGGTCCTCGTAATCATTCGGAACTTCCCACACCACCAATGGGCCTCACCCTTTGCTCTGGCCAAGATTGCCTGATAGAGATAAAGAGAGTCAATGAAAATAGAAATGAATAGGAGAAAAAACACGATCAGAACTGCCGGCATCAGGCCTCTCCTAATGCACGCAGCTTGGCGTAGGTGCTAGTCAGTCTTCATGGTTGTGCCTGGGCATTGGACGGGGCGGAGTGTCCATGGTAGACGCGATACGTTGCCTGTGCGATGGGTGTCGACGGCACCTGGAGCGACACCTGCAGAGGGCGTTGGTTCTTCACCACCTGTTCGTAGAGCGACAGCTTCCCGTGTGTCCGCAGAAGAGGTGGCGTTCCTCCTGGTGTTTCCAAAACGTGAGGTATAGAGGCTTGGCAGGGTCACTGGAGGCCTTCCAGTAAGCTTTCGCAGCCAATTTAAAATGGGTCCAGTGAATCCAAGGCCTAATTTCAGTTACCTTAACAACAAGGGGAGAAAAAACAACAACAGTATACGGCCCACACCATTTGGGGCCCAATAGTTCCTTCTACCAGTCCTTCACCCAGACTTCTTGTCCTGGGTGGAAGTTGTGGACTGGAGTTACAATTCCATGAGAACGACAAGACAAAACATATTTTTGCAATTTGTGGATTATGGCATTCAGGGCTTGCAACTGTTTGAGCTTCACCATGTCTGTAACTTGGGGTTGGGCAACACCTGTGGGCCACGCAAATTAGGAACCCTTCCATACAACAATTCAAATGGCGAGACACCCAACTCCTCGGTGAGAGTGCACCTCTTTGCCAGCAACGCCATGCTGTGGGCATCATCCGGCCATTTGAGATGAGTTTCCTGACAAATTTTGGCCAACTTATCCTCTATGGTGTGATCTGCCCTCTTGACCCTCCCACCTGAACTGGGCCTTGACGGAGGGTTATTAGCAGCACATACCTAACATTGAGAGCAAACAGCAGCTGCCAGGCTAGACAAATTGTTGATATAGACCTCCCTGAGCCAAGGCTTTTTTCAAAGCCGTTTTTCCTAAGTGCAAATGCTTATGCAGGGAGGAGACAGCATCCCATGCCAACTGCTGGGAAACAAACACCTTTGTCCAGCAGAACCCACCACCCATCTAGTAGTTCCACCCCTATTGCTTCAGCTTGCTGGGTTCCTGAGTGACTATACGATGGGGGTTGTTCTTCCTGGGCCTGAGTGAGGCATGTGGCTTGTAGAGAAGGGGGATCCAAGGCTGCTGCTCCGGCAACTCGATCAGCTTTGTTGTTTCCTCTTTCAGCTGTTGAAACCCCTTCCTGATGACCCATACATGCATAATGGCAACTTGTTTTGGGGGCCCACACACTGTCCAACAAACGCATAATTTGGGCCATATTTGATGTCCTTTTCTCCAGCTGTGATGAGGCCTCTTTCCTGTGAAGAGCTCTTTCCTAAAACTCCATGGACTTGGACGGTTAGGAAGGCCTATTTGGACTCTGTGTAAATGTTGACTCGTAGATCTCATGCCAATTCCAAAGCTTTGTGAGGGCATGTAGTTCTGCCAAGTGGGCACTGGTTTCTGGTGGTAGGGGTATGGCTTCCCACACATCATCAAGAGTAACTATGGCATAAGCTGCTTTCCTTACACCTTCATGGATAAAACTGGTTCCATCGGTAAAAAGGGTTGCATCCGGGTCGGAAAAGGGTTCATCCTTCAAATCTGGGCGACTTGCATAGGTTTCCTCAATAGTTTGCAGACAATCATGAGAGATCTCAGAGTCTGGTTCAGGCCACAAGGTTGCTGGATTCAAAGCATATGACTGAACAAGTTTGATGAGGGGGTTATGGGTAATTTTTTTTTTTTTATTAAGAATTTATATGCCGCCCTTTTCCCTGGAGGGACTCAGGGCGGCTTACAATAGTGAGGGGAAGGGGGTGCAAGACAAGACTTAAAGGAAAAAAATCGTGAATAAAAGAAAATTATCCATAAAAACACAACATTCATTCAACATTCGGGCGGGGTGAGAGTAATCCTATCCCCAGGCCTGACGGGATAGCCAGGTCTTCAGGGCTGTGCGGAAGGCCTGGACTGTGGTGAGGGTACGGATCTCCACGGGGAGGGTGTTCCATAATGTCGGAGCTGCAACTGAGAAGGCTCTCCTCCGCGTAGTCGCCAGTCGGCACTGACTGGCGGATGGAATTCGGAGGAGGCCTACTCTGTGCGATCTGATGGGACGCAGGGAGCTAATTGGCAGGAGGCGGTCTCTCAAATAGTCAGATCCACTACCATAGAGCGCTTTATAATAAACCCCTGATACTTCAACATTCGTGGATTGGTAAGCCACAAATGACCTTTCTGGTCTAGGACAACTCGAAGAGCATGGGGGGTGTAGATATTTAATTGCTGTCCAAAGGTGAGCTTATTGGCTTCCTGGGTAAGTAGGGCAGTTCCTGTCACAGCCTTGAGACAGGCTGGCCACCCCTTGGCCACCTGATCCAGCTGTTTGGACAAATATGCAACCGGACGATACCATGTTCCCAACTGTTGGGTCAGTATCCCAATGGCCATATTCTGCTTAGTGTCCACAAACAACTGAAAAGGCTGTCAAGTCAGAAAACTAGGAGCCTGAGTCACAGCATGCTTCAATTCCAAAAAGCTGTTCTGTTCCTCTTCCTCCCAACTCAAGGGCTCCTTTTCCGGGCCTCTTGGTAGCTTCATAGAGTGGCTTTGCTAACAATGCGAAATTGAGAATCCAAATGCGACAAAATTCTGCTGCCCCCAAAAAGCTCCTTAATTCCTTCCTATTTCGTGGGGCTGGCAATTGGCAAATGGCTTCCTTCCTCTCATGGCCCAAAGTTCTTTGTCCCTGCTGGATGTTGTAGCCCAAATACCTAACTTCCAGTTGGACTAATTGGGCTTTGGTCCGAGAGGCCTCGTAGGCTTTCTCCTGTAGGAGGAGCAGTAGGGCTGCTGCAGTGGCATGACAAGCTTCCTCCGTCTGGCCTGTGACCAACAAGTCAGCTACATCTTGCAAAACCACATCAGGTGGGGCAATGTCTAAAAGTTTCAAATCCATGGCTAATGCAGCTCCAAATAAGGTGGGGGAGTTTTTTCAAAGCCTTGATGCAAACGTGTCCAAGCATATTGCTGCTTTCTGCCTGTGACTGGGCATTTGAAGGCAAACGAATGCTGACTTTTTTTGATTGATGGGGATTTCAAAGAAAGCATCCTTTGAATCAATGACTGAAAACCATTTTCCTCTGCATGCCATTGAAGGCCCTCCTGTAAGATTCAGGTCTCCTGGGGCAGCTTGGTGGGGGGGGATCCCTTGGCATCCTAGGGCGGTCATCTTCCCTTTCCTCAGGGGGTGGAGCCCAGTCCCGGTTGCGGCACTCCCCTCCCCAGTGGCCATGTTCGTAACAGATGGCACATCGGTTCCATCCCAAGGGTGGGGGCCTGTTCCCCTCCCTAATTGCTGCCGCGAGCACTTCTGCTTTTTTTTCCTGCATCTTTTGATTTTTTTTTCTTCTTTTCCTCCAACAAGTCTCTATTGACGAGAGTTTTTCTAGCTACTTCCATAAGCTCATTGAGGGGCTTCCCCAGTGCCCCTTCCAGCTTCTACAGCTTGTGTCGGATGACTGAGAAATAAAGGCCATAGCTAGCATCCGAGCATTTTCAGGAAGGTTAGTGGTTACCATAAATAAAAACCTCAGGGCTTTCGGCAGAGTTCAGACATTTTAGTGGCTGGCTTTCCTCCCAGCCAGACAGCCCTTACAATTAACTGTTGATGATTACGTAGCAGAATCAACTGGTGGGGGTCATAGGGGCTCCATCTCGGGTCCCTTGAAGGGAAGCGTTGCCCAGTAAAGTCAGCCAGATTGGTGTGAGCAGGAACATCAGGTTTTAGAATGTTAGACACTGCAATTCTAATCTTCTCCCTCTCTTCAGACTGCTCTATCTCCTCTTCCTTCTTCTCCCAAAATTCTCAGAGGGTCCCCATCCTCTGTCCCTCTGACAGGACTTTCTTCTGACATCATAGAGGTCACAACGTCCAGCCCTCACTCTATCCACTCCACAGATGCTCGGCTTGTTGATGCCCTCAAGTCTCTTGAGCTACTAGGTGTAGCCCCCCTTTGGCATGGTCGTGGTGAGGGTCGTGGTGATCCTCTTCCTGTTCTGGCAAGTCTTCTGGGGCACTAGCTAGGATTGGTGGTTTCTGCTTGGGACATTTGGGGTGTGCAACCCGAACAGCCATAAGAATATACTGTTGGTCTTTTGCATTTGTTTTTTAGCCAAGCTGTCTCCTCAACAAATTGTACTACACATCAATATACGGATCCTGTTTGAACAGGATCAAACACTAACCTATGGACATTCAAAGCTATGTTGGGATCAAAAATTGCCTTTGTTGGGCTTCCCAAAACCAAAAGTGGGCCATTCTGATTCACAAAACTTTTAAAGCTCATGCCTGCTTCACTCAATGCCATAGTCCTGAGTCACATATCCTTCTTTAAAATGATTTAACATACATTGTAAGGGGTCAAGGGAACACTGCTGCCCCCCCCCAACTCCTCCCAGGGTACCAGACAACAAGGATTTAGCAATCACCCCACACAGGCTTCTGACCCAGGATACCGAATGGACACGGCTATCGTAGGGAAATGCAGTAGCCCCCCCCCTCAATCACACACACACATACACTAGACAATCCTCCCCAAAACCTTTCACCTAGTGAGGGAGATCAGGCCTCACCTCCGGCTCAACAAGGAGTCCGGGTCTAAATAGGGTTCCCACAGTACTTGCCTCATGTACTTGGCTTCCCTCCTGCGATGCTGGCCAGCCTTTTAGATGCCTTTAGATGCCTGGTCTCTGGTCCTTCTCTGGTGGTTCTTGGAATCGCCAAACGCTGCTGCCAGAGTCCTCTGTCGCTGGGAAGTCCCTCGGATCAAACGGGTCCGTTGGCGCCAGGGAGGTTCCCCCTGACAAGATGAGCTCTGACATCGGGGTGGACGCTCCAGAGGGTCCCAAAGACCCCTCAACTCCTGGCTGGCTCGCCAAAAATGTTGCAGCAGATTGAGGTTTGTAATCTACTTACGAAAGATCAGGACTTGAGACCACGAAGGAAGAGAAACAGGTTTATTGGATGCATCGAGTTCAGCGTGTTCACACACCAACATCTGAACTGCCTGGCTACGCCCAGGGCAGTGATTTTATACCTTTAATCAAACTTCGTCAATCAGAGGGCGTTTTAAAGAGGCGTATTCATACAAAACGTAAAAACCCCTGTTCAGAACAGGGAAGTACATCTTGGAAAAATACAAAAGCAGATATTCATACCAACAGTTTTCTGCAACTTCTCTGTACTATCTCTCCCCCACGTCTGGCTTCCTGTGCCCCTCCTTTACAGAGTCTTGCCACATTGTTCAGCCCTATTTGTAACTTATGAGGAAGTTAAAAGTCAACTTTGGGACTCCAGGGCACTGGAGTAAAAGCCAAACTAAAATGAATCTATAAGGTCCATTCTATTAAGACCACCTAACCTGGCCAGCCACTGGTGGGTTTACCTGTGCAACCCATGCTGTATCAATGCAGGCACAGTACTCACCAGTGGTGGGATTCAAATAATTTAACAACTGGTTCTCTGCCCTATTGACCAACAGGGTAAGTAGGGCTTGGTGGTCATGTGACTGGGTGGGCATGGCCAACTCAACATCACTCATGTTGATGGGCACTTCACCTTAGCTGTTACAATGTAATAAGGGTTAACCAGAGAGGCAGTTTCTGTAAGCAGGGCAATAAAGATTAGGCTAGAAACAACACCAGAATGTTTCCTTCCTGCCTTCTTTATAGGATTAGCCTTGTAAAGTGGAAAAAAACAAAATGACATTTCTTCCAACAACCGGTTCTCTGAACTGCTTAGAAAGTTACCCACCGATTCTCCCGAATAGGTGTGAACTGGCTGAATCCCACCACTGGTATGCGCCATGCACGTGCGCAGAAGCACCAAAGTCTTTAATGACAGGTGAGGAGCCTGGGCGTGTGGGTGGGCCCTCTGAAGCACCATACCTGAGCGGTACCTGGGCAGGCTCCAGTATGCCTAGGCAGGCTCCGGTACGCCCATACCAGGGCGTACCACCTGCAACCCACCACTGCTATGTGCCAACCTACACAAAGAGAGAGAGAGAGAGAGAGAGAGAGAGACAGACCCAAATGCATATTTTTTCCAAGTGTTCAATATATCATCCCACTTTATTCTTCTTCAGTAAGATATTGTGAGAATTCAGGGGTGAGACTACTGAAATTTGTGAACCTATTGCAGCTGATCAAATTTATGTGGTGCATTTCAAGTTTCAGAACTTTTCCTGTGGATTGCCTTAGCAATGCTTTCAACTCATTGAAAGATGGTTAAGTATGACTGGGCATTGGAAGCATATGTTACCAGTTCATAAACAACTGCACTTTTAGGTTCAGTCTTTTGGGATAAAAATAAAAACATCAGTGCTGATCTTTAAAGTCTTATATAGCTAGGCTCAAGGTTCCTCCTGCTCAAGCCAGCACTTCATTATGTGCCCTTAAGAAGCCATATACAAGGTACAAAGTGGTTACAGACAATAGGAATAGGGGTATTTTTGGTGGTAGCATACATGCCTATAAAATGCTATGTCCAAGGAAGCTTGATTAACAATTATAACAAGCATATAATATTCCATTTTCTAAGAGTTCGTAAAATGGAACAGCTTGTTCTTGTGTCATTTTGTATTTTATGATGCTCTAAGTAAAATTTTATTAATGAATTTATTTACAATATGTATGGACTACTCTTTGAGAAGTGATCGAATTGTGGAAACACAAAATACTTTGAAGAAGAAGCTATAAATCAATCTATAAATGAATGAATGACTATATAAATCAATAATTAATAAACAAAATGTTTATAATTTAAGTAACCAATAATCTGTAAATACCCAAAAATCATTCTGGAGATAAAATAAAAACTAACTAACTAATAAATTCTTAATATTCATATGTTACAATTTATGATCTGGGCCTGTAAAAACATTGTTTTGACATACAATAGGCAAATGACATTGAATTTGTTACAGAAAAATGTTACACTAAAACTATAAGTGATAGTATAATAATGGCATTATTGTATCAGTTAAAATGCTGTTTTAGTAATCAATTTTCACACTTCCCCATAAATATAAAATCTGATATTTTAATCCATCCTATAACTACAATTATGTAAATTATATGTAGATTTACATACATATACACTTAATGCTATTTAATAGCATTAAATAATGATACAAACTTGCTTCATATAAATACATAAATATATAAATACACAACTGGTCAAAAGAAATATAAAGTAATGTATGCTTGATTTAAAGATAAAATTATACTTGCATCCTATCCTGAAAGCTATATGTATATAATATTATTTCAAATATTTAGAAAACATCAAGATCCAGTTACAGACTCAAAAGTAGAAAATAGGAGACCATGAAATTCAGTTTGTTAGAATGCAGAGCATTTGCAGTTGTAAATACCAAAGACATCTTATATTGCATGAACATGACTGGCAAATGGATATTTTTCTAGTTTTATGTTGCTTTAATCTCTGTGTTTATTTAATGATTTAACTAGTACACCATATCTAAGTTCTGGGTGATGCATACTGAAGTGCAAAAATACAAAACATCCCTCGACCCAAAAAAGTACATTTAACATATCTATTAATGACTAATAAAAAATAGTGATAGAATCAAAATACTCTAGTTAGAAAATATTTATTTAAAATATGTAAGACAGTAGCTTACTCTTTCTACATGAGGTTGCAATAACTATAAGACCCCCGACCCCTCCTCAAAATAATACAATTTAAGTTAAAACATATCCAATAAAATAAAAAATTTAAAATACGCTGCGTAACCTAGTAATAGCAAGATTATCATGGAAATCTAAGATAATATGAATTCCGGTAATATAATACCTTTACAATACAATTTAAAAATCTGGGAAAAAATAAAGATTTTTGCTTCATATGTAAATAATGCAAATAATGCATCCAGATCTCTCTGGTGATGATATTTGACAGATTTTCAAACTGTCTCCTTTGAATAAATCTCACTTTTTTTTTTTTTTTTTTTTTTTTTTAGTAAGGAGGCCTGGAGCTTCATTAGTATATGACAAAAAATAATCAAAGCTAAGTCCAAAAATGCTTGGGAGTTTCTAGAAGCTTGACAAATCAACTGTCAATGGTCAGGTAGAAATAAACTACATTTACACAACATTCAAAAGAAACTATAAAAAGCTAAGAATGAAACAAAAAAGACCAGTATCTATTATTTCAATCAATTAACACTCAAATAAGCAGACAAAAAACAATCAAGCAGAAAACAATACCCTAATCAAGTAACTGTCAAACACACACAAAAAAACCCCCAAACCTCACTGACATAGGCAGATCAGGCTACTGTATCTAAACAGGAAGCAACGTCGAAAATCTCTTGGATTGATGATATTATCTAGTTGGGTAATGAAATGTCTGCAAGCAAACAACGAAGGTCAGAGAGCACCAAGAATTCTATGAGAAAAATAATTTCAATCCCTGCGTATCTTAGTCAGCATTATCACATCTGATGGTGAATTCTAGGTTACCCTGCTGTTTTCCCACATTTAACATCTTAAGATGACACGGGTGCATATAACTAGTATTAAATCATCCTAAAAGAGTGAAATTGTAAAATTGTGTTCTTTCATTTGGAAATAAACTAACTGGAGTTATATTCATAGACCTGTGGACATGGAAAACTCTGCCCATGGGTTTTTGCATTTCATCCATTTTTGTGAGACATTTTTAATTTTAAAATATAAAATGCACATTTTGGAATAATAATATTTAGAAATGCATAGCTTTGAGAGAGTATGTGAACTGTGGATTTTAGAGCAAATGTATGCCAAGAATTTTTGTGCAGATAAATATGAAAACAAGACACAGGAGACTTATGAATTATTCTATGTGAAACTGACACAAACCAGAAATAGAAACAAACTACTCATTCCTAACAGATAATGAAAGGGTACAAATCTAGAAGAGAAAAATGGCCTGTAAACTGAGTACAAAAAAGTGCCAAAATAGAGATCAGTTCTTTATCTGTGATCAGCTATAAAGAGAGAGTGGAAGTTTAAGTCCAAAACTTCAAATGAAAATATTTTATCTAAAGATTTTTAAAAAAACATATTGCTACAAGCCAATAAAAATGATCGTGTGTATACAAAATTCTTTTACAAATGCCACCAGAACCTAGCTTATATTATATAGGCCTATAAAATAATGGAAACATGCTGATTAATTTCAAAGTGAACTTAAAACTTCAGGGCATTTTTCAATAATATCTCTTCCATAGAAATAACAGATTATACTCGATTCAGTTATTCCTATTTGTAAATGCTCAATTTTATTTTCAGATGAAAAGAATCTGCTGGACTGATCCATACAGCACAATCAGCCATGTTTAAACCTGATTTATTGAAGAAAGCCTATTTGGCTCAGTTGACACCACACTATAAATCATAAGCCTTGGCATAAAACCACAGTGCTTAGATTCACGCAACAGCAACAGCAACAAGAGAATTTGGCTTCGTGACTCACCCATATTTCTGCAAAACTTGTAAATGACTTTTTGAATAATGCATAACAAATAGGATTCTGATATTAAGATTATACAAATCAGAACAAACATTAGAAAAGAATCAGAGTTTTTGGTCATATTTTGAAGCTATCTAATGGTTCTCTGGTCTTTTGCAACTCCAGTAGGCTAGTTCAAGAAATCAAACATACAGACCTAACTTCTTTGAAAAGCAATTTATACTTTTTTCCTGGGAACGCTTGATGATTGGTGCACTAATAAAGCATATGCTTATGGGCACAGCACAAATAAATCACAGAAAACTTTACATCATGAACCTATCAAACTGAAAAATAGTTATGACTTACATTCAATCAGACACAGTAGTCCTTATTTTTGGGAGGGGGAGAGCCATCAAAGAAAAGAGAAAGTATGTGACAGTGCAGCAAGAAATAGTTACTTTCTTAGACAATCATTCACTTACTTAATCTTTGTCTTCCTTTGTGTTCTAAGGTTTTCCTTCACCTGTGTTAAAACATCATCACAGCACAGCTGTTGACTATAGCACAGTGGCGCCCTGAGCTATTTCTGTGGTCAGCTCAAGATGACATCTGACATTGTATGACAAAATTTTCATTTACTGGAGCCACATCTATCCTGAAAGTTTACATAAATATCTTCCTTTGTTACTTTAGCCTTCAAATGTGAATATTAATATATAGTGAAGCACATGTAGCATCTGAGGTAATAAAGCTATTGATAACATTAGAGGATTTTCAGGGTTAAAATTAATTTCATCCTGCAGAATAGAAAGATGCTTGCATGATGGACCTTCATAGGTAAGTATGCTTACAGTAGAATAAAATGCTAGACTCTTGGGCTATAGGAAGGAGCAAAAATACTTGAAAATGTTATTAATCACATAATATAACACGGTAATCTTGTTAGTTATATAATATAACCCAGCAATGCTGCTACCATATATCAGTTGCAAAAATCCAGATGAACGCTAGATGGCAGGAAAAGCTACAGAAACCCTCTTTGCCATTCAGTGGCCAATTCCATTTTTTTCCCAGCCCAGATGGGATAAATTAAGATGAATTCTGCAAGATGAAAAATCAATTCTTCAGCGCCTAATATAACTCTGAAACCAGTAGAATATCTGAACAGTAACATAAAATAAAGACTCATTTCAGTCAAATGCAGGCACTGATATTGATATTAGTTTTAGAAATAGTACGAAGCATGTTGCCATTACCCTTTTCTTGATAGATATTACCCTACTCCAACCCCACAATTCCCAATTTAGCAGACAGCCCTTGAATTCTTCATGGTCTGTCACTGAAGTTCTAAACTGGATCCCACCATCATCAGCTTTTTAAGATAGAATAGAATAGAATAGAATAGAATAGAATACTTTATTGTCACTTGAATGTACACTAATCGGCATACATTAAAATGAAAATACATTGCATACAGCTCTCAAAGGGTCTCCACCTCTAATATAAAAATAAACCAGACAAGATAAACAAACAAATAAACAAACACCCACACATGCACACACAAATGATGCATATTTGCTTATAAGTCAGGGTTGTCATTAGATAAATAAGTTATCCTTCTGGGCACAGTTCTAGATTATGGATGGAATTCAGAGAATGTGGAAATGTCTGGGGTATTAAATTATACTTTATTCAATCTATAGAAATCATATGTACATCTGTGTGCATTTATATTTAGTAAAATATGTTATTAACATTGATCAAGAACAACATTTAGGAACTGATCTCATTTTAAATGTCTGATATTTGTCCCTGCAGGTAGAGTGTTAAAGGATCCAGAAAATAATGGCATGACTTATTCCTGATGATGTTACCTAGTTGGGTGATAAGATGTCTGTAAGTAAACAACCAAATCAGAAAATACTAAGAATTCCAGAGTTTAGAATTCCTGCGCTACAGATACCCTCTTCTAATTGCATGATTTGAAGGGGAGAAATCCAAATTTGGTCAATTCAATTCAGACAACTTGCTGAGTTAGGACCAGGAGAGAATGACAAAGACTACTGGTTGGTAAACCTATTCATGTGATTTAAAAGTTCATGTCAAAACTCCAAATGTTCTAGTCTTTTCTGAAAATGGTAAATGAAACTCCAAGTATAACTTTTTTTTAAAAAAAAATAACCTGATTTACAGCCTAGGCAGAATAGACATTGCTCAGTTGTAATGTTCTTATAAAACCCTTCCTCTTGGACTCAAGTATGATAACCAACCAGTGTAAGCATTGAAACACTTAAAAGGGGCTAATTAGCTATTTGATATACTTGACAGACACAAGATGTATGCCTAGAAGGAAAGACTGCAAATATAGATATTCCTGATTTTGTTATTGTCCAACATTTTAATTAATTTCTTAGTCTATCTGTATAGTTAGAGTTTAAAGAGTTCCTAAAAAGATATAATAATAACAGGTCCATAGTGTTATTTCAACTAATCAGTAACACTGCAGGGTGCTGAAAATTACACAGTACTTCTTAGGTGTGCTCAAGCCACCTAAGAAGAATTACTTTTGCTGTCGCTGGCCTTAATTTCCCCATTATTGGCAGAGATGAATTGAGGTATGAAAAAAAGACATGTGACTTGACTTGATGGGACTCAGCTAATGTATTCCTCAGAAGAATGATCTTTGTGGTATTTCCTGTATATTTGAAATGGTACAGAAGCGACATCAAGTCTTATGAATGAAGTGTGCATACTGTATATTCCAGTCTGAACAAAGTTAAAGGTGTCAGATCTATTATCTGGTGTTGGAAAATAGAAAAAAGAACTACACTTATCGATTCATTTGTAATAGTCCTATATTAAATATCTGTATCTGAATTAAACTGCTTCAGATTATAAATTTATATCATAATAAAATTCTTGTAATAGATAGAGATCACCTTTAGATGATGCTTTGTTAATAGTAAAATAACAATGCTCCTTTTTAACCAGAACAGGAACAGAAACAAAGCAGAATTAGTAGGTCAAAATTGAATCTGTTGTGCTTCTTCTAGCTTGATGCTTAATGCAGATTGAAATTTTCCTATAACTAAAGACTTTAACTCAAGGAATAAATACTGCTGGAAATCAATTTTAGTAGCAGGTGCCATGTAAATAGCTTGCAGGGATTTTCTCTCAAAGCACTATTTCTTGACATAGAGAAAGAACATTTTTTGCATGCTGGTCAGATAATTGCACTGATTCCACAATGCATAATTATTAGTTGTAGCAGCATTGACTATTGCCATGATATTAATACTATTTTATTATCACAGAAATAAATAATACTATTGATCATCACAAACATCATATGCATGGTGATTATGAAGATCAATATTTTTTTGTTCCAAGGGTAGATACAAAAACCAATGAGTAGGAAAGAGCAAAGAATCCAGGAATAGGGTCACTTTAGTAATAATTGTCCATTGATAATATCAACCAATTCTGTATCTAGTCCATAATTAAATCTTGAGACAACAGTGTCTGCAATATCTGCTTAATTTTGGTTTTATTTACTTTTTCTCTACCACCTTTTTTTTGTAACAATTTGCCTGATTAAGATTTCTAGAGAACAACAAAAACCTTGCCTATCCTTTTTATTCTTTTTTTATCGATGCAATAAAGGGATAACCTTTTGTTGCACCCAGTCTGTTTCAATCCAGTATATTAACGTTTGTAGAGATTTCACTACTTTGGCATCTTACTGTCCAAGTATTAGAAAGTAAATTAAGAAAAAGATTGATCACGCTTGTGCTTCAGTATGAGGGGCTCATGTGAATTTGAGTATTTCAGTCAGTTTATATGCTTTAAACAGAAAAGAGAAAGAGAGAGAGAAAGAAAGAACTTTAAACCTACAGACAATTTACTTGATAACAAATTGATATCTGATGGACTGCTGACAGTCTCATTGTCAGGAGACTGCTGTTATAGTATCAGCCTGTGACTTTAAAACTTCACTAGGGAAAAAAATTACAGCTTGGCATGCAGCAGCAAGACCTAGCCTTAGGCACAATCTGCCAATAACCAAGTCCCTGGGAAAACTGATTTGTGGCTTCTGATCACCTACTCCTAAGAGCCTTTGCTATTGACTAATTTTGGTTCATCTGGATGTAGATCTATCTTGGCTAACAAGAAAGCACTCAAGGTCTTCATTTAGCTATTGAACAGATTCTCTTGGGACGTGTGTGCAGCTGTCTTTACCTTTTTCCCAATCGACACATCAAAAGCTCTGGAATATATTTTCATTTTCAAAAAATGCGAATGGCAAGCAAGATAAACTTGCCAAACTCATCTCACAAAGTAGTGAATCATTACAGCTCCATGCCAGATGTAGCAAATAAATCATTTCTGGCCATGCAGATTACACACACAGTAAAATATATATATATATATATATATATATATATATATATATATATATATATATATATATATATATATATATATATATATATATCTTTAGATAGGGAAATCATTCTGCCTAAATTACATATTCTGCATCAAAGGAAAAAATCCACTAATATGAGATGCTTGCTGTATAATGTTTAAATGTATAGTATAAAAACATTGATTTCAGAGAAATATATCTGTTTATGTATTCCCATGTACATAATCAGTAACCTTAGCCACATAGCTTTCTAATTCATATGTTGGGGGAAATGGGCTTCTGCCCATCATATCTATTATGTGTTCATGCACCAGGGGTGGGTTGCTGCCAGTTCTAACCTCTTCTATAGAAGAGGTTCCACAAATCTGCAGTGCCGTTTAGCTCCCTCCCCCCGCTCGTCTGCATATCATCAAGATGAAGAGTGAGAGGAGGAATTCTGGGAGTTGAAGTCCACACGTCTTAAAGCTGTCAAGTTTGAACTCCCCTGGGTTTTTTCCCCTAAAGGGTTAGGGGTGCAAGGGTATTGTAACTTGACAGCTTTAAGACTTGCATGCTTCAAATGCCAGAATTTCTGAGCCAACATTTTGGTTGCTAAGCAAGAGCTTTGTTAAGTGAGTTTCACCACGTTTTACAAGTTGGCCATGCCCACCCAATCATATGGCTGGCAAACCACTCCCACCCGGTCACATGGCCAGCAAGCCACTCCCACCTGGTCACATGGCCGGCAAGCCACTCTCACAAAGCAGGCCACACTTACAGAAGAGGTTCTAAAAAATTTTGAAACCCACCACTGACGTGTATGTGTAAACATAAAAAGAAGAAAAAGAACGTACATGCACAGCTTCATCATTTGAATGGAATTGTTCCAGTTACTACTGTATGACCCAGTTTTGTACTTTATGAAATTTTGTGACCAGTGTAGTCGATATGATATTAACACTGATCTGAAAGATTTTAGAGTAACTGCTGATTATATAAAAACCTCCAAACTAAATTTTCTTTTAATTAATATATTAATTTAATACTTTTCCATAGTTAAACACAGGTGGGGGATAGCAACAGGAGTTTGCTATCCCCATATTTATGAAGTTACATTTTTTGGTTTCTGGTTTAGCCAAAACAAACTTTATATAATGAAGGTGGTAGAGAGGATTTGGAAACATTAGAAGCAGATGTGAATCCTTTCTCAGATTAGGTCCAGAACAAACAATCTCCCATTTGAAGTCTTGTGCCATTTTTAGAAATTTAACTAAGTATATCATGTTACATAAACATGCAGCCACTGGACCTTTGCATCAAAATTGTCTTTCTGAGCTAGACTGAAATATGTGTTAGCATATTATGATGTACTTATCTATATCCTGAATTGTTCAACTTTAGTTGGATAGAAGAGATTTCTGATGTTTAACATTATTCACATTTATTTCAATGTTACCTTTAATAGTATTGCATCTTTTATAATTGCATTCATAAAGTTAAAGTAAATGTTCCCTTTGCACTTATGTGCTAGTCATTCCTGACTCTAGCGGGTGGTGCTCTTCTCCGTTTCCATCTGCCAAAGGTACATGGAACATTGTTACCTTCCCACCAAAGGTGGTCCCTATTTTTCTACTTGCTTTTTTACATGCTTTTGAGTTGCTAGGTTGGCAGAAGCTGGGACAAGTAACGGGAGCTCACTCCATTATGCAGCACTAGGAATTCGAACCACCAAACTGCTGACCTTTCTGATCGACAAGATCAGCATCTTAGCCACTGAGCCACCACAAATGCAGTAGCTGTTTTGAAACAATTACCACTGTTTGATTGGTTCAAAAATCTGATCTTAAAGACCAGAGACCATATTTGTGATGATGATGAGATTAAAAAAAAGAATTTTTATTAATGAGTTGAAAATCTGCAAAGAGGTCTGATTCTATTTAAAAGCTTTGGTAACAAGTGAAATCAGTGTGAAAAATCATTTTTTTACAGCAGGACCTTTTTGTTTTAATTTATTTACTTGAATTATTATGCAGTGCATAGTAGAAAAATGGATTTCATCATACAAGAAATAATTGGACCTGTTTTCTCTTAGCCAAGTAAATGCAATCAGAATTTCCAATTATTCTTTTCAATATAATCTTATGATGTTATCGTTATGAGAAATAAAAAGTGAAGATTGCTGTTAATATGTACCATTAATATGTTCCATTGTGATGAAATCCAAAAGAATGAATTCATGTATCCTTCCTGGAAAATGATCAGTTGAGGTAACTCAGAAAAAAAGCCCCTATCGCCTTACAATTTTGTGTCAGAGCACTAATCTCACATTTCTGGGCTCAAAGTTATTAAAAGCTGTTGTTTTTAACTTTATCTTCCCAGTGACATGCTGCTACTACTAGCAAGTGGGCCTGCTCAGTCTCATTTACAATGAAGAAGCCCAGATTCTCTGTAGCAATTGGAATAAATGTATAATTTACTATAAAAGAGGCTGATGTCATGGGATAAGAGATCCAATTAAAAACGGAATATTCAGAGCAGTACACTATCTCATGAAACAGTGATGAATACCGGCTAATTTGTAAATATTATAACTACATTTACTTTCCATCATGCAGTTGGACTTCTCCACAAAAGCCACTTCTCTTTTATTTGTTATTTCGGGAATGATACCACTGCACAATTGTCAGATTTCCCATTATCTTTTGCTGTGAGGATGAAAAGGCATGAGAGTAAAAGAGTAGACACCCCCTTGTTTGATACAGAAGCAACTGTCTTACACTTTGCTTACATTACAGTCAGTTTTCAAGGTCTCTGGAAAACAAAACATCACAAACAGAGCAATTATTAATTCAATAAATCCAGCTGCTCTTGAGTGCCCCTGGGCAAAGGCAAAAGTTAAAAGCAACTGCTCATTGACGACATCTGTGACATGACCAGGGTAAGGTAGCTGCTTTAGCACATCATTCACCACTTTTAAGGCTGACTGCACTCAATTTCTTAGACAATCTACACACCATTTTCAGTTCTGTACCTCAATAATTTATCACAACAATACCTCAAGCATACAGATTGGGGAATGGAGTGGGCAGGGGGAGAAAGGAAAGCAATTTACAGTACCAAGATGAAAGAAGTTAGACCCAGAGAGAAGACCTACTATGTAAATCATATCCACAACTTCAAGGAATGTTGACATAATATTCTGGAATTAATTTTTCCAACATTCCTACGCAGGTCACACAAAGGTAAATCTAGTGTCTCGGATTCCCCCACTTTTCTTTCCAGACCCTATATCTGGAGGGTTTTTTTATCAATATGTTTAAGAGGAAATTGATTCTGCCAACCTGTCTTTCTTGCATGGACAATAGAAACCTTATGTACAAATCGTTCTATTAAGAGTAACAGCAAATAGAAAGCCAACCTTACTGAGCAGATATTATGTTGTAAAATATTTGGGTAGATTTCAATGTTTACCTATGCAGCATGATACAAAAATGCAGTCAGCAGAAACATTTGATGTTCTATATAACAATGGACTTATTTTTTAAAAAAATGTCCCATGAAATTCACGTGATAATTGGTATTTCAACAGATTACAAATATCAGAAAGAACCACAATTGCCAAGAAAATCGAATTTTCATTTGGCAACTATTCTATTTTTTTCCTGTTTATCTTGACTTGATGCAGCTATATATGCAAACTTGCAGTTTATCTGGATCTATTTGGCTTCAAAAAGTAGCTCTAACTAAGTGTAAGTTGCCGAAATCAAACAAGACGAGTACATATTTTCACGAGCTAATATAATTATAAGAATGGAAATTGAATAGGTATCTCTGGAAGATATTTACCAGATATGGGCTGATTTAAATTATTTTAGAAAAAAAATAAAAATGCCCCGCAGGCTGTGTTTCCCAGGTGTTTTACAACTATTTTTCATAGATATTAGATGAACTGATGAAAATAAATGGGTTAAGAATGCAGATAATGGATTAAGTACAATATCGAACCAATATTAAAATTTATAACTTCAGGACTGGTGTAATTTGCTCTGGATTCAAAAATATTTTTTTCTGATCCAATTTGTCTAGATCTAACTGGCGGCCCATGGGCCTGATATGTCCCATGCAGGCAATGCCCACCCCAGCTCCATGAAGGGAAAAAGCATCACGATACGTCATCTGATGGCAACATGGCATGGTGAGTTTGACATCCGTGATCTAGAATTGTAGTCATCCAACTGTTTAGTGTGGCAAAACCCCAAATGGTTATAATATGTTTGTTTTGTATCAAAATAGAATGTCATTTGCAAATCAGTTAATCCTAAATGGGATAAAGTCTCTTCTATTTATGAAATTCTATGGATTCTATAATTATTTTTTTTAAAAAATCCCATCATCTTGTCAATTTGAAACAGAATGTTCTAAATTTACATTGACAGAGAATTCTGTAGTGGAAACCATATAAGGGTTATATGATCCGAAAGACAAGGGAAGAAATGTTCATAAGGAATTATCTCTTCTCAATAAGGTAAAAATGATTTTCTTACAATTACTGGGAAAGTACAGGGGATAAGTTCATTAGTCTTACTCTTTTTCATTATCTATTCCTGCTGAATGTGGAAACAATGGATATCCCTAGAGTAGTTGAAGATGTCCCTGAATAATTAGCAAGAGGTCCAGATAAAATTAAGCTAATTTGAATTGCTCCCATTTTGCCTGAGGCTGTAAAATCTGGATTTGGACAATTCACATCTGAATTCAGATTTCACCTGAAGCCGGTGCATAATCCTAATTAACTATCCTTCACCCCTCACACAAAGATCTTCCTTATAATAATGGAAGTAAAAGATTAAAAAACTGAGATTTCCTGATGAGACATACATTAAAATTTGAGAAATTAAAGGATATCTAAAATATATGCTATGCCATATAATTAAGAACATAACATTGCCCAGGCAATTTCATGCAGATCAGCATAGCAATAAATAATCTTCCCAGTAGGATAAAAGACAGGAATATCTCCATTCTAATTTTGCTGCTCTGTAGTTTTTCATCAGCCTTCCAATCTTCCAAGGTGGATAAAATGAGGACCAGATTGTTGTGGGCAATATTCTGACTCTGTAAAACCACTTAGAGAGGGCTGTAAATCATTCTAAAGCGGTATATAAGTAAGTGCTATTGCTATAGAAGGTACTGTACCTTCTTCACTCAATTGGATAAGAGAACAATCCCTAACTTATTACTATCAATTTCAATAGTTTAATGCTGTTCAAAGTTCCTAATGTACTATGTTCGAATATCTTTATCCTGTTCTATAATAAAATAAGGAAACCTGAAAAAGTTAACTATCAAGTATTTTTTTTCCTTAGCAAATGTCTCAAGAAAGAAGGAAAATCATCCTTTAAAGTCTAGTTGTTGGGGAAGATTTGGCAGCTTGTTAGGTTAAAATAATTTTTGCAAGAACTGAATGATATTCTGCTTGGAAAATTTCAGAGATTTCACTCATGATCTTAGGACAAGCTTTGTGTTACAATAAAAGTGACATATAGGTCGTTGTTAGTCTGTTTACCAAGGCTGTTTAAAGGTGAGGACAAGCAAGATCCAATAAAATTTGTTAATGTTATTGGAGAAATGCTAATGATTTGAGCAGAAATCTCTCAGTACAATTTTATGAAACTATTGTTCCCAAACATAGCATGATATTATTCAGAAGGATGGCATTAGTATTCACTGGAAGATTTGAAATTACTAATTTGCTATAATTCATTGAATCCAAGGTTTGCCTGATAGGTAAGCTATCACAGCCAAAAGATGAAGTAGCATCCATTAAAATTAAATTATCCAATATTATTTAAAATATGGATGATTTGTTATACCATTTGATCAAGAATGATATATAGGATACTGATAAATATTAATTGAATCTATATGTCACACAAAACTGCAAAACTCTCAGCAGTTTACAAGAATAGAAAAGACATGAAACTCAAATCATCTACAGTAAAGCCCCAGACAACCATTCTATTCCAATCCCAAGACAACAGTTTAGAAACTGAATAAATAATAACCTGAAACAATTAATACAAAGGCTCCAATCATTCTCCAAAGACTTTTGTGAAAAGCTTAGTTTTCACTATTTTTTATCACTATAAATTATAAATGATTAGAATATTGCCTTACTGTTGCTTTCCTTAAGCATCTGCAGAGGAATTAACTATTTCTCAAATAGCTCTGCCAAATTTTATAATTTTTAAAACCAAATGAATAAGCATAGCAACTAGCTTATGAATTGTGATCTTCTAAATACTTTGACCATATTCTTAAATTGAACAAAATTTTAAAATGTACACATTGTTATTGGATATAAAACTAATAATGGCATTCAATATCAGTATAAATGGGTTTTTTTCCCAAAGAGATTGTCCACAAACAGGCAATACAGAGACTTCAAAAGTTCATACTGTGGCTGACCCAGTCATTAACTGAAACAGCATACCTTGATTTCATTAACCAGATGTGATCAAAATAAGGAATAACATTTTGCCGCACACATTGTCACTGAATTATAAATGAATTCTTTGACTAAATTGACTACATTTTACATGTGTTTTAGTCATTGACCAAAGTTTTCCAGAGTAAAGAAATGTTTCTTAAAATTAACCCATAATGAATTAGATCTATATTGTATGCCAGGAATTAAAAATGACAGATGGGCAGTGTTAAATTTCCCAAATAAATGATCCTATGAATTAAGACCACTTGGAAATATTTTTTCACTGTCCCAATATCCCTGGCCATTAATTTTAATCATATAACTGCTGATAGGAAGGAACTATAACTTACTGAAAAACAACATACTTACTTTGCAATCTGAACATCCCAGTTTTACTTTTTGGCACTTCTATTTAAAAATAAATTATGGAAGCGAATGCTACAAGCCTATTAGACTCACTCAGTAAGAGAAGATGGAGATTTGATGAACAAACATTTTATCCTGTGTAGTATTCAAAAGGTAATTTTTGGCATTAAATCAATGACACAATTCCATTTGTGAGCCTGGAATATTTTCTACTGTTTTCCAAGGTTAATCCACAGCATAATCAAACTATGAGGTCATTGCTCAACAAAGATTATTCTTGTGATGGATCTACTAAAATAAGTCTGGGAAATAGTTTGTAGCTTCTATCACAAACCTTATAATTTTGAATATTATAACTATTTATGCTCCCATTCATAGAAATATCTGCAGTAATTTGTTAAAGGGTTTATAGATTATGATGTTTTATGGATATTTCAGTGAAAAACTAAGACCTGCCTTGCCTGTGACCAATAGTAGAAAAGAAATTTAGCTCCCTTGGTTTTCCTTTTGTAACTCTTCCTTATTAATCTGACAAAAGTGCCATGCAATTTAGTATGAAATAGAATAAAGCATTTGTTTTTAAGGGATCAGCTTTTTTGTGAACTATTAACATTTATAAAGAGAAAAATAACATTCATTCAAGTGTCCAGAAAGTGACAACCATCCTCAGATAAATTGAATTGAGAAGCCCATGAATCATATTCTTAAAGCTTATATACTTATTTTTTTTCCAGATGGGAAATAAAGTAGAACATAACCTAAGTGAACACTTATAAGGTATTTCTCTCACCCCCAAAGAGCAGAAGACTGGACTAAAATTATGCATACATCAACTGACCATGCCACTTGCATGAGTCAATATTTTGTAATTGTGCTCAGAGAAGCTCTTGACTATAAATGCACATAGTTACAAAAGGATTATTAATTGGAATCCTAACCACTGAACCACTACAGCTGAACCATTGGGCTAAGTTTCAGGACTCACAGGACAAATAATCTCCAATTCAGTGCCATGCCTGTCCTCCATTCCCAAGAGATCTATTTCTTGATGCAGTCATAGTTTTGCTCTGCAGTATTGAGTAACTATTTTCAAGTTAGACAAAAAAGTAAGAAAGATAGAAAAAAAGAGTGAGAAGTGATAGAAAGGGAAGAAAACAGATGGTCATTGAGAAAGGACCAAGGGGAAATACAGCTGGCACTAAGAAAAAACCCCAAATCCATTTTGCTATTGGAAGAGTTCATCCTTAGTTTCACAGCTTGGGAGCAAAACCTGTTAGGAAAATTGAATTAATATAAATATCCTCTTTTCATAGCATCAGTGGAATGTCACAAAGTGTGAACGATTATATTTATATGCAGGTAAAGTTCAAGGATGAAGAAGAGATAATAGCATGCTCGTTTAAAAAGGGGGACACTTAAGACCTGCAATTGGGTAAGGAACAAAACCAAACAGAACACAGAGTTTATTGGGGGAAATAACAAATCAACCAAAGGTCCAACTGCAAATGTGGACATTAAGGAAACTATAAACTGAATGAGATTAAGCCAGTAAGAAATGCAAAGCATTCTACTCAGTAATTCTAAAGTAATAGAATTGGAAAGAAATTATGAATTTTTATCCAGGACTAAATTCATGAGCCAAATTCTTGTTTATGGCCTAATTATATCTGTAAATTATTTAATCCGCTATCATGACAAAATGCTTTGTTGTTGGGAAAACCTCTAAATTGCTGAAAAGGAACAATGGATTACTGAAAACAATTCTTGTGCTTGGATTCATTCAAAGTGTATATTCATCAGCAATTCAATGGTGAAAAAAGTAAGGTTCTACATTTAGGCAAGAAAAACAAAATGCACAGGTACAGTATAGGTGCTACCTTGCTCAATAGTAGTAACCGTGAGAGGGATCTTGGAATCCTAGTAGACAACCATTTAAATATGAGCCAGCAGTGTGCCAAAAAAGCCAAATTATTCTAGGCTGCATAAACAGAGGGATAGAATCAACATCATATGAAGTGTTAATACTACTTTATTATGCCTTGGCATTATAAGGCCAATTGGAATACTGCATTCAGATGTGGAGACTCTAGAAACAGTGGAGAGAAGAGCAACAGATAAGATTTTGTATTTTGTATTTGTATTTGTTTATTATTTATAGGCCGCCCTTTTCCCTGAGGGGACTCAGGGCAGCTTACAATTTATGGGGAGGGGAATACAAGACAAGACATGAGACAGTACATAAGTAAAAATAGAACACAACATTCATTCATCATTTGGGTGGGGGCGGATTAGAATCTTTATCCCCAGGCCTGACGGGATAGCCAGGTCTTGAGGGCTGTGCGGAAGGTCTGGACGGTGGTGAGGGTGCGAATCTCCACGGGGAGATTGTTCCAAAGGGTCGGAGCTACTACTGAAAAGGCTCTCCTCCGCGTAGTTGCCAGTCGACACTGACTGGCAGATGGAACTCGGAGGAGGCCTAACCTGTGTGATCTAATAGGTCGTAGGGAGGTAATTGGCAGGAGGCGATTAGGGGATTGGAGGCTAAAACATATGAGGAACGGTTGCAGGAACTGGGTATGTCTAGTTTAATGAAAAGAAGGACTAGGGGAGACATGTTCCAATATCTCAGGAGTTGCCACAAAAAAGAGTGAGTCAAACTATTCTCCAAAGCACCTGAGGGCAGAACAAGAAGCAATGGGTGGAAACTAATCAAGGAGAGAAGCAACTTAGAACTGAGGAGAAATTTCCTGACAGTTAGAACAATCAGTGGAACAACTTGCCTCCAGAAGTTATGATGCTCCAACACTGGAAGTCATTAAGAAGATGTTGGATAGCCATTTGTCTGAAACGGTATAGGGTTTCCTGCCTAGGCAGGGGGTTGGACTAGAAGACCTCCAAGGTCCCTTCCAACTATGGTTGAGTGTTGAAGGGACTTGAGTTTTATCATGGAAATAAGGTGAGAAATAAATGAAGTGAACATTTACTTTACTATTTTCTGAATCTCAACTGAATTACATAGAATTTACTTGCATGTAAAAGTTTAAAATTGCATTGAAAAACTGTTGGGTTAGGTAAGATTTTCTGTGCTTGAACTTTTAATATATCTTATTTGACATATTTAGGTTCCTGTGTTCTCATCTCTTTCAATTAACAATGACAACAAGCAAAAAAAGATTAAGATAATCCAAGAGACCTACATATGCAAGAGGAAAGACTTTATGTAACTAAAGTGACCACAAAGTGTAATGTGATTACTCACATTCACTTTTGACTCATCACTTCTGAAGCATGACAATTGCATAAATCTTTCCCCTCTCCAATTAAAGTATTGAGTCTTCTTCATATTGACGGGGGGGGGGGGGGGGGGAGAGAGTTGAAAAGAGGTAAATGTGGCTTATAGATTAGCACAGTAAATAATAAAAATGAAAAAGTCCGGACCTAGAAAATGACATAATGTAGTAAAACAGAAAATTATTTGACAAAACCAGTATATCCATCTAATTCTCCATGCTATCAAAAATGGTCAATGTAAATTATTGTATGTAATTGAAAGTGGATGATAGATACAGAGCGATAGGGAAGGAGAGAGGGAGGGAGGGAGGGAGGGAGGGAGGGGGAGGGAGGGAGGGAGAGGGAGGGAGGGAGAGAGAGAGAGAGAGAGAGAGTGAGAGTGAGTTTTAGCAGTGCTAGGCCTTTTTTCATAATGGCTTCAAATTGTCTTCAATATATCCTGGAATGATTATATTATGTAGTGGTATTGTTTCCAAAAATAATGATTCCAAGAAATTTTAATAATTAAATAAAGTCTTTTTTAGAGTTCAGTTCTATTTAAAGATAAAACATATTTCATCTGTTTGTTAATTAAGCAATGAGGTGTTATTTTAATTTCAGGAACATATGTATATGCTTAATTAATAGATATGCTTTTAAAAGTAATTGCAGTCACTATTCTTCTGAAATGTTGATAGACAGAAAAACAAAAAAAGTGAGTATTATTAGAATCAGAACATCTGGGATATAAGGACCCTCATAATTATCTAACCCAACACTCTGCTCAATGCAGAAATCTGTTAAAGCAGGGGTGTCAAACTCACATCCTCACGGCCGTGTCATGTGATGTATCGGGACTCCTTCCCCTTTGCTAAACTGGATGTGGGTGTGGTCAGCATCCGGCCCATGGTCCGGGAGTTTGACAGCTCTGTGCTAAAGCATCTTAACAAGTCAGCCTATAGCCCTCTTGTGAACATACTGACAAAGAATACCATATTTTTTGGAGTATAAGACACACCAAGATTTTGAAGAGTCAAATTTTTTTAAAAAGTTTTTGCACTCTGCAGACCGTCCCAAAATGGCCCGTTTTTCACAAAAACAGGCCCATTTTTTTTTAAAAAGGGGCATGAATAGCATTTAGGAGGCTTATAGAGTGCTCCTGGGGGGTGGGAAGTGGGAAATGTCCCTTTTTTGCTCATTTCTGTTCTCCCCGGCCCCCAGGAGCACTCTATAAGCCTCCTAAAGGCTCTGCACGACCATTCTTGTGAAGGGGGTGGGGTTTCAGGAGGCAAAAAATGTTGTATTCAGTGTATAAGATGCACCCAGATTTTCAGCCTTTTTTTTAAGGGGAAAATGTGTGTCTTATACTCCAAAAAATACGGTAGCTACTTATAAAATAGCCTTATCAAAATATCAACACATTGAAAACTTTTCTTGGGGTTGCGCATCCCTAATGTCTTTTCCATTTGTTTAACTAACTGGGCTGAAACAACTGCAAGCTATCTTAACCTTGATTACCTTTCTTCTGTATGTTGGATTGTCATAAATCTCAATGATACAACTATGTAATTTGTGCCCTGACTCCTTGCCATAGCCAGGACAAGTTCCTGCAGTTTTCTTGGCAACATTTTCAGAAGCGATCTGTGCTATTGACTTTTTCCTATGGCCGAAAGTCATTCAGCTGGCTTTGTGCCTAAGGCTGGGCTAGAATTCATAGTCCCAGTTTCTAGCCTGGTGCCTATATATTTACATTTGATAGATTTGATAGCACACCATTTCTAAAGTGAATTGTGAAGGATCTAAATTAAAACTCTCCAACCCACCGAAGGATTGAATTAGTAATCATTTCCACCTTTCTAATCAACATTACCAATTTTTTACTTTACTTTAAGGATAAGGGTAGCAATTTTTTTCAGTGCTAATTCAACACTCTTTCAAAAAAAACCGACCCTATTTTTTATGGTAGTAAAATAAAAGGGAGAACAAAGTATTCCGTCCAGGCCTTTCCTGCCTCAAATAAAAGACAAACATCTGAGACACTTGATAGATTGAACTATGACTAATCTGTACAGTTTTCCATGGTTGTCTTAGGTATTTATTTATTTCCTAGCCATCCAGGGGTATTAAATAATCATTCTGTCTAGCTAGCAATAGGATTTTTTTTCGCAGCAAGTTCATATTTTACTTCATACTGTTACTGGACACCTCACATATTTAATGTAGCTTGTTTGGTAAATGTCTCAGGGAGACAGAAGTCATCAGAAGGATTAGGTTCCCTTTATTGACCCACCCTCTGTGGCCCACAAAGTGGTTTGCTACCAGAAGCAGTATCATTAGAAGCATTAAATGGCATTAAATAGCTAGATTTGTTTTTGCAGCTAAAACTAAAACATTTACTCTTCTGTGTCAACATTTGTGATAGAAAAGAATTCTGCAGATAAACGTTTATGCCAGTTAATTATATAGTCAATTAATATTTAGCATTTATATTGCACTTTGAGAGGCTTTCAGAGCAATTCTTATATCCTTACAATAATATATTTGGTGTGTTGTTATCTCTACTCGACAGATGTAGGGAGGAAAATTTGAGGTTTATAGGCAATAGAAAGTTGTGTGGCTGAAAGTTCACAGCTCATTCTCTAAGCCTCTGTAGGACCCAAACAGTTTATTTGTTTTGATGGATATATACAGTATTCTGCTTTTCCTCAAAAAACTGAAGGCATTGTATGCTTTCCCCATGATAACTCTATGAGGCAATTTGGTTTGAGAAAAAAAAGGACTGATACAAAGTTATCCAGTTAACTTCATTGGTTAAGGTGAGATGAGAACCTGGGCCTCCCCATTTTTAATTCAACATCTTGACCACTACTTTATGATATTGTTCAGATTTATCTAACATTTCATTCCTTGTTCTCCTAAATTAAGTTAAGATTTTATTTACTTTGCTAACTCTGTTTTTAACTGTTGTTAGCCACCCATCATTTCAATGTCTTGTCGCAACATTGTATGTGGCTGTTGATGCATTGGTTGTGACAGGAATTAACTGATTGACTTGTCACCCAAGCCTGAAATTGGTTGCCTTGTGTTCAGCTCATAACAAGATTTGCTGAAGGGTTGGAACAAGGAGGAACAGCCCTCATCCCCACAAATGCATGCATAATTTTGACAATACTTTTCACTTGATGCTTTTCTAAAAATAAATATTTATTATTCATATTATGAGACATAATCCATCTTAAAAAATTAATGCAAACACGATATATTACAATCCAGATAGTACTGCAAATAACGTTAAATACTGGGAAACAAAATAATATATCCCTTGCCCATTTTAACTGTAAATGGGCAATGATAAAGTTGTTGAACTAACTGATTCAGAATTTGTATTCTTAGTTATTGGCAATGTTCTAATAATAAAGCACATAAACAACATAAATGTTTAATGTACACTATCACTTATTCTAACACGAAAATCATTAATAACTTGTATGAGAGAAGACACTACTGTAAGTCTCTAGATCAGTGTTTCTCAACCTTGGCAACTTGAAGATGTCCGGACTTGAACTCCCAGAATTCCCCAGCCAGCATTCGCTGGCTGGGGAATTCTGGGAGTTGAAGTCCAGACATCTTCAAGTTGCCAAGGTTGAGAAACACTGCTCTAGATGAACCTTTGCAGATGATCTTGAAGGTATAGCAGCAACACTCAGGTGAGACAACCCTGCTAGTGCAAGTCAGTACCAATTTTAAGCTTGCATTGGTTACCTATAGGTTTCTGATCCCACTTCAAAGGACTGGTTTATTTATAAAGCAAAATAAGGAAGTAATATCATGATACATTTGGTGCTGCCTTCCTAGAATTCATTTTTCTTGTTAGACAGCCATCTAGAACAGCCGTCTTAGGACTCATCCCCCACCCTCTTCCCTGTTAGCTCTACAGGGCTGTCAAACTCCATGGACTAGATCCATTACGTGCTGACCATGGCCACACCCAGTTTAGCAAAGGGGTAAAAAGTCCCAATACATCATGTGACACCACTGTGAGTTTGATACCCCTGGTATAAGAGAAATGACAGTCCTTTTCTGTGTTGTTCCTACACATGCAATATATTCCTTCTAAAGTTAACTTCCCTCCTTGCCTTCTAAAACCATGAGATGGGTTACACCAGAGGTGGGTTTTTGCCGGTTTGCCCCAGATCGGGCGCAACCAGTAGTGGCGGCGGTGGGAGGCTCCACGCATGAGCAAACCGGTAGCAAAATAAATTGAAACCCACCACTGTGTTACAGTGTACCTCTGATGCTTATTGATTTGGGGTAACTATTATAGTTAGATATATTTATGTGTGTTGCATCTACTTCTTTATTTGTTTACATTGTTGCTCCTTACTGTAAATTCTCCAGAGTCACCATGCATTGGGACATTCAACAAACATCATTAAATACATGCAAACCATACATTGCTTTACTGATGCTTTATGACTCGGAATTGGCACAAATTGTCATTTTTCTACAAAGCACATTTAAATTGTCATCAAACATGCCTTTTTATATAGAAATTCTTGTCCGTTTTCCCATAACACTGACATTAAGGCATGTTAATTTAAAACATAGATACTACTACTGTGTAGTGTAATATTACCAAATACAACATATGGGGCCGGTAAAAGTTGGCTGCCTCTGAGCTGTGAGTGTCTGCAGCCGTGCAGAAGTGCTTACAGCTGCAGGGACATGGTACTAAGCATGTTTTAAGATGAGTCCCAGTTGAGCAGCATCTTATCCAACCAGAAACAATCCCACAATCCAGCTCTTTTTAACTGATCATCCTTGTATCATAACAGATTAAGGTTGCAGCTACTTTGGATTATGGTTAATCTAACCTTTATCCATTCACATCTTCACCTGAAACTTACAAGGACCAAGAGTCAATTGCCAGGGCATAATTCACAATGACACTGATCTTTCCTTCCTCGCTCTAATTATCTGGATTAAGAATAACACTTTTGAGTAATTATTTTCACATTGGATAAACAGTAAGCTTTCCAGGATTTATCTGAGCTTTTTCTTAACATGAAATAGATCCAACTGGGCTTATAAGAGTATAACTGACAGCAGTGATAGCTTAATCAAGAAAAGCCTAAACAACTAAAACAATAGGAAATGTTTGTTTCACGTTGTTTGGATAAGGGAGAAAAAAAACAAAGGAAAAAAAATAGAACTGCTAAATCTGATCAACCCAAATGACAAAGAGGGAGAAAGAAAAAAACTAGAGAGATCAATTCGTTTAACAGAAAAACATCATGTAGAGTTAATAAAGATGTGAAATCACTCCATGTGTAACAGAAGAACTAAGGTTCAAAAACAAATGAAAAATGAGAGTTGTTTATAGTGATGCTCGGTAGAGTTGGTGTTTTCATTTCCACACACAGTACCTCTTCAAATATAATAGGTAGGACCGTCCTCATTATAATCAGCTTGTTAAATGCACAATTAAAGTGAATCAAACTATATGTTTATTATTTATTATCATCTCTCCTGGTGAAATAACAAAATTGTTCCTCAGAGGCTTTCATAGTTGGTCCAAAATTGCTATCACAACCAGTGGGAAAAAAATCTTCCAACCTTGTCTTTGAAACTAGCCAAGATCATATACAATTACACACTAAAATCACATCACAGAACCCAATTACACTTTGGCTTTGCAGATCCACAGATAACCTCTTAAAGAGCAAACTCCCTTACTGTGTCGACCTTTCACCCCAAGCTCTTTTTCCAATCTTCAGCGGCGCTCAGTGTTTCTCTTCCAAAACAAATGACCAAAACATGGCACAGGAATGGAGAGGAAAAAAGGGACTGGAAGAGCAGCAAATATACCAGCAACCATAATGTTCAGGTTTAAAAGAAACATTGTCGGTACCTCATGTTTGATTTTTAATGAATTCCATGCTTTCTTTAATTTATCCCAACAATATTTTTGCAAGAACATTTCATAAGTATTTTCCATTCAAGAATGTTTTAAATAATTTATAACTAATAATTTTGTTTGGTTTTTTTGGAAAAAAGAAAAAAATATGTTTTTATCCAACTAAATACTTTAGCAAAATATAATACTTTAACTAGACATTTAAAATTTATGTAGTCTATTCTCTCAGTAGTATGGATATACTATATACTTATACAATCTTTATTTGAAATAAGGGTGATTCTGAATTTAAGAATCCCACCCAAATATTTTTAAAAATTATAAACACAGGTATAAATCCGACTAGTTAGGCAGTTATTTTCAACAAATTCATATAATCCTTGTGATCATATCAGAAAGAAAAACTTTGTCTCTTCTATAAGAATTGAACAGTGTTTTCAAATGGAGGTAGAATTTGACCTATTCTGGAAAGAACTCCAATTTTATAATAATAAAATTCTTTAACTTGTGCCATAAGGATTAAAAATATTGTTATTGTAACAATAAAAAACAGATGAGTATTATGTATAGCAGGATGACACAAAAGAATGCTGGGCCATATTGCCAGGAGGATACTAGCTCAAGAAAGGGATCTCTAATTCAGAAATGTCCTTTGGAAATATAGATAGGAAGAACTACAGAAATATATTTTTCTAGGCATCCTGATGTTAGATTCTTTAGGTTTTGTGATCTCATGTTATTACTTTCATTTAAGCTTTGGAAAGACAAGCTTATCAGATGTATTTAAGGGGGAGAAAGATAATAGCCTTGGTTTCTGTTATAATCAGAATACTGCTTTTTTGACTGAATACCGGATATCATATCTGTTGTGGCCCACTAGTGGAACTGGTAGCAGATTCAGACACTGAGGAGGTTGAGGAGGAACATGGGCCGGTCCTGGAGTCTGGGGAAGGCTCTGATGAGTGCTCTGCATTGGAGGCAGAGATGGGGCTAGGGCTGTCTGACAGTTAGCAGCTGCCTTCGGAGTCATAGATCAGTGGGGCAGAAGAACAGCTGGAGCCTGTTCCTGATGTATGCATGTGCAGAGCTGCCAGGAGAAGGGAACAGTTAAGGAACAAGAACTTGGGAGTAAAGCCACAGGTGTATTTAGTATTTTTTAGTATTTTATTGTCACTTATAGGCCGCCCTTTTCCCTGAGGGGACTCAGGGCGGCTTACAACTCATGGGAAGGGGGTGCAAGACAAAACGTAAAATAATATGTGAGTACAAATAAAAATAACAATAAAACACAACATTCATTCAACATTTGGGTGGGGTGTATGAAGATCTTATCCCCAGGCCTGGTGGGATAGCCAGATCTTAAGGGCTGTGCGGAAGCTCTGGACTGTGGTGAGGGTGCGAATCTCTATGGGGAGATCGTTCCAAAGGGTCGGAGCTGCTACTGAGAAGGCTCTCCTCCGTGTAGTCGCCAGTCGGCACTGACTGGCGGATGGAACTCGGAGGAGGCCCACTCTGTGCGATCTGATGGGACGAAGGGAGGTAATCGGCAGAAGGCGGTCTCTCAAGTACTCAGATCCACTACCATGAAGGGCTTTATGGGTGGTAAGTAGCACCTTGAAGCGCACCCGGAGATCAACAGGTAGCCAGCGCAGCTCGCGGAGGATGGGTGTTATGTGGGCGTACCGAGGTGCGCCCACGAGGCGCGGCCGCATTCTGGACTAGCTGAAGTTGCCGGATGCTCTTCAAGGGCAGCCCCATGTAGAGCACATTGCAGTATTCCAGCCTAGAGATCACAAGGGCTCGAGTGACTGTTGTGAGAGCCTCCCGGTTCAGGTAGGGTCGCAACTGGCGTACCAGGCGAACCTGGGCAAATGCCCCCCTGGTCACAGCCGACAGATGGTGGTCAAAAGTCAGCTGTGGGTCCAGGAGGACTCCCAAGTTGCGAACCCTATCTGAGGGGTGTAGAATTTGACCCCCCAGCCTGAGCGATGGAACACTGGCCAAATTATTGGGAGGGAAACACAACAGCCATTCGGTCTTGTCCGGGTTGAGTACCAGTTTGTTAGCTCTCATCCAGTTCTTAACGGCCTCAAGACCCTGGTTCATCACGTCCACCGCTTCATTGAGTTGGCACGGGGCGGACAGATACAACTGTGTATCGTCCGCATATTGATGGTATTTTATCCCGTGCCTCCGAATGATCTCGCCCAGCGGTAGACAGTGAATGGCTGCTCCCATAGGGAATAAAGAGGAGTGAAAGGGGAATGGAGTTTCATTAGTGTGACTATTCGTTCATGATTCTCAGAGACTCCTTGCCAATTATTTTTTTGTACAGTGTTGCGAAGATATTGGCCTGGGAGCTCACATTAGCTTAATAAAAAGGGGTTTTGTTGGGACAAGCAGTCTGCTTTGTGATTTTGTGAAGCCTAGGTCAGAACAATACCACATGAAAGCAAGAAGTGTTCGGTAAGTCCAGCACTAAATATTATGGTCATTAAGTGGAAAAATCACATCACCATGACAATCTTAAACATCACACTTCCTCTTTGGTTATTAAGCAAAATATCATGTTATTATGATTTACAATGTTAGTTCCACGTTCTTTATTAACTATGCTTTTTACACAGTCATGGTAAATGGTTTGGTAATCATGGCACTGCAATTTTTGCCCCTTTTGCCAAAGGGCCAAATAGAGATCATGTGACCATGGGACACAGCAGTGATCATAAATGCACGCCATCTAGAAAGTGTCCAAATGAAAATCACTGACTGTAGGATACTTTATGGTTGTAAATTGAGGTTGCATAATTTCAAACAGACACTATGTGAGGCAGATGGTAAGTGAGGGCTATTATATGATTCTGCATAGAACTACTTCCTCGATGCACGAAACGGTAATAAAAAACTCATATGTGTATAATAATTTCAGTATTTGTAACGTATATGCACTATACAGTATGTTATATACTATATGAACTTTGTTATATAAAACCAAGTATCATCATGCAAACCTTACATTACAAAGTTGTATTTGTGAGCAAAACACTTTTATTTCTTTTTGTTCTTTTTGGGAGAGCTATATTGTCCTTCCCATTTTGCACCTTTCTAGCAAATATTTATTATACAAGAAACAGACTAATAGGCTATCTCAAACTTGTAACAAAAGTTTGAAAAGAATAAGAGAAAATCATAAAATCATAAAGCCATGTATTTCTAAGTCCCAGGAGGAAACTACCTGCCCAAGAAAACAAAAATGGAAAGTTAACAAGGAAAAAAAGTTTCACAGACTATGCTATATTCAAGCTGTTAAGGGGAGTTTTAGAACTTACTAGACAATCTTTGATCCATTAAGTCATCCTTTCAGACATATTTTCTTTCCTCGCAGAGTCTGTGAATGTGCTGTGTTGGAGCAGTATCTCCATTACTATATACTGCAATCTAGGGCATTGCCAGACCAATTCTTGAATACAGCTCATCTACCTGGACTCCACACTGTATATTGGACATTAATATAATTGAGAGAGTCCAAAGGTATTCCACGAGAAGCATACTCCACTGTCCTGCTCACAACAGAATCCCTTATGCCACCAGGCTTGAAATTTGGGGCTTGGACAACCTGGAACTACACCGCCTATGGTCTGACTTAAGCATAGTAAAGAAAATTGTCTGCTACAATATCCTACCTGTCAACGACTACTCCTCAATAATACGCAGGTAAACAATAGATATGTACAAACTCAAGGTAAACTGTTCCAAACTCGATTGCAGAAAATATGACTTTAGTAGCAGAGTGGTCAATGCCTGGAATGCTCTACCTGACTCTGTTGTTATATCCTCAAACCCTCCACAGCTTCGAATTGTCTACCGTGGACCTTAGCCCATTCCTAAGAGGTAGCTAAGGGGGCATGCATAAGCGCACCAGCATGCCTACTGTTCCTGTCTTACTGTTCTCATTTATTTGTACGCATTTCCTTTGTTCATGTCCATGTTTATACTTATATCTGTAATCTTGTACATGGTTGACAAACCAAATAAATAAATAAATAAATAAATTATCAACAAGATGACTGAGCAGACCTCCTGCAATTTGCAGAAGTTGCACAAAATAACTTTGTCCACAGCAGCACGGGGATATACAGAATGACCACAGCAGGAAAAAAAAGCAATGGAAACAACTTCCTGGTGAAGGAAGTAGCTGCAGACGTTTTGATCCTTCCCCCTTATAACTTTTAGACAGATCTTTCTTTAAAATGAGTCTTGAAATCTTGAAGAAGCTCAAACCAAATTGGTTCAGCTTTTACTCTCATATCACAAACTCATAATGAATAATGCCTCCTTCAGATGAATCTACAGGGATTCAAATCAAGGATGATTCACACAGGTTAACTGTAGCATAGCTTCTAAAATGACTTCCTTACAGTAGAAAAATCTACTCAATTTGGGTTTATTCATTTTATTTATTTATTTTATAAAATTTATATTGCTACTCACACATGGCAACTCAAGGCGGCTTACACAAATATAAAAACATCATATAAATATAAACATAATAAAAATAATAAAATAATAGCCCTCCAATTCACCGCTATCCTAGCGACAACACATATTCATACAATGGGCTCCATCTCACTCTGGCTTCACCAGGCCAACTGCTAGAACTATGTCTTCAGCGCTTTCTGGAAGAATGTTAAGAGTGGGCCAATCTAATCTCTGGGGAAATGATGTTCCAGAGAAAGGGAGCCACCATGGAGAAGGCCCTTCTTCTGGGTCCTGCCAGATGTATCTCCCTAGGGGATGGGACACACAACATTCCTTGCCTTACTGTTCTAGTGGGTCAGGTAGATGAGACCAGCAAGAGGTGACCATGAATGTACATCAAGGGTGTCAAACTCAATTTCATTGAGGGCCACATCAAGGTTGTATATGACCTTGGGGGGGGGCAGAGTGGGCTTAGCCAGCTTGACATCATTTGTGTCAGGGCGGATGTGGTGGCCTAAGCACTCTGCCAGCAAAAATGGGCTCCCGGGTTCAATTTTTAGACATGATGGCTTCCTGCAGCCCTTTGCCAGTAAAACGGAGCTCAGGGGGAACTGCATGTGGCCCCCCTGAGTTTCATTTTCACTGGCAGACGGCTGCAGGAAGCTGTTGCAGCCAAAAATAGAGTGAGGGCTACGCATGACCCTTCCGAGCTCAATTTTCAATGACAGAGGCACTGCAGGCCGGTCCTTTGCTGTTTCCAGGGTGGCCCCATGGACTAGATCTAAGCACCCTTTGGGCTGGATCCAGGCCCCAGGCCTTGAGTTTGACATTCCTTATGTACACAAAGTATATCAAAGCCTCATTTGAGTTGATCTTGAGTCTTAGTGATTTTGTGGACATGCATTTTTTTTTAAATAACAAAGAATTGTTTTAGTAAAGGAAAATATTTGTAGCTCAGGGTTGAAATTAGAATTGTTTGTCACTGACTTTTTTCAAGATCCAGCTTAGTTTTACATCCTAAAGACCATCAAATAAGTATCATCAACTGCTAACAGCTGCTGAATATTTTGTCATTATAATAAAAATTATCAGTATAATATTATAACATCAAAACTTTCAAGATTATGCAAAAGGAAAAACATCCTATCCTCATATTTTTGGTACCCGCGGTACTTTTCATTTAGGATCCCAAAATCTTGCCTGGTGTTCAACAACCACAACAACTTTAAGTCATCTAAACCTCAATGCTCAGAATTCCCAGGAGCTGAAGTTGAGAATTGCTTCTCCTGCCCATTTTTTTCTTTGCATCAGTAACAGAAATCTTGCAAAGTTGAGCTTGATGAAGATAATCACTGTCTGAAATCACCAGTAGGATTTCGTGTAAATGGAAATTTAATGGAATTTCTACAAGTAAGAGCCAGCAGTGTGCTACAGCTGCAAAAATACTAACACAATCCTAGGCTTTATTAACAGGGGACAGCAACAAGATCACAAAAAGTAATAATGCCACTTGTACTGCATTAAAGAGACCACACTTGGAATATTAGGTCCAGTGTTGGTTATCACAATACAAAAGAAAAAAACAAACCTTTGGGCCCCAGAAAGTGTACAAAGAAGATGCAACAAAGATGATAAGAGATGTGGAGACTAAATCCTATGAGGAATGGCTAAAGGAACTATGTATGTTTAATTTAATGAAGACAAGTCTGAGGGACTTATAGCAATCCTCCAATTCTTCAAAGGTTGCCATGGGGAAGAAGGGGATTGATTTATTCTCTAAGGCACCAAAGGGCAGGACAAATGGAACAGCTCCTCCTGGAATTGTGGGTGTTTCATCGCTGGAGGTTTTCAAGAATATACTGTACACCATTTGAGCAGAGGGTTGGACTAGAAGACTCTTCCAACCTAATGGCTTTTAAATTCTATGGCTGAATCTTTCCATTCTCATTACCTATTTTAATTTCTACCTCACACTGGAATATTCTGCAATAGTATCTTAAAGTATATCCTTTCTTTTATAGGTTTTTCATGAAGTTAATTAGAAGATGTGTATATTTAAGAAAGAAAGAAAAGTCTTAATAACAGAATTTGTTTTTCAGGACTGACAAAATAAAACAAATTTAAATTTCTATTTTCATTAAAGATATAACAGGGCACTCCATATTTCAGCTATGAGGAGTTATTTAAACAAAATAATTTGCTCTTGAATTTGTATTGCAGGAAAAGAATAATGTAATAACTTGCCTCTAGCATGCTTGCTTTTAAAACATTTTTAATAACATTGCTCAACTCTTGGCACTTATACCGTATATACTCGAGTATAGGCCGACCCGAATATAAGCCGAGGCACCTAATTTTACCACAAAAAACTGGAAAAGTTATTGACTCGAGTATAAGCCTAGGGTGGGAAATGCAGCAGCTACCGGTAAATTTCAAAAATAAAAATAGATACCAATAATGTTTTTGAATATTTATTTCAAAGAAAAACAGTAAACTAGCGCTGTATTCAATGAAATACTTCACTCACCTCATGATGCTGATGTCCCGCTGTGATGATGATGTCCCGTGCAGCCGCGGGAGCGATGTCCCGCCTCCTATGACACACGGCACAGTGATTCCTATCATTGGATCACTGTACCAGAGGAGGTGGGACATCGCTATGTGGCTGCTTGCCATAACAAGGAGGAGGTGGGACATCGTTGCAGAGCGGCAGGAGGGGGAGGAAGGGGAATCGTAAGACAGCCCTGCATTACATTAGAACGTGAGGAGGGGGGATGGTGCGGTGCGCGCTGCGCGGCAAACTGACACAGAGGGAGGGGAAACTCACAGGGGCACTGGGCCATTCACGAGTGTCACCCAGCGGCATGGCCCCGCCCCTTTTTCTCCTCCATTTCAGGCAAATTTTTCACTGACTCGAGTATAAGCCGAGGCGGCTTTTTTCAGCCCAAAAAGTGGGCTGAAAAACTAGGCTTATACTCGAGTATATACAGTACTTTATTATACTATTGGTATATGATATCAACAGGGTTAGTCTCTGCATCAGGAAATTATAAAACCATGGTCTTGTTTCAGTTATTAGGAATTTTAATTTGAAAAATAATCTTCCACCTGGATTCTTAAGAAGTCCCTATTACCGTGAAAATAAATTTTGATATCAAGATGTTCATGACCAACTGCCATTTTATAAAAGTCAAAACCATATGTGTTTCCTCTTTGAAGTTCAGTTTTGTGTTGATGATTACCCTCACAAAACAATGTTTTTCGTCCCAACACTAACTTTTCTTAAACTACTGATGCAACAGAAACCTGAAAGAAACAAAGTTAACCTAATAAAATAATAAAAATAATAAAAGGTTATGATCATTTTAACGAATAATACTAATCCACGGAGTTGATGAAATCATGTCAGGAAATTCCAGAAGAATACAATACAGAGACACACACACACATATTATACATATGCATGCAATCTGCATGTGAATTTTTTTTACAAATGCATGTCCGCGCGCGCGCGTGCGCACACACACACGTAATCCAAGTAATTTCTGGTTCAGATTATCAACTCCATTTTTTACTCGTCTAAAATGACTCATGTTACAGAAGAGCCATTGTTTATTACTTTTCAAATGGATGTCACAGTGTTCAAATTAATAATTATAATTAATTAGTTCATGTTCATGAATTTTGTATAGCAGACAATTTAAGTTTCATGTATAATGTAAATAAATGTTGTTGAGTGTTGGAAAACCACATTCTATTTTATGTCAAATGAAGTCATCACTGTTAAAAGGTGTAGGTTGAATCATACTACTGCTCTTGCCAGAAAGTATTAAAAGTTTCTCTTAGTTTTGAAGAACTCAAGAATATAGGTCAGTAAGCTTCATAGACATAACTTTTGTTCGTGAAAGAATTTTACTCATTTTTAATGTTTTATTTTAATTTTAAGGAAGGAAAACCAAGACAAAATGTAAATCACATGGTATACATAGTATAAAAATGTCCAAACTTCTACTTTCTTGGGGATTTAAGTTCATTTTAATGGAATAGTAGATTTCAATGATCAACTTCTGCTTCTTAAGATCACGAGGGAAAGGATATTAAATACTTTCACATTTATCTTATCTCTCCATCACTCTGTGGATATGAAATCTATTATTGCTGCTGCTAATAATAACAGTAATAATATGATAAAATAAAGCAATAAAATAGTTTAAAAACAGAGATTGAAATCCAGAATCCATAGAGGTTCATCATAAATGTTAATGGCTTTAATGGAACAGATGCATGTACAAGACAGAATGCAAAGTTATTGAGGAAGTTGAGATAACCCCACACCCACCTCTTCAAGATTTGCAAATAACATTTATCACATAACCACTTTACAGTTCTTATGTTTTAAATACAAAAATGATTTTTTTTAAATTTCAGCATCAATTGCATGGATTTATGGGCTCTCAATGTACATCCACTTTTAATATGATTGTTTTTAACCCAGGAATTCATTGGCATCCTTCAGTCTCAAAAGACTATGGAATCGTGCTCTGGAAAAAGGTCAAAGCTGGAGTCTCTTCTCCAGCATGAGGCCTGGGTAGATTAATATGAAGGATAGACTGTTACCCAAGCAGCAGATCCTCCTTCTCCAAGTCACTGAAATAGTCCAATGGAATGGCAGAGCCAATACGATTGGTTCCAGATACATTGCAGGAGTTACCAGAACGTGGTTGTACACAGTCATGAACTGCTTCTGGGACTCCGGCTCTTGACTTTGCCTGGGGGTTGACTCCTGAAGCCTTTTCCAGTAGCAGATATAGCCACAAGACAGTGGAAGTTTTTATTCAGAATTTATTTATTTATTTATTTATTTATTTATTAGACTTATATACCGCTTCATAGGGCTTTCAGCCCTCTCTAAGCGGTTTACAGATTTTTTTTTTAGCAAATTGAATCAGCAACTTGCCCCCACAGTCTGGGTCCTCATTTCACCCACCTCGGAAGGATGGAAGGCTGAGTCGACCTTGAGCCGGTGAGATTTGAACCGCTGAACTGCAGATCACAGTCAGCTGAAGTGGCCTGCAGTACTGCACCCTAACCACTGCGCCACCTCGGCTCTTGGCATGAGCATGAAACTAAAGATTAAGAAGATAAAAAATATCTTATCAAGAAAGATCATTTACGGATCTTTCAAGGAAGGATAAAGGAATAGGATAGTAGAGGCTTCTGTGGGCCAAGCCTGAGGGATAAGGGGATAGGATAGGAGAGGCTTCTGTGGGCCAAGCCTGAGGGAGAGAATACTTTGAGTGAAAGGAGACAAGCAAAGGAAACAATGAAGGAGCAGAGGCTGTGAAAGGAGAGCCCAGCAGGCAGTTCAAGAGGGAGTGAAGAAAAAGAAAGAGGAAGAAGGTCCAACCAAGCACCTGAATACCACCCCATCAAGTGACCTGCCTGCTGAAGAAAATACTAACCATCACCCCTCCACACAGCCTGTCTGCTGAGTGGAGGCTGACCACCACTCCATCACGTGACAAGTGGCAAGTAGAGGTGCATCAGAGAGAGACCAGGGTGGACTGCCAGTCATACCAAAAAGGGCCAGAGAACCTGGACTCCAGCAGCCCTTTCAGTAGCGCTACATAATAATAGTAAATCCCCTCCCCTTTCAAACCTTTAACTATCTATAATGTTAGAGTGGGGCTTTTTAAATTGCTGTCCTTTTTTTGAAACAGTGTTCCCTGTAGATGCAGATCACTCTAACTTTTTAATGGCCATTGAAGAACCTATTTTTATCAACATGGGATAGATGTGTCATGAAATGTTCCTTTGTGAAATGTAGTGCTTTGTTTGTAAATTTGGGCATTTATTGATCAAGATATGGACTTGCAGTTAGTTACTCATTTGATATTTATCTAGATTTAGGTTTATTTAGATCTATTTAGATTTATTTGACAGAATAGAGTAAGCTATTTAATATCAGTGAGAATTAGTGTGGCATATAATGTAAAGCCAGTGGGAGGTAAGTAAATCTTTATAGGTCGTCCCCCCCGCCCTTTTAGGTAAACATGTCAGTATTTCTTCATAGAGAAAATATTTTATTTGTTTCGTTGGTTTGTTGGATGGTTTTGCTTTGAGGAAAGGTATTGCTATACAGATTCTAGCAGTGTTTCCTCAATCTTGACCAACTGGACTAACTTCATTATGCTTTGAACCCCATATTTTATATGATCACATCAAATCATATGCTGCAGTATATTCTCCATGGGGAAAATGTAAGCCATATTTCCTTCAACTGGCAAGTTTCTATACAATAATAGGCTAAAAGATCAAAAAAATAGCCCAAATTTTGTGGTTAAAATACCTTGAATCTTACCTTGATCCATTTTCATTTAACATGGTGCTAGCCTTCCTTCCTTTATCAAATTAATATAGTTAAATATGCAGTTCTGAGTACCATTTACTGAGGATTTAGAAATGCATAGTAGGGGTGGGCTTGAAATAAATAAATTATATGGCATTAGCAGCAGTTCCTGCATTTTTGTAATTCTTGACCTCTAGTTCTACGCTGTTCAATGAATGTAATAAGCTACCCATAAATCATGGAAGTTGAAATAGCATTTGTCTTTAACCAAGAGGAAATGAGGCAACTGATATATTGCAACATGACATGTGTAATACAGTATATTGAAACAGAAGAATTTTAAAATTCTTTTGACATTCATTGGTATCCTGGAATTTGGGAACTAGTTCTTGCCTCACAGGGTCCTGATGGAATTAATGAAATACAGTCCTGTAAAATAAATATATCTTTAAAATGAACAATCAAGAGAACTATGCAGAGCTTGGATATGCTGCTTTGTTTTGATGGAGGCTTCTCCTTGCAGTACAGCTACTCTTTTCTAAGCAGCAACTTCTCTTTGCAGCCTTAGTGAGTACTTATAATATGCCAGTCTAGAAAAGCAAAGTGACACAAAGTGTCTCGTCAATGCAAACCTTGTTGCCTCTTTGTTTGATGAAGAGAATTGCCTTCTGTCAACAGCAGAAAGCTCTTCGTGGATATTAATCTGTTATGTTACATTGATCGGTGGTCTAGTACATTGAATAATCATCACATAATCATATCTCTCTCACTAATTGTTATTAGGCATTTTTGATAAAGAAGTATGCAATGAAACTTGCGAAAACAAGAAAAATGGGCATGGAAAGCAATGCATTTAAAGAAAGGAAAAAAAATAAAAAAATATATAGTTCTTTACAACAGTTATAAACTCATTATCTCTCCTTCCTTAGCGTTCCAATAATGCTTCAGCCTCTTATTTAATTATTTTCAATTAAGAAGTATATATATATATATATATATATATATATATATATATATATATATATATATAATTTATTTATCAGCACAAATAAAACACACACACACACACACACACACACACACACACACACACATATATATATATATATATATATATATATATATATACCATTTCACTTTTTTTATTTTTAGAAAAAATCCCAAAAACATGGCCAGTCTTTCATAAAAGAACTTATTGTTCTATCACTGATCAAACAAGCCAAACAAGTTTTGCCATCTCTGCTATTTCTGCCATCTTCACAATCCATTTCTTCATTATGGATTTTTCAATATTATTCATCTTTGTGCACATAATAATCTCGCTGCAAGTATCACATATAAAATTAGTCTTCCCTATGGAAGGGAGGTGGTAGCTCAGTGGCTAAGATGCTGCTTGTCGATCAGAAAGGTTGGCAGTTCAGCTGTTCGAATCCCTAGTGCCACGTAACAGAGTGAGCTCCCATTATTTGTCCCAGCTTCTGGCAACCTAGCAGTTCGAAAGCATGTAGAATTGCAAGTGGAAAAATAGGAACCACCTTTGGTGGGAAGGTAACAGCATTCTATGCGCTTTTGGTGTTTAGTCATGCCGGCCACATGACCATGGAAATGTCGGACAGAACTTGCTCTTCGAATTTGAAACAGAGATGAGCACCATTCCCTAGAGTTGGGGACTACTAGTACATATGTGTGAAGGGAATCTTTACCTTTACGCCTTTTCTAATTGATTATCCATAAATCTCAGAAAGAAAAGTTCTGGTTTCATTTCAATATTACTTTTTAAAATTCTTTGAATTATCATATATACTGGTGAGCCACCACTGATGCCACTGACCTGCCAAGCAATGAGCCTGGTGCAGCAGCTGCAGCAGCTTAATGTCTGGGAGGGTGGCAGTATCTTTGCACCAAGTGTGGTGGTGGCATCAATAGCAGTGTTGGCAGGTGTAAAAATGGGAAGCCCCCGGCAGTTACCTCCCTACCACCCACTGAACGCCACTGTCTCCTGCCTCTTCCACTTGAAGCCTGATGCAGTGGTAGAAGCAGGTGGTATGAAAATGGAAGCCCCCAACAACCCCCACCTTCGTGCTGCTCACCCCAATGTGCTTTGTACACTGCTCTTCTCTCCAGACACTCACAGCAAGTTGCTCCCACAGCAGGTTGGCCTTGTGGAGTTGTCCTGTGGTGACTTGGTGCTGGTGAGTTGGCAGTGGCAAGCTAGCCACAGTGAGAAAGTTGTCCAATTCCAACTCTTCCTGCTGCTCATTCTAATGTTAGAAATGGAATACATTTAACTTTTGCTTTTTGGACTCTCAGCAAACTTTTTGCTTTTAGTTAATTTTAAGTGTTATAGTTGTATGCTTATTTTTTTTTACTTTAAACTTTCAGGTTGAAAGTAAGCCCATCCAGACAGCTTTAAGTACTTAGATGCTCTGAAGGTCTCTTTACCCTTTAAAATTTCCTTCATCTAAAAACGTTTATGAAAAGTTCATTGGGACTTTGCTAGAGTTTTTGAGCAAGTTGTTTTCTCCTGCAGTTACTTTCAAATTGCTCACAGGATCTCTCTGGATCTTGAAGATTTCCTCTCAAGGAGCTGCCCTCTGGCACTCAAGTCAGTAATCTTGTGGCTTTCTTCATTACTGGAGAAATTCCATTAACTTGGGCACAGTGCTTAGCTGCTGGTTTCGGCTTCTTTGTCATCTCCTGTAAGAGATGTGCTAGTGCTAATTCATATGTTTCTATCCCAGAAATTTTTCTCCACATAATAAGACATCAAATGCTATTTTTCTGGAATGTAAATAGGCAGCATTTTTTTTCAGATTTCAAGTATTAAGAATATGTTCTTACGAGTTATAATGATGCCTAACATCATCAGTTTCATAATATGCCAAATATTGCAAACTAAATTTTAATATTAAATCTGAAAATCAAATAATACTTTGATGATTATGGAAATGAATACCCACATCAATATTTAGTTAGAACGTTCCTTTTTGACTCCACAGTCAAAACAATGTTTATAAATCTCAAAAATATATAGATGATCCTTTCTAGAAAAAAGTATTTCGGCCACATGTTCCTTTGGTATTTAGACTACATAGTGTGAAGGGAAATGCCATTTACTGAAGTATAATAGAAATCGCCACATTCTCTTGAAATCGGTAGCAAGAACATACAATGAATTTAATTTAATTTAATTTTTGTAACCTGCCCAAGTTATATTCTGTTTGCTTTACAAATCTGGCATCATAGTTGACCAGGCCAGGTTCCTTTAATCAGCATCTCTGTTATAAACTTGCAAAGAAGCAAAAGACTATGTTGTCTTCATTCATCTTTGCATCTGGGTCTAAGAATTTTCTTTAGATAACAAATTTTCTCTATTACATAAATAGAATAGAATAAAATAATAGAGTTGGAAGGGACCTTGGAGGTCTTCTAGTCCAATCCCCTGCTTAGGCAGGAAACCCTATATCATTTCAGACAAATGGTTATCCAAGCTCTTCTTTAAAACTTCCAGTTTTGGAGCATTTACAACTTCTGGGGGCAAGTTGTTCCCCTGATTGTTCCTCTTCTTTGTGGGAGCCTCTTAGATATCAAAACACTGATATCATGTCACCCCTAGTCCTTCTTTTCATCAAACTAGACATACCCAACAGAGGTGGGTTGCTCCTGGTTCAGCCCAGATTAGCCAAACTGGTAGTAGCGGCAGCAGGTGGCTCCGCCCACCCACCTGGATGCTTCTGCACATGCACAGAAGCATCGCATGCAAGCATGCACATGAGCGCATCTGAATCGGTGGTAAAAAAATTGCCAACCCATCACTGATATCCAATTCCAGCAACCATTCTTTATATGTTTTAGTCTCTAGTCCCCCAATCTTTTTTGTTCTTCTTCTTTGTACTCTTTCTAGAGCCTCAATATCTTTATATTCTACTAATATATTCTACTAATTTATAATTGCAGTACAGATCTAACAATTCACCATATTATCCTTTTTTTCATACTATAAACTGCATATTGTCTCAAGGACATTTACTCTGGCAAATGTATATCCTTTAGATTAGCTCAGTGCTTCTGATTTTTAAAAGAATTTTTATTCAATACTTTTGTTTCAAGGGCAATGAATTCACATGTTTAGAGTGGGGATATTGCACTTTGTAGTTTCATGATGGGCATGGAAAGTGATCTCATCCACATTCTGTCTTTTATTATACCATAATCTCTCCTACAGTCGACAGACACCCTGGCTTCCCCCAGTTCAGTTAAATCCAGGGGAATGTATTATAAAGAAATTCCAGGATGGGTCTTTTTCAGAATGTGTATGGACAACTGCATAGGAGGAAAAAGGTATAAATCCAATCCAAACCAACAAAACAAACAGTAACATCATATCCTAGGTCAGCATATTGGTTAATAACAATGTATTGTAGATTCATAAATACCACAAAACAGAAGTGAATGTAATTCTCAAATGGATATGGGACAGAAAAAGTAAAATCATATTCAAGAGCTTGTTGCTTAGAAAATAGAATATCTTGCTCTGAAAATATCAAATTTTCTTATGTTGCTAGTGTTTTAGTTCAATCTAGAGAAGTTCCTTTTTTTAAAAAAAAAACTATCTGCTTCATCAATTATTTTAAGTTATTCTTGAATTTGAATCCTTTTTATTTTATTGTTTTTTTAACCAGAGTTGCTGTTGAGCTTATTTTGAGCCAACTTTTCAATTGTTTTATCTCAACATATTTAACAAACTAGCAAACTAATGAATATATAATTTCCAAACCACCCAGATCTCTCAGAAATGCTTGCTGTATTCACTTCTCTTAAACTGCATACTTGCTTTTCTCTATCAGAAGATATAAAATCAGGTCTGATATAAACCACTAGTGAAAGATTACATTCATTGTTGTAAAGACCTTGAGTTCTTTCTGAAGAGATCAACTAGCTATTGACTTATCTAGTTGATATGTCCCAACAAGATAACCGTTCAAGGTGTTGTTGAAACATCTTTAACTGGGTATTAACTCATCACTGTAACAATACAAAGGTTTTACTTGTGTGAAGCTTACGTCTTATGACATACAGGTATTTCGGTGCTTTCTTTCATGATTAAGCTAGTCATTTTTGTTAGAAGCAAGAAAATGTAAACAGCCATGATATTGAAGAAAAGTCTCTGGCATTTCCTTCTTGATATTCAAACCCATAGCCACACCTAGATATTCCAAATGCACAGTGGCCCAAACACAATACCAGAGCAAGTGTTCAGGAAAGACTATCAACAAAGGCATTGCCTATAAGAAAGTGTTAGACAAAAAGGGACAACATTTGATACAAAGTAAGCCCAACAAAGAATTGGGAAGATTACACTTGCCTTCTGTTATAATCCTTAAACCTCTTGTTGCTAGTTTTTAATCCACTATCATGTCTAGACTGTTTCTTTTTTTACCTCCAACAACGAATAACCTAAAAGAAGCCAGATCTGAGCTTCACATGTTGCACTATCTCCTTAGGAAATTTTAGTGAGCATAAACTTTAAAATAAGGAAACTTGTTAATAAACTTTCAGACTATTTTAAAGTTTAGGTTATTTGTTTGTATTGGGTTGAGGATGTAGGCACTGAATTGGTATATGTTTTTACAATGAAGGGGAATACTATTCTTACCCATTTTTTCTTAAAATTCAGAGCATATTTGCTTTGAATAGTATACTACAAATCACTTTCCATTGAATGACTGAGTCTAGGATAAAATATTTGGTTTAATTTATTAACTACATAGTTAGTTAATAAATTTATCCTTGGTCAGATTCCATATGAACTATTTTAAAGTCATTTAGAGCAGAGGTGGTATTCAGCAGGTTCTGACCAATTCTGGAAAACCGGTAGCAGAAATTTTGAGTAGGAGAATCAGTAAATACCACCTCTGACTGGTCCCACCCCCATCTATTCTCTGCCTCCCGAGTCCCTGCTCATCGGGAGGAAATGGGAATTTTACCGTAACCTTCCCCTGGAGTGGGGTGGGAATGGAGATTTTACAGTATCTTTCCCCTGCCATACGGACCAAGCCACGGCCACCAAGACATGCCATATCCACTAAGCCATGCCACACCCACCAAACCATGCCCACAGAACCAGTAGTAAAAAATTTTGAATCCTACCATTGATTTAAAGATCTATCTAGAAATGAATTAAAGTGTCATTAGGTGCACGACATCTTCACATTTGAAACTAATGATCCAGAAAGCTATGAATTCCTTGCACATGAATCTACAAGCCGATTTGGAATAAATGAGATGAACATAGTAGAGCTTAATCTTAAAAGAACTGATGCAGGTAGAATAGCTAATCTACAGGTTTTGATGGTCTAAACTTTCATTCTGGCTGTTTGTGTTGTTTTTGTTCTGTTTTCTAAGTTGTGTTGAAAGACTAGTCTAAAATATCAACAATAAACAAATTGAATGTTTAATTATTGGTAAGCAAAGAAAGAATGTTGTGCGATTGCATCGAAGTATTAGAGGTGGGGAAAAAACTACTTTTGTGTGGAAAACATTTTCTTACTAAATAAAATGAATAGAAACTTAAGCATTTATGCTTAAGCATTTATGCTATTATGTCAACTCACCTTAACTGATATTTGTAATGTCATTTTACAACTTAATTCTAAACTGAATTGTGTGCTGTAGACAACTACTGAGGTTTTTTTTAAACTGAGAATTGTTTAACCCCCCACCCAAATCTTGATCTATCAAAGTTATTTCCCCTTTCCCTGTTTCCTAGCAGATCCCAATAGATAGGTTCAAAGAGAGACACTAGAGATTATAAGGAATTTGCTTCTGATGTTTGTTTATCTATGGTCACCTAAGTCAACCCAACCCAGCTCCAGGTGGATTAAACATTAAAAATCAGCAATATAAAAACCCTGGAAACACTTCCCAGCACCCCCCTGTAGCAGCAACAAATATAATCATACAAGCCACCTCTCCAAATCAACTCAGGCCCATTGACAAAACCATGTTTTCAGGGCCTTCTGGAAAAATAACTAGGAGTCAGCCAACCTTATTTCTGAGGGAATAAGATTCCAAAGGGAAGGAGCCACTACAGAGCTGAAAACATCCCATCCTTTTGGTGTTCAAGATATCCATCTAGCAAGACTTCAGGAAAGAATTTCTCTTATGACTATGTTTATAGTTATAAGAAAATGGAGACAGAACCTGCCCATAACTTCTCACATTAACTATATTAAAAAATATTCCATCATGAATCTAAAAACAGACATTTTCAGAAGTTATGCTCAGAGATGTGCAATACATACCAGCTGCCCTTTAGCTTTTTGAAGCTGAGACATTATCCCAGAGTCCAATTAAACCCAGGAATTAATTGTCGGAACTTGGAAAGGGTTTAGTCAACATTCCTGAGAAAGCTCTTCCAAGTGGCAAAATGTATGCCTAATGTTGGCCTGAGGCTAGAGGCAGGCTTTACTGAAGTCAAAACGAGTGCATGGCTGTATGTGTTCACATACTGGCTAAAGATTTCTTTTCATCTCAAGATATGACACAGCTAACATTAATTGATAAAATATGATTCCTCATGGAAAATCCAAACTGAAAATAGATAAACTGGGTTTATAATGGCATTGAGACAAAGTCAATAATGGCATCTAAGCACTTGTTGATATAGAATTACAATCATAATACATTAAAAAAAATCTCACCAAGAGTACAATTGGGATCTAGCAACGCACATGTCAGGTTTCCAAGTGATGGAACCCATTCAAAAGAAATATGCAAAGTCCATCTTCCAAAACAAATTTCTTTTTATTTAGGTAGACATCAAATTGGCAAAGTCTGTGGTATGTGCTTGGCGTCGAGGCTTCAAAGCAGCATGGTAGAAGCCATGGTGGCGCAGTGGTTAGAATACAGTATTGCAGGCTAATTCTGCTGACTTCCAGGCTTTCAATTCTCATCGAACCAAGGTTGATTCAACCTTCCATTCTTCAAGGTTGGTAAAATGAGAACCCATATTGTTGGGGGCAATATACTTAATGAAGACTGTAAAGCATTGTAAACCAATGTATGAGTCTAAGTACTATTGCTTGTGCTATTGTAACTAGATCAGCTTACAAACAATAAATTTCACCAAGCATTATTTTAGCTGACTATTTTTCTCGGAAAACGTTATAAAATTCCATATGAGGGAAGGTTTTTCCTTTGTAAAGATGGTGATACTGACATATGAGTCATGTTCTGTTGTACTGAGTTGCAACTTCTATGGAGACATAATGTACATGAAGAGATACTAATCCTTCTTCAAACCCATGTCTGGAACAAACTGAAGAATTTCTTTGTAGCATCTGTGGAAGTGGCTGGTCGGTACCTTCTTCCTAGTGCTCAGATAGAATGACTGTCCAGATCATCCAGCTGACTTTTGTGCCTAAAACAGAATTAGAATTTAACAATATCCTGGTTTCTAAACTAGCAAATTATCCACTAGACCAAAGCTGCTACTAAATTCAATTTTCCATGGTCTTCTTTCTTTGGAGTTTCTCTTCTCCTTGCCGTCTTGCACATTAACTTCAATCAATCAAGTGACTAAGGTTTATTTATTAATATTTTATGCAATTAGAAGAGTAAAGCTAAACAAATATTATAGGTATGACAGAAAAGGTAGTGGTACATAACCCCTTTAAAGTGCTTTCCAATATATTTCAATCAATCAATCAATCAATCAGAATAGAGCTGGAAGGGACCTTTGAGGTCTTCTAGTCCAACCTCCTGCTCAAGCAGGAAACCCTATACCATTTCAGACAAATGGCTGTCTGGTCTCTTCTTAAAACCTTCAGTGATGAAGCACCCACAACCTCTGATGGCAAGCTGTTCTGCTGATTAAATGTTCTCACTGTTAGAAAGTTTCTCCTTAACTCCAAGTTGCTTCTCTCCTTGATTAGTTTCCATCCATTGTTTCTCATCCTGCCATCTGGTGTTTTGAAAAATAAGTTGACCCCTCCTCTATGTGGCAACCTCTCAAATATTGGAATACTGCTATCATGTCCCCCAAGTCCTTCTTTTCTCTAAACTAGCCAAACTCAAACCCTGCAACCATTCTTCAAATGTTTTGGTCTGCAGGCCTTTAATCATTTTAGTTACTCTTCCTTGCACTTTTTTCCCCAAAGTCTCAACATCTTTTTTGCACTGTGGTGACAAAAACTGGATGCAGTATTCCAGGTGTGGTCTTACTAAGGCTTTATAAAGCAGTACAAATACTTCACATGATTTTGATTCTATACCTCTGTTTATACAAAGGCAAAAATATCCTTTTGGCTTTTCTTTGATTTATCTGTCTATCTCTCTATCTATAAGTATTTTCTATAAATCACTGTGGTCATAATCCATAAAAAAATCTAACAGAACACACACACAGGCAACTCTGTTTTGCTATTAATGAAAGGGAGTTCCCATTTCCCTCTGGCTATAGAAGTGCCTTTTCTTTGCCCCACATAATTCCTTTCAGATTTAGTTGAGTTATCAAGCTGTTAAATGTTTCCCTGCATACAGCTTGGCACCATGCCTATGTTTCTTAGTCTTCAAGGCCTGTTCAAGCTGCCTCTATACATATACAACATTTGTGGATCATTGCTCTACTGTATTTTGTTTTTGTTCAAAGAAATAACATAGACTATTTCAAATTAAGTGTATTAGCTACTGGGGAACTGGTCTCCTGCAAGGCTGATTGTAAGGAGTGACATGAATGATCACAAATCTTTTACTTACTCCAATGAAATATGAACAGGAAAAATCAATTATAATTCATTGTATCCTATTTTAACATTTAATTACCATCTACTATAATTTCAGTTTCACTGATTTGCAATATAAATATTGAAGCAGGAAAATTTGCAGTGGGAAGTCTAACTTATAATGCATCTAAAAATTAGTTCAGTCCAATTTTGCAAGGCCTTGGGAGTCACATCAGAATCTCCATGACTATTTATTAGACATGTTGTCAACATATTTTTTCCTTAGTTGATCTACAACAGGAAAGAATCACAAGGTTAGTTTAACATCCCAACATTTCTTGAGGTTTTAGAAACTACTTGCTTTTTTATGATGAAATGTTCAGTTATGTAAGACACTGTTAACAGTTTGGACTGTTTGTTAGGAGCGTAATTCTCAAATTAGAATTTAGAATTGAAAGACAGTTCAAGTGCTCTGTCTGAAAGGCCGACCCGTTCAGGTCCTTTCCTGAGGTGACCACAAAGACCACAATTGATAAGGTAGAGAAGAAAAAAGTTAAGCCACACACACATGCACAGGACCACATGAAAGGATAGTCCAGTGGTCAGGGACTGGAAACTAAAAGATACAATGAACAGTTGCAGGAATTGAGCATGGCTAGTCTAGTGAAGAGAAGGACCAGGGAAGACATGATAGCAGTATTTGAGGGGCTGCCACAGAGAGGAGGGGGTCAAGCTATTTACCAAAGCACCTAAAGGCCAGAAAAGGAATAATGGATGGAAACTGAACAAGGAGAGATTCAATCTGGAAATAAGGAGGAATTTTCTGACAGTTAGAACAATCAACCAATGGAACAGCATGCCTTTGGAAATTGTGGGATCTTCATCACTGGAAGCTTTCAAGAAGAGAGTGGACTGCCATCTGTCAGAAATTATGTAGTGTGTGCTTGGGTGGGGGTTGGACTAGATGACCTACAAGGTCCATTCCAACTCTATTAATCCCTAAATGTCCCTGGAAAGGGTCACTGTGAAGAAATGGGAAAACAGGAAGAAGTGAGAATGTTCATCAGGAACTGTAGCCAGGGCTCTCCTGCCAATGGAAAATGGAGTGGGTTCACAGCTTCCCATTGCAGCTCATAAAATCAAAACTAACTAGCATGCACTTCATCTTTTCCCTTGAGGGTCGTGTACAGCAGTAGCCCCCAGTTGCCTTGCTAGTTGCTCTTTCCCAACAAGGATCCTAGTGGCCCAAGTTATAAGTGGCCCACCCCATCACTGACAGTCAAAGGCACAGAGGATCAATGCAGGAGACATCCTCTGGACCCAGAGCTAGGCTCCTGTCACTAGTAGAATGTCTCTTTGGATGCCCCCCCCCCAAGGAGCAAGAGATGAAAAGAAACCAAGCCACTCACTACTTTTTGAAAGATGCAATGGTTAGCATTAGTCGGCAATCAATTGGGTAGAGAATACAAAATATAATTTATTAAGATAGGAACTGTATTGTGCATATGTTTTATATTTGGTTGGATTTACAAACAAAATGGATTTATGAATAGCCTCTCATAATATAACCTGTTTTTTTTAGTAGGGGATTGTCTGTATATAGAAATGTAGTTTTTTTTTTATAATCCATAGCTTACTTTCTATATAATGATAACCTACTGGGCCACCTTAAGTTGTAAATTTAGTATTTTAATACCATTACCACTCTGTGTATGCTGCTCTCAAAACAAAAATTTGTTTCGTTTTTTGTCAATCTGACAAAACCATCTATTATTACATTGCATATTTGTCCTTCAATCAGATTGAAAATAAATGGATTTTAACATTGTTTTAATTCAGAGAACATGAATGAGACTTTCATCTGGTAAACTGTGGGGTAGGGGGGTTAATTTTATTTTCACTAGTCCTGACCAAGGAATGAACGTGTGGGAAGAGTCCTCTCTTTTGTTGTACATTCATCTCAAATTCTCTGGGACAGCAGCTTGCTTGGCTTCCCATGCTTTAAATAAGCCCAAGGAAAGATGTCACATGGAAAATTCTATGGTGCTTTTTCAGTCAGAAAAGAGAGTCAGAAAAGACCAGGAAGGGATCAATATCGGTGTAACGATTAATCAAGTAAGCAACTCATTCAACTGTTCACCTCAAAAACATTTGGCAACAATAAAATAACTTCTTAAAAAGAGACGACTATAATATTGGAAAATAATACTGAAAATAAAAAAATAATTTTCAGAGAAACTAAAAATTACTGTATGATGGAGGAATAATTTACTTTGCTCAATTTTTTGTCAAGGAATATCATACTTTTACTTGTTTTAGGCAGAGATAGCTTAAGATAGCTCCATTGTTTTATAACTGTGTTTTAGGATTTCAATAAGGTTTATATTTTTGTTTTCCCTTCACTAATCCAGTTCAGATCACATAATTGACAATGTTCTATATTTCAGAGGCGTCAAACTTCTAACTCTTAGCGAAGTCGAGAGCAGCTGTAGCTGCTTGACGTTTTTGAATATCATATTTTAATTGGCATAGTTCAGCCATTAGATAATTGTGCTTTATATTACAGTGCTTTGTAGCAAAGAGCTTTTGTGCAAAAGAAGCTCTAACATGTCATTTGCCAACATCTGAAATAGGTTAAGAGCAGACCGAAAATCTGGTGCCTCTTTGCACTGTGAAAACAAACATTTTCGCTCAGGTGGTGGCTGCTTCTAAAGAACTTTGTTTCTTAAAAAATAACCTTTTCCTGCTAATTGTTTAAAGCTTTGCCTTTTCCTGTGGGCAAACCTTTTAATTAATGTAATTGATTGCTAATTGTTTTTCTGAGTGGGGTTCAAACTGAACTGGGACTGCTGAAAGGCCTAGGGTATTCTCGGTGTGAACAAAAAGAATCTGACGCAAACATGAATTAATCCAAAGAAAACTGAAAGTGGGGACTTTTGGAGAGAAGAGGGGAAAAAAAGCTTTCTAAGTATTTTTGTTTTGCATTCCTGGTAAAGTCAGGTTCTTTTTATTTTTTAACGAAAGTTATTTTTCATCATGTCATGCAGTACAGCTTGACACAGAGAATTTTTTTTATTGTATCGTTATAAAGTCCGTATATGAGGCTGCACTAGAAACCTCCCCTGTCTTCTCTGACAGTCTGTTATGAATGTATAAATTATCCTTTTTTAAAAGAAATCTTTATTGTTAAAAATAAAAGTTGGACATGATGCAACCATCCTGGCATTATCTTTGCCATACAAAACTAAAGTATAACACTAATATCTTATATATTCCACATATATCCCCTTATAAACATTACATTTACATAATATATTACATATATTACATCTTCTTTTGATCTATACATCCTTGTTCTTTTCCGTTCCGACTTCTATTCCTCAAGTCCAACCATTGGTAAAATCCATTCCAAATCTCATAGTATTCTGTCTCTCCTTTATTTTTTAGTTCCAGCATTAGTTGATCACATTCTTCACAGTCTAATATTTCCTTTATTATTTCCCTTTCTAGAGGTAAGTTCCCACTCTTCCAGTGGTAGGTTCCGGATTGAATTGCAACCAGTACGGTGCAACGGGGCTGGGCGTCCACCACATAAATGCATGCAGCACACGCCTGCACACTTACAGCCCACGACGCTCTGCAATGCCTCCGCAATGCTCCAGCTGCTTGGCGGAGCGTCATGCAGGTGCCGTATACTCCATGCGCGTGCGCTAAAGTCCAAAACAGTTCAGATACCGGTAAGGAGGACGGGCGGGCAGATGGGCCCTCTGGAGCACCATACTGGAATAGTACCTGGTGCTCCCAGCAGGCACCGGTACGCCCGTACTGGTTCATACCGGTCGTATCCCATCACTGCACTCTTCCATTGTTGGGCAAAAGCTATTCTCTGTTATGATATGCAATGTTAAATATGCTAATCCTTTACTTTGACCTTTTTTTTATAATTCCTAATAAGAATAGTTCCAGTTTAAATTCTAATTTCTGTCCAGTCATTTTTTCCAACTACATTTGAATCCTTTGCCAGTAGTCTTTTGCCTTTCTACATGTCCACTACCACATGTGGTAGTAGGTGCATAAAGAAAACAATAGCAAGATTAAATCTCATTGCTGGAATTGGATGCTTCAGTTTCAATTTCCCCCTTAAATGAATGCGTGTCTTTCTCTCATAGGACAAAAATAGAAGATACAACAAGATGCACCTTGGATAAATGTTTCTGGAGACTCCTATATATTGTCCTGGTCCGTCCACATTTTCTTCCCCCCATTGGTCCAATTCTTCCCCACATTTTTTTCTTATTTCCTTATTCACCTCAAATTTAGCAATGCCATTTACCTTTCTCTTTCCTTTAACTTCTAAAAGCATTTGTGTGTATTCAGAAATAAATCTGTTCCTTAGAAGAAAGCAAATATTAGTAGAATACAATATATTCCACCCGCATCTCTAGACTCTACCCAGGACCCTTACAGTACTGAATTTGCAAAATATTCAGGTTGTACATTGTATAATGGTCATTTAATAGAATTAATATTGTTGGTATTTTATTAGTATTATTCATACTGTGGGAAGGAGGACAAAAATATGTACTAAGCTGAGATCCAACTTGGATTCCAGCAGCTTAACACCTTTCTCATCATCTGTTCTCTAGCTTCAGAGTAAGTGTGAGGAATATTGCTCTTTCAACAGCAATGGCATCATTGCTGCATCACTTTCTCTCTTCAAGGCCCAAGTAAGGTGAGAACTAAAGAAATGCTTCCTTGGTAAAAGTTTAGCTCCAAATCTTCTGAATCTGAAGCAAGAACTGTAGATACAGCTTTGTTTATTTTGGACATAAATGGTTTTTTTAAATTATCCATTAAATTTGTTGTGGGAAATGTGCTAGACTGTTGCTCTGAATATAAAGAACTATTTCTCAGAATTTCTCAAAGTCAGTTTTTTTTCTACAAGTGATGCTACTATTATATTAAAAATTCATGGGCTACTTAGGAGTTCTTCAGAACTTTTGATAAGGGTTTAATAGAATGATAACAAACCAAGGAGAGACATGTAAAATGCTGTAGAGATAACTACAATAAAAGTCAGGCACATACTAAAATAAGGCAAGAATATCACTTTTTGCTATAACTATTTTATAGAAATGTTCTTTTTTGAAAGAAGGGAATGAACATTGATTTTAAAAATGCAAACTAGTTTGCTTACCTCCCTTTCTGGGATATCCAACAGAATGGAGTTTCATATTGACTTTCTTTTCTCTTGTCCATCAGCAATAGCATTGGCATGACTTGGTTAAAGTCTGTCACTCATTTGTACAGCTCAAAATGAACATAGGGGAAAATCCAGGCTCTTCAAATGGCAGCTTTCCTCAACATGATATCTAATCCCATAAAATGGCTGGGGATTTTGTGATTTGTGATCCCAAAATATCAGAACGCATCAGTTTGGGGAAGACTACTCTTCCAGATAATGACTGAACATGTTAAGTATTCAAGCTATAATTTTGTTAGCATTAACTGACTTTAAATGAATAAGCCAACAAGTCCAGAAAGTTTTCTCCTCTGTACATAATTTCAAAAGGAGGAGGAGGAGGAGGAGGAGGAGGAGGAGGAGGAAGAGGAGGAGGAGGAGGAGGAAAGGAAGTGGTGCTGTATTTGTAACATTTTTATATACTGTGCTCCCAGTTGGTAAAAGATAGATCGACAGTAGCAGCTGCTAACAATGTCAACAATCAAGAGGGATGAAGTGTGGCAAGCCCCCAACTGTTTCCCATTCATATGAGTTATGAGTTCTCACTGTTCAGAGACATTCTGATAAAAGACCATATGAACAGAGTTGTGAGAATTTGGGAATATCCACCTGGCAAGAATATCTTGTCCTTCAAAAGAACAGCCAGAGTTAATGTGTCAAAATGGGGGTGGGGAGGAAATAAAGCAGAGTGGAAGAATTAAAAATGCTCACTCCATCAAAATCTAGAAATATGTGACCTCTGGGTATTTCCAACTTCAAGAAATAGAATATGTGAAGGATGGAGAATGTTAGGAGAGAAATATGTTGACATAACATGAGATGGCAGGGGGCCCACCCACCATTGAAGATCAAAGTACGACTCTCCAGAAAGCTTGGTCACTTGCTGCCTAATATTGCACTGTGTTGAAAAAGGAGGAGGACAAGGAAGGAAGGAAGAAGCTTCCATACCCTAGAAGTGGTTTTTATAATCCTTCATTATAGTCACTTCCTTTCTTCTATAAACCAAGTTTAATTGTCACTCATTTGCACTGGTTGATTATAACTGATAATATATAATCAGAGATCCCTGTCAAGGAACAAAGAGGTATGTTTAGAGTTTTACTGTTTAATATTTAGGAATCCTATATGCTAAACTGTCATCTGTGCGTCTACAAAATTGCCGTTAAACAAATGAAGCAACTGGGAGTGCACATAAATATGGATAATATGCTTATTCTTAAAGACATGTGTGGTATTTTGGCAAATGATCTAATGACAAATCACCCTATACAGTGTCTGCGAAGTTACCTATTAATTTGTCACTTATTCTCAATGTTAAGTGTTAAATGTAAATAAAGAGGGGGGGCAGTAAAATTGTCTGGTTACAAAGAAGATACTTGCCGCAGTGGTTAGGGTGCAGTACTGCAGGCCACTTCAGCTGACTGTTCTCTGCAGTTCAGCGGTTCAAATCTCACCAGCTCAAGGTTGACTCAGCCTTCTATCCTTCCGAGGTGGGTGAAATGAGGACCCAGACTGTGGGGGCAACTTGCTGACTCAATTTGCTAAAAATTTGTAAACCGCTTAGAGGGCTGAAAGCCCTATGAAGCAGTATATAAGTCTAATAAATAAATAAATAAACTTGCTTCAGAAAGTAGGAAGATGTTGATAACATATTAAATTCTGTGAATGGCTCACCATATATCCCTATAAATGTGTTCCCAGCCAAGAAGATGGGGAAACTTCCCATAGATATACTGGCATAAACCCTGGTTTGTTCAGCCAGGCTGAATCTTGGGGCTCCCCCACCAGCTAGGTTGCTTATGGAAACCTTTGCAACAATCATAGTCCTATGGATCTCATCATAGGTCTCTCACCATCATCTCACCACAGTCTCTCACCATCATGGATCAAGTCCCATATCTCCAAATAGCATGAGGTATGATTCAGTTCCAGTGCCAATTACATAACAGGTAGTCTTCAACTGATAAAAGTGATTCGTGATAGTCCTTGCACTTCTGATGGTTGTAGCATCCCCACAGTCACATTATTAAAATAATTACAGCTAAGTGAATCATGCAGTCAATCAGCCAGCATGTATTCATGATACCTGCAATATCCTGAGTGTGTGTGTGTGTGTGTGTGTGTGTGTGTGTGTGTGTGTCACATGATTGCCATTTGAGACTTTCCCAGACAGCTTTCCCAACAAGCAAAGTCCATGCAAAGCTGGATTTGCTTGACAATTACATGATTTGCTTAACCACTGTGGCAAAAAAAAATGTTGTAAAATTGTGTATGACTCACTCACTTAGCAAAAGAAGTTCTGGTACTATTTTCTGAACATTCTAATCTTTCCAACCAAGGCAGATCTTGTACAGTGGCTTTCTGTTTGTTTGTTTGTTTGTTTGTTTGTTTGTTTACTTACTTATTTATTTGTTTTTTCTTTTTTCCCTTTCTTTCTTCTTTTTCTCTTCCTTCCTTCCTTCCTTCCTTCCTTCCTTCCTTCCTTTCTTTCTTTCTTCCTTTTCCTTCCTTCCTTCCTTCCTTCCTTCCTTCCTTCCTTCCTTCCTTCCTTCCTTCCTTCTATTTATATTCTGCCTTTATTATTTTATAAATAGCTCTATAGGAGGAAGAAGGAGTATTAGATATGTTTGTCACCTTGAGTTACCCATAAAGTAATAAAGTTAAAATAAAAATAACAAATGTAATAATGTTTTCCAAACAACAATAATTCTGGGATGTGAGTAGTCTGGGCCAAAGCTACCAAACCACCTTTCATGCCTAAACCAGACAAGAACTCACAGTCTCCTGGCTTCTAACCTGGTGCTTTAACCGCTAAACCAAACATGGTTATTTTAATAAATAGATGTACTTTGCATACAAAGTGCATAGTGTTGCATTTGTGTGGACAAATACTTTTTTATCACAACAACAACAAAACAATCAAAGTATGGAAGCTATGCTTGGCATGGTAATATTTCAAACAAGGATATACAAACTGAATCTTTAACTTTATTAGTCATATCTAATCCTGGTTAGTAGAGTGATTAATTGTGGTTTCAGAGTTCAACTGATAATACATGCAAAATAATTAGTTTGTTCTCGTTATGAGTCCAAGTAATTTATGGGACAAGCTTGTTGTGGTGACTTGGTATATGGTATATATTTATTTTATTTATTAAGCAAATTTATACAGCTACCTTCCTACCAATGGAAGAATACATGTTTAATTATATACAGGATGGATACAGTCTATTCATACTGTACTGTACTGAGTCTGTCATCTGCACCTCCATAACTATCTGGTTTGGCTCTGCAACCAAACAAGACAAACACAGACTTCAATGGATAATTAGAACTGCAGAAAAAAACAATTGCTACCAATCTGCCTTCCATTGAGGACCTGTACACTGTACAAGTCAAAAAGAGGGCTGTGAAAATATCTACACACCCCTCACATCCTGAACATAAATTGTTTCAACTTCTATCCTCAAAATGACACTGTAGAGAACTGCACATCAGAACAACTAGACACAAAGACAGTTTTTCCCCGAATGCCATCACTCTGCTAAACAACTAATTCCCACAATGCTGTCAAATAATTTACTGTATTACTGTATTACTATTATTCTTGTCTTCCTTACTAGTATCTATCTCTTCCAACTTATTACTATAACCATGTTGCTAGTATCTTCCGATTTATATTGTTTTTAATTGTTTCCTAATATGATTTGATAGATTATTTGTAACCTTGAATATTACTAAGTGTTGTATCTTTTTATTCTTGATGGATGCACTTTATTCTCCTTATGTACACTGAGAGCATATACACCAAAGACAAATTCTTTGTCTGTGCAATCCCACTTGGCCAATAAAGAATTCTATTCTATTCTATTCTATTCTATTCTATTCTATTCTATTCCATTCCATTCCACTCCACTCCACTCCACTCCACTCCACTCCACTCCACTCCACTCTACTCTACTCTACTCTACTCTATTTACTGTACTGTTTCTAAAAAAAAGTTTGGAACCTGCATTAGAATAGCTGCAGTGGTTATCAGCTTCATGTTCTATACACTACTAAAAGGATCAATGTTGGATATGCTCAATGGGTTGCATATCCAATCATCAATAACACAGGATTTCCAGTGGCTTGACCTGTAGAGGTTGATGTTATATTATATGTTATGATTGGAAAACATTTTCAAAAAAGGCATGCCATAGAAAGCTGTTATTCAGCATTTATATGCAACATCAAGATGCAAACTTTTTTTTGAATCCATTCCAGAGTAAGCAATGCTGAAACTCAAAGAATAATAGAGAGAGTATTCTGAAACAACTATTTAATGACACATTTTCTTACACCTGAAGTTAGTACTTCTGCTTATGAAATGTGATCTAGAATCATCAGCTCTTTTAAAATGACTGAGGTTACTTGAGCGAACAGCAGTGATAATTTTGTTTCATTTTAAGTGGATAGTTTATCCACTGAGCTACTCAGTATTTGGTTTCTTGCAGACAGAGGATTTCATTGGGTTTGCATTAGCAATAGGAAGACTTTCTGTTAAGATAACTCAATGGAATACAAATACATGGGAAATTACCCGAGAAATATTAAACAAATTAAACAAAAGGATAATAATTTAAGCACAGATTTATTCCTGTTTTATGCTTTATGTAATATGCATATTTGTAAAATTCTAGATCCTATCTTAGATTGGAGGCTCTTGAGCAATGAATAGAAAACTTGAATTTATTGTTTTCATTCTTTGTCCTTTTCCCCTGCAATTTTATATCAAATTCTCATATGTATACTATAGTTAAAATTTATAATTCAAAACCTAGCAACCACTGTAGCTTTGATTCAGGGAATCTGAGGATTAAAATTATTCTCTTTGACAATTACTGTTTAGTTTATTCACAGTTATTGAGACCATGTTCATGTCTAATACAGGTAATCCTCAATTTCAACCATTCGTGTAGTGACCATTTCAAGCACAACAGCACTGGGAAAAGTAACTTATGAGCAGGCCTCACACTGATGACTATTGCAGGATCCTCATGGTCATGTGATCAAAATTAAATTGCTTGGCAACTGGCATGTACTTACTGCAGTTGCAGCATCCCACGGTCACATGATCGTTTGCCTTATTATGACCTTCTCAGCCAGCTTCCAACAAGAAAAGTCAATGGGGCAATCGGGATTCACTTAATGACTACATCAGGGGTGTCAAACTTGTCATCATGTGACATATCATGACTTTTTCCCCCTTCGCTAAACCGGAGGTGGGTATGGCCAGTGTGTGATGGATCTGGCTTGTGGACACCTCTGGACTACATGATTCACTTTGCTTAGCACCCATGGCACAAAAAAGTTGTAGAAGCAAATGTAATTCACTTAACAACTGCTTTGCTTAGCAACCAAAAGTCTGGTTTTAGTTGTGATTTTAAGTTGAGGACTACCTATACTGTGACAAAATCTGCTTTGCAATGTTTCAAAAATTTTACATTCCTACAAAAGAAGCTTCAGTTTTCCTCTCTTATTCTCAGTCTGTTTGAGAATTTATTTTGATTTTTTGTATTTTGCTATCTTATTGATAAAAGTGACAGGAAGTATGACAATTGATATTACTTTCAATTGCTGATCTTTCTATTTTTACGAAACCTTCCTGCCTTCTCAAACTGAACCAATGAAAGACGTTTATTAGTTTGGCAGACTGGTTAGTATTTCAGATTAGGAATCAGGCCATTGTGATTTCTCCATTAGGCTTGAAAACTGGCTGGGTGACTTTGGTCCAGTCACCCTCTCAGTCCAACTCACCTCAGACAGTTGTTGTTGTGAGGAAAATCAGATGAGGAAGGAGTGTTAGATCTATTTTCTGCCTTGATTTATTTCTAAAAATAATAAAGGTAGGATTAAACCTAAAAACCTAAAGCAAAAGCTGAAATTTAACTGAAGCTTGTAAATCCAAGGCAATTGCAAATGGTTGAAAAAATGTACATCCAGTGAAGAGCAGGACAATATAGATACAAAAGTATTGTATTGTGAGCTTTTGTCAAATTTTCTTTTCTTTTCAAAGCAAATTATCTTTAATCAACTAGAATAAAACATGTCTCTATCATTTTTTCATTCTAGGACAAATCAAATAGCACTTATCTTTTTTTCCCTCTGGCAATAGCAGTAGCAGTAGACTTATATACCGCTTCATAGGCCTTTCAGGCCTCTCTAAGCGGTTTACAGAGAGTCAGCATATTGCCCCCAACAATCTGGGTCCTCATTTTACCCACCTTGGAAGGATGGAAGGCTGAGTCAACCCTGAGCCGGTGAGATTTGAACCGCTGACCTGCTGATCTAGCAGTAGCCTGCAGTGCTGCATTTAACCACTGCGCCACCTTGGCTCTTGGCTCCTTTACAATGAATGTAAAGGAGAAATATTTCTATTTTTTAAATACTTCTTTATTATTATGTCAAGCTAAAACTGATCAATTGCAATAAAAAGTTATTTCCAGGAAAAGGTAACATATATGGAACTTTTCAATTAACATGACTAAAACAATTACAGTTAAAATGAAAACAAAGTATTCTCTCCCCTTTAGAAGGATGTATCAGTAAAGCAGAAGCAATTAACTTTATCAAGATTTTCTTTAAGTTATTGGTTTGGCGAAAGAACAGTTTAAACTAATAAGCTTATAAAGTGTCAGTTAAAATAGTTCTAAATTACGGACTATCAAGGGAACATATGCATATTAAATAAGCAGTTCAATGTGCTTATGTATCTATAGGTGTTTTCTTAGTTTAGTGTTTCTGCTCTATCAGATGATAAATATAACTGTCTACCTAGAAGTCCTTGGACTCTATTTGCCTAAGTATTCTGTCAATTAGAATTAGAAGTGTTAATATGACAGTCAAAGGTCTTAGATTGCTAGTAGCTTCAAACTCTGCTTCTCTCAAGCAATAGTCACCAGGAAATTGCCCTGTCAGTTACAATTAGACATGTTAATGTGGTGGTTAAGGGTCACAAACTTTTGCCTGAATGAACTAAGTTGCAGACATTTGGTTTACATCAACAAGGTCAACAAGCCTTCACTAAAACGGGATGGTCTTTGAGGCCAAATCTACCTGACATTTTGACAAAGCTGCTGGATTGCCTTAAGTCAGCCTTCAAGCCATTATATTTACTACTTTTAAAATGAGAATAGAATTCTTTATTGGCCAAATGTGATTGGACAAACAAGGAATTTTTCTTTGGTGAATATGCTCTCACTGTATATAAAAAGACAAGATACGTTCATCAAGAATCATAAGGTACAACACTTAAGTCATGTATAGTCATAATATAATTAGTTATATTTTTAAAAGAATTAATAAAAACATTCTTCCCCAAGTCCTTATATGATTACAAAAGTCAATTTAAATGAAGAGAAAGTATGGTTAGAATACAGTACTGGGTGTGGATGTATTTCCCCAAACTGATCAAGTATTTAACTGTTTATTTTTAAGTGTTGGGACTCATTGAAACAGTTTTGCTTTGTTGAATAATTCTGTACACGTCAATTAAGGCCCCACATTCTCTGTAAACTAAAATGCCTTAAATTTTGCAACTTTTCTTCATACAGAAAGTGGTTCATCACCTTTATCATCTTAATTACCCTCCTTTGAACCTCTAGTTCAGAGATCTAGTAGAACCTCTAAATCTCTAGTTCCACTATGTCATTTTGGAAGCATAGTAACCAAAACTGAACAGCATATTCCTGATACTGTCGCATAGAGATTTATAAGGGAATTGTAATTGTTATATCACTATTTTCAATATCATTTTTATTATACTTCATATTCAATTGGCTTTTGTTTACAATTTGTTGGTATGTCTTTCTCATACGGACCCCTCATCTGTAGTTTAGATCTGCTATAGTACAGTTCATATAGTCCTAAACTTTCTCAATTTCCCAGTTTCTTCGCTGCATCAATTTACATCAGTTGAGAATAATGAATAAGAATAATACCAGTACTTTGGCCACCTAATGAGAAGAAGGAATCACTGGAGAAGAGCCTGATGCTGGGGAGGATTGAGGGCAAAAGAAGAAGGGGACGACAGAGAATGAAGCAGCTGGATGGAGTCACCGAAACAGTAGGCGTGCGCTTACATGAACTCCAGAGGATGGTAGAGGACAGAAAGGCCCGGAGGAACATTGTCCCTGAGGTTGCGATGGGTCGGACACAACTTTGCAGCTAACAACAACAACAAAAAAATACCAATTCAAAGTGCTCTGGTGACATTCCGGATTGTATGGATCAGAAGAGAAGTGGAATCGTTGGTTATTTGCTTGCAGACATTTTTTCCAGACTACATAAGATCTTCAGCATTAGCACTTGTAACATTTGTAGCATTGAAGGTATTATCTAATCTGGTAATTAAATGTTTTCAAACAAACATTTAAGTTCAGAAAGCACCAAGGATTCCCGGATCAACCTTAGCTATATCTGTTCTCTTTTATAGGAACACAAATATTTGAATAATTTCTTTCCAGTTTCTGTCCCTGTTGCTTTGTTTGATTATTTTGATAACTTCACCTGGTTTTCCCAGTTTATTTAATTATTTTTTATTTGTTAATTAATGCAGCTGTCCTTCTCACTTGCATGAAACCCTGGATAGTATGCAGAATAAAAACACAAGTTAACCGTCACATTTAAACCAATTTAAAAAATAATTAAAAACTGTAATAAGAAAAAACTTGATTGTGACCCTATCACATACATCTATAAAATTAAATGGACTTCACACTTCTGGGGGAATTGCCCTTGCAATGGAAAACAAACTTTTGAGGACTTCCAGAAGAACACAAATGTGGTAGTGGAAAGTATATTACAACAAGGAAACATTCTAATGTTCTCAAAATTAATCTGAGATCAAACAACTTTAGGAACCAGTAGAAACACAGGGAAATATAAGTTCTAAAGCCCTCCTTGTTGTAATTTTTTTTAAAAATTTCAAATGTCATTAAAATTAAAATTATGTTGAAAATATAATTTACCCACATGTACATTGTAGAAATTAGGGTGTAGAATTCTCTACTACTAAATCTATTATTCACTTCATTCATTATTTGGGAGATTGCATTTAAAATGTTATTTTGTAAAAACGATGGCTAAAGTCTTCTCCACCATTTTAGCTAACTTTACAGACATTAAAACTGCCCACCTGATTTCATCTGTTGTTCAGTTTATTGACGATTAGGGGGGTGGTTGGGGAGTGGGATGTCCAGTGGAGGGGGAAGGAGGGGAGCAGATAGGAGAAAAACAGCATCTGTCTTTAGGTTCTGGAACTGATAAATCATGTTAGTTCTTTCATCACCAGATACTTCTACTGAGAGACATGAAGGAAAAGGAGGAGAAAAATCCTACTAACAGATTTCACAGTGATCCTGGAAGCCTTAAGAATTCTAAATAAACAAGTGTCTTTCATTCCATCCAGCAACAGAAAGCTAACAAGCCTCTTCCAGCCTTCAAATTATACCTCCCGTCATCAGCCCACACTTATCAATAGGCAGAAACAGAGCTTTCACACACCAGACCCTGCTGTGCTGAACAAACACCAATCAAGAGCCTATTAGCCCCCAGAGACTTTCTACATCTGTTTCTGGTAAATACTGAAACACTGGCTGTACCAGGATGGATGGAAACTTTTAAAATTATGATGATGGTTGTTTGCTGCAAATGAGCTTCAGTTTTTTTTCTTTTACTTTTTTGGTATCATTTTAATATGTATGTATTAAAAGAAACTTGTGGATGATTAAAAAGAAAGCATGAAAGTATAAATGCTTAAAACTTAGCTTTATTCAATTTGAGTTTTAGGGATTTCTTAATTTTTCAGTACTCTATCTCTTCAGGATTGATTTCTGTCTCCAATTTTCATGAAACACTTGTGGTTTTCCACATGGTGTAATTAAACTGAACTGGAAAAAAAATCTTTGTTATATAAGCTTTCATATCTAAAATACTTTACCTAAGTAATAAATAGTAGAAAAGTATAAATACTATTAATCAATGATCCAATTATTGTTATTTGTGTTCCTATTCCAAAAGCAAGGAAGGAAAACCAAGGAGCCTCAAATGAATCCCAGAGTCACAATCCAGCATGACACACTAAGTCCACAACTACTTAGAATTGGCCTGTGTAACTGATATGAAAATGTATCCTAATAAATTTTAATATAATCAGAGCATTTCAATTGTTATGTACACATATAGAATTATTAATAGATATAAAGCCATTTCATTTAATTCTAAGGTTAATATTTTGCTGGTTTATTCTGCCAAGAATGGATAAAATAAGGTACTAATTTCAGTAAATAAATGTGTATACAACTGTGGAAATGTAATTTCACTCAGTTTTAAGGAAATTGTAATGGACCATCAATCCAATGATCCTTGACCATTGTTCATACACAAACCTGAAAGTCATTCAATCAAATTTTCTCAGGATCTTGGGCACCCCAAAATGCACCTTCAATGCAGTGCTGAGCTTTGAAGCTAATGTGCCAAGTTTTAAGGCTGACACTTGGATTAGAATTCAAACCTCAGTTCTTAGAATCATATTTGATCCTACAAGTTTGATGTGTCTGCTGCTGTCAGATAATTATCAATACCATTGACCAGCACTGGGTTTCACATTTTGTTACCACTGGTTCACACCCCTGTATGCCTGCTCACTTCTCATGTGGGCACCCACTTCATGGGCGCAAGCGCCCTTTCTGGCAATGCACCGAACTTCCATGCATGTGATTTACTCAAACACGCTCCTTCCGTGCATGCACCCTGCCTCAAAAACGTGACTAAATAGGATAGCATAGAATCTGGTTGGGTGGGTGGTCATGTCCAGCCCAGCCCGCCAAGGTCAAACGCAACCATGATGCAGCCCTCAATGAAATTGAGTTTGTCACCCCTGGTCTATAGTATGGAGTGCATGAGCTTTTGATCCCTGTGCTTAATTTGCATGGAGGCTAATTTTCAAAACATGAGTTGTTTCTACTGGCTTTGCTAGGAAGCTATTTTGAGAAATTCTTCATACGGGTCCTTCTCACTCCACAGGGATGGTAGTCAGTTTCCACCCTGAATTCCCCTAAAATAATTTTTCTATACTGTAGATGGAGAAATCAGCTCTTCTTTACTATTAGTCTTACTGTTCATCATTTATTCAACAATTAGAATAGATCTCCTATTGGTCAACCAAATATTTTGCTAATTAATCTACAGCTTAAATCAATTAAGATTTATAGCTACATTCCTAAGTGAATGTGTGTCTTTTCTTTCATTCCCTGTAAATTGCTAAGTATTCACCTTTGAAATGGCATAGCAGCCAAATACACCAGAATTTGGCTAATGGTCTGGTGAGAGTGATTCACAATGAGCTAAAAAAAAAGCTGTAGTAGCATTTTAAACTATTTACCAACAAATTTCCTACATATAAACTAGGTAGTTAATATCCAATGAGTTTTGATATCTTCAGCATTATATCTGAACTTCATTTCAGGAAAGTTCACTTTCCTTAAATGAACAAGTTTCACTGTATTAAGATATAGTGCTGAGATAAGCAGTTTTCATTGTTTTTATCCATATATCTGTAACTGAAATACTGATGTTCCTTATTTATGCATATAAAATAAGGAGAAAACAGGATTAAATTTTTCATTTTATCTCTGAGTCAGTGTTGAGTTTTGACAACTGCCTAGACATGTCCTTGTAGTTTTCTTGGAAAGATTTCAGAAATAGGGTGCCATTGTTTCCTCCCTAGGACTGAGAGGGAGTGACTGGCTCGAATTTAGTGACTAAGATGTAGTGGTGGGATTCAGCCAGTTTGCAGAACTTTTGGGGAATCGGTTGTTAACTTTCTGAGCGGTTTGGTGAACTGGTTGTTGGAAGAAATCTTTAGGGCAGAGAACTGATTGTTAAATTATTTGAATTCCAACACTGCTAAGATGGGAATAGAAGTCACCTTCTCAAAGTTTCTAGCCAGTGCCTAAGTGGTGGGTTGCATGTGGTACGCCCTGGTACAGGCGTACCAGTGCCTGCCCAGAGCAACAGATACCATTCCAGTATGGTGTCCAGAGAGCCCCACCTGCCCGCCCGTCATCATTACCTGTCTTTAAACACTTCGGCGCTTCCGTACACGTGCACAGCCATACAGCGCCTGCGCAATGCTCTGCCGAGCAGCTGGAGCATCGCAGAGGCTCGCGGAGGCATCTCTGGAGGATAGGACACATGCATGCACTGCGCTCATGCGTGCGCACGCTGCGTGCATTCATGTGGATGACGCCAGGCCCCATTGCAACCGTACCAGTTGTAATGGGTTTTGGAGTCCACCACTCCTGTGCCTTAACCACTACACCAAACTGACTGATACCTTGAGGTTCCCTGTATAGACAATATATTGATGCTTTTGGATAGTAGCTTTGGAATTTAGTTTCCACCATGTATTTTTCACTGTATCCAGAACACTGAGACTCAGACAGAAATGATCGTAATTCTAATTATTAATGTTTAAGAAGTGCCATATCCTGTATAATATGAATCTTTGCGATCTGTGACAAGTCTATTAAATGAAGGTCTGTTTTGTCTCCATGCACATAGTCGCAAAATCTGCTTTATATTATTTTTTCTAAAATACTTGGTGTTAATACCTTAAGCTGATTCATTCTTTTAGTTACATTGGGTAGGACAACACTGTAATGAAGACAATATAATTTATTTTTCACACAGAAGCATAATTGAAATGTAGATGTTCATATTCTAAGATATTTACATAGCGAGCTGCTGATTTTATTCTCTATTAGCCTTGCCATGTGAGACACAACATGATGGTGAATAGAACTATGCAAATAGGTAGCTGATGTTAAAGGAAAAAATGGTAAGTTAAGTATTCGCAAAAGCAATTATCTGAAATAATTGCCAATACCTTATTAGATTTGTAATTTAATCATGCCAATGTATATAGAAACTGAAATGGTCAGGTTTATTCATTTTAAAGTAAAATAAAGACAGAGATTTATTGAAAATGACAGGATTCAAGAAATCCATGTAGCCTCTACGCAGAGGCATCAAGTTCTACTCACTCACTCACTCACTCACTCACTCACTCACTCACTTATTGAGATTCTGTATCAGTGTTTTTCAATCTTGGCAATTTAAGATAAATGGATTTCAAATTCCAGAATTCCACAAACATTTAGCTGACAAATTTTGGGAGTGAGTCTATACATCTTCAAATTATCAAATTTGAGAAATACTGCTCTATACCCTATATCAAATTTTAAATAAAATGCATAGGAGAAAAATACAGTTGGATATAAGATTTTACAGCAAATATTTTGCCTCTGTGAACTTCCATAGAAGTGCAGAACCACAGGGCTATATAAGTTGTAAAGCAAGCCCCTTTTCCTCATCTGTAAAATATTTAACTTTTTAGAAATGTGGTAATGTTTAAACCAACTAACAAATTATATGTTGTCCTAGATAGGACCACAGCATTCCAATGTTAGAAAATAACCAGGCTCAAGTCTGGTTGAGAACCAGACTTGGAATATAAATGTTGCAGTTTACATTTATTGCAGTATCCAATAAAAACTGAATATTTTTCCCAGCTCTCTTAATAGATGCCTTTAAAAGCATTGTGAGCATTTCCAAATTGGCAAATGATATATAGGAAAGTGATTTATGGAGACATGAAAAAGGTTGACTTGCTGGTTATATCTCCTTTGTCATAGTAGCAATATTTTTCTTAGGTTATTGTTTCATGCATTCATACATACAATGGTTTTTTAAAATGAAAAAAGTCTAATAAATATAGTCAGCTTTTTAATGTTTTCACAACTTTTGCATTTAGAACTGTATAATTACATAAATCTATGCTTCCATTACTTATATAAGGATTGTCCAATCAATATTACAGATAGATGTAAACCTTAAACAGTCATGCTATACAGTAATGGGACTAGTAATTTTACTGCACATCAAGAATATTAGGATGGAGAAAGATGCTGAAGATATAATAAATTCATCAGCTATTTCAACTGATTGATCTGTTTTGCAGTTTAATTATCCATGAAAGAGACCATTAGTCCTGAAATCTCTTCCACTCTTGTATATACATACACAAACCACAGGTTATAGAGTACAGCCAGAAAGGATAATCCCTTGCTGTCACATTAAGAAAATTTAAAAGGCAACTACTTAATAAAGGCATTACCCTTCCCCCCATGAAATGACTTATAAAATCTAGTACATTAAGTTATTTCTAGCAGTGCCTTTCTGAAACTGCTTTATTTCTTCTAGTTGATTCATGCAGAATCTACATTTTTCTAGGAACAAAGCAGGTGAGTTAAAAATGAAATTAATGTAGTCAGGAGAAGTAAATGATTGGTAGAAATCTATAAAACATAAAACTGATCACTATTTTAATTATCTACATATTCATGTTAAAAGGGTTTTTATAAAATATGCAGCATAAACTCATACATAGAAAGAGATATGAAAGTTTGGTCAATTGTGAATGTACAATTTGGATGCACAGACATAGCTAACAAAGGATTTCTGAAAAAAATCAAGAGTATTGGTGTTTATTTTAACTAGATTCTGCAAAGGAAAAAAAGAAGACAATAGTGAGAAGCCATCTGGGCTTTTTTCTCCCCTTTTTCCTTTGAAAAATTACCAGCTTCCTATAAAGAACTATCCTTGAGATAAGCCAGGTGAAACAAATATTCTGTCTCCACTTTAAATGGCAGCTGGTTATTAGATGACTCCCTATAGGACTAACACTTGCTATTGACATTAAGGTAATACAAGGCCCATGCCGAGCAATCAGGATGAGAATGTGAATGAAAAATCTTTAATCTGAAATTACAGCTGTCAAAGTTATATTATAAAACATGAAAGTTGGATCTCCACTTAGAATTAATGTGTCCCAAAAGCCAAGTTTCTCATAAACTGCATCTTGCAGATACATATTTTATGAATAGGTCACTCAGATTCCATAAATCAAGCCAAACTCTAGCCTATATTAAGGAATTAAAAGGGTCACCTCTTCTCAGGTTGGTATTTGTTGAACAGTGCTTGGGAAAAAATGAACATTGATTTACAAAGTCCAGCAGGTGTGCTGAGAGTATCAGAACCTAACAACATTTGCTGACAGTCTGTGTCAAATAGCCAGTGTTGAGCAAATGACTTATTTGGTACAAGCTATGCTGTTTAAGATTGATTTGATGTAAGAAGAAAATATGCATAGCTGAGAACAGTGTTGTTACCTTCTGCTTATAATTAACTTGCTGCTTAATAATGGGTTCATTTATATTCTAAAATGCTTATGAACCAGTTATATAGATATCATATCCCATATCTTTTGTTTGGTTGACAGAAAATGAATGAATTTATCTATATACTGAAGCAGAACATGCCTCTGCCTTCATCTCCTGTACCTGCAACATGTGAAACAACTGAAATAGATACCACATGAAAAGATCCATGCCATCAATGCAACCTTCCCTAGCTGAAAGCAGGTCAGCCCAACCCCCCGTTTCCCCCCCCCCCACCAGCCTGGCTGTGGTTATGCCACACCTTGCCAGAATTGCATCATGGGCAGTGAATTCATGTGACTAAATGATGTATTCTTTATGAATACATCATTTAGTGACAGAAATTCAGGCAGAACTGCCATGTTAAGTGAGATTATCTTAAATTCTTATAAAGCATTGGATATGTATTTCCACTCACTTTATATTTTGATGTAAATTACCCACCTTACATATTGCATAAACACTTACGGTTTAAAATTCAATTCTGAAATGCAAAACCCTTGTCTAACAACAAAGCTTCATGAAACAATTACATTGTTTAGCCACATTGAATGCAGATTTATAGCAAAAGGTTTTAAATCAATTATTTTATACATGAGAAAGTAAAAATTAGTTTTACAAGGCAGAGTGGTACCTAAAATAATTTATTCAAGACAGGTCCACCCCAAAAAAGGAACCAGGTAGATCAGGGATGCCCAACTTCTGGGCTGTGACCTATTCAGAACCAGGATGCATGAGTGGCAGCCTATGTGCATACAGTATGTGCACACAGCTCAACTTGCGCAAGTCGATCTGTGTACACACACGCTGGCCCACTGCTCATGTGGCCCGCTTCCCCTCTCCCCATCAGCTGGGTTGCCAAGCCACAAAGGTTGGCGGCCACTGAGATAGACATCACACAAATGTACCACCTGTGTCCCATTTTGCTTAGGCCCATTCTCTTCTCACCTGTAAAGAATTTATCCTTCACTGAAGAGATTTAGACTGCTGTACTGTAGTATATAAATATATTCAGAAGTAGTTTTCAACATTTGGGAGCAGCTCTCAGGATTGCAGGATCTTAGCAGGCCCAATATTAAATATCTGCATCAGTACTCTGAGGTCTGAATCAGAAGAGTTGCATGAACTAATGCTTTCATTGAAGTGTTGAAAGTAACACCATAAAATAAGTTCCACCACTTTCATATGTGTGTTCCATATTGCAACATATCATACAGAAGGGATAGAGTTTGTATTACATGAGCTGCTTTCATCATTTATTATTCATTGACTGTAAACATTCTTGACCTGCTCTTGAGTTGCCATAAACAGGGTGATGGAGAACTGAGCCTCACAGCTGCAGTGAGGAAATTGCACTTCAGTCAAAACAAAAGCACATTCCAGCCATATCTATGTCAAGGCCATCTCCATGGAGACCCACAGTGACCAGAGGGAGGCCTTCTACAATGAAATTGCTTCCTTGGGGAAATGTGACTGATGACATACCTTTGGGGGAGTAGGGAAAAGGGTCAGAGCCGGGTCTTGATTAAGTGAGGTCAGAATTGGCTTCACTTGGAGCATGCCAACATGAAGCTCCTAATAAATAACTGGATTTCTTTTGAAGCTTGGCTCCAGGCTTATGATTTGATTAGGGCATCGGTCGGAACCCTGACATTGACATTATCTCTTTACTATTCTGATTCAACAGTAGCTACAATGGTGTCTTTAGTGATTATGAAGCCAATTATCTCTCTCTATTGCTGGTCTCCACTGGCCAAAGATCTTGAAAAGCAGCTCATCCTGATACTGACAATATTGGGAAGTTTGGATTCAGAAAAAAATAGAACAATAGAGAGGAGAACAAAAGAGAACTAGTTACTAAAACCAATAGAGACATTTGAAGAATAGGAATATATTATTTGGTTGGTCACACTGTTAGTCATATGTTTAGACTGGATTATTATTGTCATTAATATTAACTTTATATGACTGCCCATTTATGAATGCATCTGGATGGTTCAGTTTAATTTAAGATGTCATAGAAGGTTATGGAAGAAAAACAAATTTCTGGTTCATAATGATTTTTCTGCCTGGTAAATATAAATCAGTGACCAACTCTTAAACAAGGCAGGAGCCAAATTTCTAAACTTTGCATTACACCTGCATTGCATACCATGCATCACATCTGATCCATCAAGTGTAAGATATATTTGATAATATTCCTCCAAACTTCACTGCAGAATTTTAGAGACCTGGACCCTCCATCCTTCAGTTCTTCTTTTCTCCTACTTCTCTGGCTTATGGTGCATCTCTTATAGTTTCACCTCAGTCTTCCTTCCTTTCTTCCCAAGCACCCTGCTACTGGTTTTTGTTTCTGTTCTTCCTTCTGTTCCTTCCAAGTGGTTTCACCTATCCCTATCCTTATTCTAGTTCCCCAAACATATGCATACACTTCAAAAAGTCTTTAAAAGAAGTACTAAATCACTTCCTAAGTCTCTTTTAATATGATTCCAGCATTCCATTACAAAGTCTGTATCACCCTTGACTAGCTGATTTTTTTTGTCTGAAAGCAAATTGGAAAGTATAGGATTTATCACATTTATTGGAAGATAGTGAAGAAAGCTAAGATTCCCTCATTCATAATTATAGCACAAAAAATATCCAAGTTTTCCAAATAGGGATAACCTGTTCAAAATAGAAAATCACTCTGATAGGATTTGCCACAACTATTATAAAGAAACTTAATGCAGTAATCCTGTAAGGATTATAACATCCTGAGTCACAATTGCTACCAGAATATAAATACTATGGCAAGAAGTGAGACATTAACATTATTGTTAATCGTGTTTGGTTTTGGTTTTTTCCCCTACAATTAAAAATATTGTCAGTCTGAATTTTCTATTTCTGCTGCACATTTGTATAGCTCAAAACACTTGGAACAGAGGTCATCCAATGAAGATGACAGAAGGAAATATAGAACAGGAAAAAAAGCAATTCTTGGCACAGCACATAATCCATTGCGTTTATTAAGATAAAATTGAGGGAATGGTGATGAGCACAGATATGTTTAAACCAGATTCATGGAAGTCAAGTTTGTCAAGGGCTGTTAGTCTTGACCTTCAGTGTTTATTTGTGTTAACTCTTGCTGTATCTTAGCAAACATACAACCCACCTCAGCTATGGTCATAACTCTAGGCATCTTGCACAAAATAATGATAATAAGATCTTGTGGGATTTTAGAATACAGACAGATCGTCATTTGGAACACAACACGCCAGAGATCACAGTTGTCGAGGGCCAAAGAGTACAGTTTACTGATATCACTGTACCAGGAGACACCAGAGTCGAAGAAAAAAAACCTGGAAAAAATCATGAAATATCGCGACCTGGCTATCGAAACTACATGATTATGGATAAAATATGTAATGGTAATGCCCATTGTCACTGGGGCACTTGGTACCATGTCCAAGAATTTTATAAAACATATCAAGAAATTGCAGATTCCTGCAATAACACCAGAGGAACTGCAAAAATCTGTGCTATTCAGAACATCTTAAGAAGGTACTTGGTTGATACCTAGGATGCTGGCAGCAACCTGTATCAACCATTAGCACCAGTCAATGATATTTGTGATGAGTTTTTGAATGTTCAGTTGGCTGAGTTTCATGTTTAATGAATAAAGTATATAATAATAATAATCCTCAGTTATGGTCATAACTCTAGGCCCATGATGGCAAACCTATGGCACATGTGCCACAGGTGGCACGTAGTGCCATTTGTTAGGGCACACCAGGCATTGCCCTGTGAGCTCCAGCGCACACGCGCACGCTGGCCAACTGGCTTTGGCCTTCTTTTTTGGATGTTTTTCACCTTCTGGAGCTTCTCTTCCGGTTTGTCCATAGGGCCGTTTTTCATGCTCCAGAAGCCTCCTGAAGGCTCCGGAGGGTGAAAAATGGCCATATGAGCAACCCAGAGGTTCAGGAAAGGTGACCTCCAGTTTGTCCGTAGGGCTGTTTTTTGCCCTCGGAACCTTCAGGCAGAGGGTGAAAAATGGCCCTATGGGCAACCCAGAAGGGCCATTTTTCACGCTCCAGAGGCTTCAGGGAAGCCTCCTGAATGCTCCGGAGGGCGAAAAATGGCTCTACGGACAAACCAAAAGTCACCATTCCCGAACTTCTGGTTGCAGAGGGTGAAAAATGGCCCCTATGGGCAACCCGGAAGGGCCGTTTTTCACACTCAGCAGGCTTCAGGGAAGCTTGTAAAGCCTCCGGAGGGCATCGGGGGTGACTGGGGAGGCTGTTTTTGCCCTCCCCAGGCTCCTAGAAAGCTTCTGGAGCCTGGGGAGGCGAAAAAAGCATGCCCAAAGTGGAGGGGAGTTCTGGTCATGCATGCATGTGTGCTGGAGTTGCGTATGTATGTGCATTGGGGGTCATGCATGCATTATGGGTGTGGCACACACCCCCACCCCCACCCTGTGCTCTCCTCGCTTTTGGCATGCAACCCAAAAAAGGTTAGTCATCACTGCTCTACACATTTAAAAATAAAGGAATAACAATTGACAAAAGAATTATGAAATTGTATCTGAGCTAAAAGTGCATTTCCCAACATGGTATGGAACATGCATCAGAGGGCCAGTTCACAAGCTCGTCTCTTCCAGGATTTGTTTTAAAAAACAGATTTTCAAGATTTATTGAAACAGCATATTTGTGGCAGGGGAATAATAATTAGAAATGAGTATGTCTCCATTTCCTTCCAGCAAGCACCCCAGAGGCATTTTGGTTGGTCATTGGGAGGAATAAAATTCTGGATAAATATAGACTTTGATCTGTTCCAGCAAGGCCAGTTACCTATTCTTATATGCAAAGTCATCAAGTCATGGTTTATGTACAAGATTTGCCTTATGGAATATGTATTTATGTGCTTTTAAAATCATGGGTAAAATTGTTTCTGTACGTGTAATGTAAGTTTATGTCTGTGTCTATATAAGACATGTATACTACTTCAAACACATTATTTATTTCTCTATTGAATCTTTCAAAATCCCTATTAATGTTTCAATTAAAAAAAAAGCTACTGCATGAGACTAAATTACCAGGAAAATCAATTACCAATAAACCAATGGCAAATTTGTATTACAAATTTAAATAATGAAATGCTCATATATAAGCTTTAGTTTATTCCTTGAAAAGATTTGATAGGGCATTTTAACTTGTATTTTTCTCATGTGTGATTAATTTGCATTATACAAACAACTAAAAAATGAAAGGGAAGTTCCTAGCCTACGGTTTCCTTTTCATATTGTACCATGTCAGCTAGCAGATAAACCATGCAAATGTGGTTTGCAGAAAATTCAACATCTCTATTATAGATGAAAAGTAAACAAAAGCAGATGAAGGATTAGTGCAATTCCAAATTTAAGCTATTGCTCTCAGTGACTTATAATAAAGTGGTGTTGCATACGGTGGCATGTTTTCGAATGACATTTCAATTGTACAAGCAATTTGCATTCTATCTGACATTAAATAACATTATCACCATTATGAATTCAGGCAGCATGCTCATCTCTACAGCATAAAGATATGAACTACGAGGCACATCTTAATGAAGGGAGTAAGTTTTCCTGTCAATCTGCTATGTGAGACAAGGCTGTGCAGAGGCTAAACCTCCCATAACATTATTGTGAGTTGCCCACTTCTGACATAGTACAAATCTTCAGCTAAAGCATTCCTCTTATTAAATAAAGATCTATAACTGAACACATGTATCTGTAATATCATGACAATCCAAAGAAAATTAAAAGACAGATTATGTCCAGGATATTACATGCACCACCACAGAGCACTGATAGAATCTGGTATGATCCTGTTGCTAAGATACCTGGCTAATGCCACGGAAACAAGCCCCTTTTACTAATCTAGTAGAATCCATGCATGCTTCCACATATTTTGGCAGGAGAAAGCAGAAGTCCACTGACAATGGTTTGGGAAATTGGGATATTACAAGCCAGTGCTCCTGAATTTATACATTTTTATCTCTTTCTGATAAGCTTCAAGAATCTTAGCGAAAATAAGAATTGTAACACTCTGTTAATGGCATTTCGGCACTTTATACCATTTAAAACAAGTAAGATTACTTTTGATCCTCCTGCATAGTCAATAAAAGTTGCTTAAAAAGGTAATTATTTAAGTGCTTTTGGTTGCAAAATTGCTATGCTCCCAAATATGATTCCCCTTAATCTTTGTGATTTATAATGTGATATGCACGTAAATGACTAACTGCATATTTCTGTCTCTATTGCTTCATCCACAAAACACATAATGCACACAGTTCTTTGGGTGCATACAGAATAAAAGAGAGATCTGATTATTTGGATGGGTAAGCGAATACTTTTGGCAATATAGTGTAATAAAGTGAGATACTTTTACCAGAATTAAAGATCTATGCAAGTTAAAAGCTACTTTAAGGGATTTAAGTCAGGCGAAAGCTCACTGACCTATACATTTAAAAATTAAAAATGTACCCTGGGGAGGTGAAATAGATACTAAATATGCTTGTATATTCTTTGATATAATATACAGTTTGGTTATAAAATGTATCTGAGGATGATTACTGGATAAATTGTGCTTTAAAAACAATCTATTGAAAAAAAAACTGAATACACAAACACAACTTCTTTCAGAGAGAGAGAAAGAAATTGTAATGAACTCCTAGTTTTTACTGTAATTTGACCTGATAAGCATCTAGTACCACTGTCAAGCACAAAATACGACAATAACTTTTGCAGATGTCCATTCCTGTCAAAATTTATGTGCTAAAAGGTCAAAACATATGATAAAAAGACAAAAAAGGGTAGAAAAACAAGAGTTCAAGTCTTAATCCACAACTATAAATGGAGAACCACCAAAGAAGAATATTCAAACAAGGAAGTACTGGTATCTGTGTAAATAGATAATCAATAATACTCCCTTGAAGTAGCTTTTAATTTACACAGACCAAGCCTTGCATCACTTTCACTCATACAAATCTTAAGCACATTGAGTGTTATAAGAAATATAACATGTTTTGGAGGATTATTACTTTATTCTTCATTTTGCAGCTTTTTAAAGTCATGTTGTGGTGTTTAGCTAGCAGTATACAACAGAAGAATGGAGACTCAGAGTCTGAATGACATTTTCAGTATTATAGAAGCCATGATACTGCTCCATTTATTATTTTTGCAAATGAATGCAGTATAAGAAAGAATAGAGACTATATTACACATACAGTATGTCTGTTTTATTCTGAAGTTTTTATTTTTTTTACCTCTCATAACATTTTTCAGAGTAAAAACTATTTCTAATTAACTATTTCAGGCTAGTATACAAGGGTATTATGAAAGAGGAGATTGTCCATGACATAGAGGAGATAAATCAATAACAGGTGCAGGTATCTCAGAAAACTGTTACTTCAACTTAAATTGTCCCTATAAGAAGGACAGAAAAATGTTTCACTTTCTTTTTTTTTTCAATTCTCGCTGGAATCCAAGTCAGAAGAGAAAATGGCTGTTTGCTTAAAATAAAGTGTCTCTGCTATCTATGTGAACCTGACTGTAATGGCAAAGGATGGGCCAGATCAATATCTATCTTCTTCATTCTTGAAGTAATAACTTTCAATAGGAAAATCTATTTACTTTTACTTACCTTTATTTTATTTCATTTTGCTTTAAAGAAGTTCATTCCAGAGGGAGAGTTTAGATTGCAAACAGCAGTTAACAAACTGATGATTTAACTAAGGACTGTAGGCGATTAGGTAGGTTGTCACATCATTCCCAATAGATATTGGTTAAGAGTAAGACCAAACATGTTGGCTTGGAAATTTTATTATATAAATGGTGGGTGTATAAAGCTATTTACGGTGTGTGACCAAGCTCCATAGCACATGCTAGAAAGGTTAATCAAAACCCAAATGGTCTGACCCTTATTTGCAATATACACAGAATCACTCCCTTTCTTTAAGAGTCACTGAGGTACTGTGGGAAGAAAATATTCATTTCATACAGCTTCCCATTTTATTACAAGATTATGAGAAAATATTGTGTTTAATTTCTAGCCATTGCTGCAAATATACAGTATATTTTTTTAAAAAAAATCTAGTTTTTTTAAAATTGCCAGTTGAATTGAACAACTCTAGCTACACTTTGAACATTATAACTGATGACTTACTAGCTTACTAGTAATAACTAGCTTTGATATTACAAATGCCAGTTGCCATTCCAAGAAATAGCATTCGCAACAAATAAACTGTATAAAGATAAATTCAATTTATTCCTACCAAAGATAATGGGGAACTACAGTACATCTTGCACAAAAAATGTTTTTAATTTGAGAAATACACCTATTTTCTAGTATAATTTTTTTTAAAAAATTGTTATGATTATATAATTTCTTCAATGTTCAATCAACCATTAAAATTAGAATCTTATTTAATGACTTGAATTTGTTTATAGATCATATTAAAATATAAGCAACGTGTGAAAACAACAGTTCTTCATTCTGGATAAACCCTCTCACATAAAATATTCCTTTAAGACATTAGAGATTATTTTTAATCTAATATTTCCTTTTCTCCTAAATATGTGGCTAAAATGTGAAATTAATTGTAAATTATGCAGTTTTGTATTGTGTGAAATCTAAACTCCATTAGCAATATAATAATAATAACACATATTTTAAAAATGCACACTATATTTTTTTCTTAGCTAAGAGCATAACTTCATTTTCCCCTTAATTTTACTCTTCATTGATTTGTAAAAAAAATTAATTGACTTTATGTGTCGTCGTATGTATGAAGCTAAAATATTTTAAATCAGTTTTAAATTTATTTCTGGTGACCATTAGAAATTTTTTTTTCATAATTTATTCAGTTAGCAATCTTATTATAGAAGGTTGGTATATAAGAATTCTATCAAGTTGTTTCTTGCTCAAAAAGTATACTATACATCCTATAGATGTTATGTTTCAAGTCCATATATAAAACAATTTCAGAGTGTGTCACTAGCTATCCCAAAATAAGAGAAACGGTGAAATCACACTAACACTACTTTACTTTCCTTGCAAATTTTACTAAAAATGGTTAAATCATCTTAATTGAAGAGGTATAATAAAACCCATAATCTAGACTGCTGTTGTTTATAGAAATCTCAGTACACCAGTGCAGTGTATTTGTAACTAAGGAAGCACTAAGCACTAAGATCCTGCTTAAATAATCTCCTAGATGAGAAAAAATTAGAGGTTACTGCTCTCCTTACAATTTGAGACTGAGAGGAAGCCCATATTAATATAAATAGTCTAGAAAGATAATTAATTCAAAAGAAAATATGAAGAATGCTGGAGCTAAATTACATTTCATTAATACTGATAGGCACATCATTATTAGAAAGGGTTTTTTTTAATGCACAATCACAAATGAGTAAATAATTGTTCAGGTTTACAGTAAGCAATTTACACAGGAATTTCCAACTTTCATTTCAGGATGAAATGAGGAAATATACAGCCAGAAACAAATGAATTCTGTGGATATTCTCAGTATACAAAAGATGAATGAAGCTAAAGGAAAGCCTCAATAAATCTTGAGAAAAGCTATTGGCAATTTTAGAAAAAAATAAAAATAGTTTCACTTGTTAAATGGCACCAGGGGATTAGGAGAAAATATTTAGAGTTTTAGAAGACTGTAATATTTTGGGTTTTGAAGGCACAGTAATTTTATGTATTGGATTTTCATATGCAACAAATTTTATTATGAGTTTTCATCCACCATTTTATTTTTTTTATATTGAACTGGAAGATAAAATAACTGAAGAAAAGGAAATAATTATGGTGCTCGCAAGAAGATCACAATATGTAATCAGTGTTTCTGAGCTTAATATGCCCAAGTAAAGGATTAGTCCTGCTATAAGGAAGGAGACATTTTAAAGCAAAACACACATGAAATACCTAGTGGGGTAAGCACTGAGTTAGAGGCTTTAGAAGTAATTATGCTATATATAAATCAAAGCTCAACTTTAAAGCAACTAAGTGCTATTAATTATCCCTTACCTAACACAGCTCTTAAAATGTCAAATTAAAAAGGGGGCTATTGATAATTGTATAAGTTATGACAAAGGAAGATGCCTCTAGCAACAACAGGAGACAGCATGAAAAAGCAGCAAAACATACTTTTCTTTGATATTATTCTGAACTATTGCAAATGCAAAACAGATAAGAATATTGATGACAGTACAGCCAGTGTAATTTATTGTAGATTATGGCGTTTGACTATTTTAAATTGTGCTAATTTAAAGAAGGAAGATGTTTTTGTGTTCCTAATTCAGCATGTACTGTGAGTCCAAGATATAGAGCATATTCATAGCATCAGAAGAGTATTATTTTGAAACAAGCTGTGTGGTCTTGATACTAGTTTTTTTAATATTTTTTCTTCAAATATATTTAGAACATATATTTGATAATGTGAAAACCAAGTGTCATAACAAAATTAGTAGGATGACAATGCATAGTTAAGACTTTCATTTCTTTCTTCTGAATTCTAGGAGTATTTTGAAAATCCTACCTACATTTTTCTGTTTGCAGGGGTCATCAAAATGATTTGGAACATGTAGAGGAAGATAAGATGGTACACCTACATCAATTTTCCTTGCAAAAGCTTTCTGGATAAGCTAATTACTTTTACTTCAGTATGAGGAAATGCACACTATCTTCCATTGTTGCTGAGCTGCCATTTTGTCTTTCTCTGATCCTTTTATCACACTTTCACCATATTTCCATGGCTACTCTACTCTAACTAATTAGAAGGTTAACCCTATTTGGTTGCTACCTATATTATTTCATTACTATAAGAAAAATATAGGTTAAGTTAAATTAACTGAAATTAACAAAATAGGAATCTCTTCTGATTTCTGCCAGCAGATCTTTGTTTTGTATATGTAGCTGCCAAGCAACAAGGTCAGTGAAATAGTAACATTTGGAACTGTTCTAATTATTTCAGGTTTTGGATTATGCATGTTTTTAATTAGCAAAAGAAACTTGGCAAAAATTAACTTTGTTGATTTTATTTATTTGTGGGATTTATATCCTACTTTTGCATAAACATATGGTGTTTTCAGACATTTAAAATATTTTTAGCAATAATTAAAATAGAACTCAAAACATATTTTAATAAAAACACACTAAAAAACCCCAGGCCCTAAATTTCAGTCACCCAAAACGTATTATAGTAGCAAATAGGTATAAATTATAATTGTAGCTATTTTTAAAAACTTTTTGTAAGCAGAAAAGTTCTACATGCTGGATCTAAATATAGATCCATGTTTTATTGGTTCCTCTCTCAAAGATTTAAAAGGAAAAATAGTATTTAAAAATCAAAAATCAAAACATACACTATAAATAATTTGAAAAAATGGCTGTATTATTTATTGGCTTGAATTGTGGAAGACCTTGGCTTGGCTGAGAAGGTCTTCACAATGTTTTTGTTTATTCCACTAATGTGCAGCATAACCTTACTGATAATTTTGAGCAGGCTGGTATCAGAGAACTTTAATAAATCCCAAACAATACCAGTTTTAATGCCAAAGTTCAAAGCTTTATGGAAGAGCTGCATTAAACATTTTCCCATATGGTTATTTTTCTTTTGAGATTTTCTTTTAAATGTCTTGTTAAAATGAAAATAAAAAAACTTTGACCACTAATTCCCCCCCCCCCAAATAGGCAGCATGACACAGGGCTAGTTAACATCTCCTTAGTTCCAATACATACTTTCCATCTGAAAACTTGCAACTAATTGTAATCAGTTTAATCTATATTTAATTTGTTTTCCAGGATTGGAGAAAATGACATTAATCCTAATGTTCACTTATGGAATATTCTTTTGAAGATAGCTCTGACCTATAGGCTCGAATTTTGAGGAGGGATAGGAATATATTTCTCCAGGTACGATAAGTGTGGCAACTTCAATGGTTCTTATAAAAGTCAAATTTGTCCATAATGATATTTTCCATGGCTACATCCCATTTAAACTACTGTCATGTGCCCTAAGTGAGGCTTTCATTGACAAGTATTTGGCAGCAAGTATCTTGGGTAGGTAGATATAATATTTTAAAATTTGTGTCCAGTCTGAAATCCATAAATATTTGAAATCAGAAGTCTTGCTTTAAATAAACATAATTCACACACACACACACACACACAAACAGAGAGAGAGAGAGAGAGAGAGAGAGAGAGAGAGAGAGAGAGAGAGAGAGAGAGAAGATATAGCAATACAGTATTGCTATAAATCATATGAAATAATTGCCAGTTGTGCTTCCTATAGGTATATATTTATTCTTATGCAGATATTTATTATTGGAAATTTATTAAATTAATCGGGTTTACATAGCCACATATATACTTCTGGTTTCTAGCATCCGATAACCTACATAACTCACTAAAATTAAATTGAAAGTCATAAATCCCATTCCCCTTTGTTCCTTTCTCTTTAAGATCTGTAAGTTAATTAAAGGCTGTCAACTACTTTGAATAGCATAATTATACTAAATGAGTAGCAAATTCAGCACATATCCTTTTTGCTGCAGTTCTTCAATCCAGGTGACAATAAATTAACTTGGCCATGTCCAGGCTAGCTAAGTCACAGAACTTTATTTCTTAGAATTCTTCCACTTTTATCTGGGATGTATTCATAATAACAGAGAAAACAAAAGAACAAATACATTTCAGTCTAATTGCAAATTGTGGAAGTCATCCATTTCCCAAGCTTCAATTTAAACTCAAATCTACATTTATTCTTTCATCGCCTGCTAAAAGCAAAAAGAAACTAGGAGAAGCTAGTAAATTTGCCAGATAAAAAGGGAAATTAGCAAAGCTAACATACTTTATCTGTATCTTTTATGTAAATTGCAGACTTTTATATTCAGTACAAAGTTTCTTCGGGGCATATCTGCAATTTTATTGTCTTGATGAGCAACAAGTAAAGAGTCAGTTTGTTTCAGGGACATAAAAAGTTTAGGCTTATCATACAGAATGAAATCCTGATGGTCCTTTCTATTCTAAATTTTGTCAATGTGCACTCCAAAAAATAGCAGATCGGTTGCTGTACTACTACATTCCAATTCATGTCTTCAGTCTGGTGCAGAGAAATGAAAGAATAACGAACCCAGCACATGACTGAAAGTATTTGCTGACAGAACACCAAAGAAGTAAAAGATAAACTTGCAAAATGAAAGCGGGCTCCTATAATCCAAAGAGCAACAAGAGGGCTTGTGATCCATATATTGTGTGGCAACTGGTGATAGCTTCTCTTGGATCAGTTGGGAAGCTCATATCATTAAACAGGAATACCAGACAGTGAGACAACCAAGGAAAAGAAAAGGTATGTAGTATAAAACAAACATTTATTCATTTTGACAGAAACAGTCAATAAACTAGTTTAACTGACTCAAAACTCAAGAGCAAAGAAGAGTCAGTCTTCTCTCCAGGTGTTTTGGCTTAAAACTTCCACAATCCCCTACTATTAGCAATATTAGCTAAGGTACAGTAATTCAGAGTGTATCATGATTTGGAGACGGCTGTCTAAAACATAAGGCAATGTAATAAACCCAATCTTCACACATCCCTCTCTCATTTTAACACAGCACACCAAAATCTTCAAAGGATTATCAAATGTGATCTCAATGGACATGTTCTTAAAAATTTGGGGCCTATTGATAAATCACAGGTGCAAAACCGGAATCAGGCATTTTGGACAGAAGAAAGAACACATGATTCATTTCAATTTTATGCTTCTCTCACAGTACATGGCTGACAATTTCCTTTTTCTGTAAGGTAGATGCAAAAATAGCATAAATATATAGGCGGATTTTCTATGGTCTGTCAAACACACAGTAATTTTGAACATGATCCACATAAGATTTCGAATTAACTGCAAAGATAGTTAATTGGGATGTACTTAGGTAAGCACTGCTTTTTGGTTTTGTACTTTTAATATCATAATGTGTTGTATAATTTACTGTTTATTGTGTTTGAAAGATGCTTAGATTTGTTTTTTATTGAAGTATCATTAAAGCACTTGAAAAAGTAATAATCAAATGTAGCGCAAAATCAGCTTTTTGAAAATCATTTATGTTAAAGCATGGAAAAGGTTTAAGAAATAAATGCTTATATATCTTCTAAAATATTAATTTCTGAATTAGAGCAAATTAATGTTTCATTTATTTCACTGGACTCTAGACAGTATTTTGAGGGGAGCTGCAGAAACAGGTCCTCTCCCCTCTTTCTGTTCCTCTTCTTATTTTTCTGACTGACTTATAGTAGTGATATACAACATCATAATTCATCAGAAATGATTTTCCCCTCCCTGTCTCACCAAAAAGGATATTCAGCAAATATTTATCATTGTCCTCTCTGGAATCAAAAAGCGATTTATGTTTCTCATATGAATCAAGATACTGAGAAGGACACTGGAGACAGGCAGGAGGTGGGAATATAAATTTTAGACTATAATAATTGCCAGGTGAGAATAATTATTTAAAATTAAATATGATTATTCAAAACAGTATCAAACATTTCACTCCTTTCTTAAACTGCCAATAAAAATGGACATGTTGGCTGATTTGTTTATTCTTCCAACCACCTCCAAAGTTTAATCCATTGTTCCTACCAGCTTTGGGTTCCAGAAAAATTGTAATTGCTAGACAATTCTCCTGGAAAAACAACATTTTCAAGAAATGATGACAAAAAGAATTGGGAGACCATCTGCTTTCTTTTCTCACATTAAAAAATAAATAAATCCCTGAATATGCCATCAGATATGCACCTCATTCAAAAGGGTTTTACGCATGCATTTTAATCAGGATTATATTTCAATTCATAAGTGCCTTGAAAATGTGTCATTTTTCTATCTTTTGCTGGGGCAACTATTTTTCCATATGTAAGCCATCATTCTTAATGCAAGGGAAAAAGAAACTTTGCAATTAGGGTATGGTTTGCATAACTTGGGAATGTTTTTCTAGATTAGCTCTTTAGACTAATAAATAAGAAAGGTACCAAAATCCCCCCTGGTTAATAAGAGATTGTCCTTATCAGAAGTACATTCTTTGCAGTTATCTGAAACTTTTCTTCAGTAAAATTTCCATCTGAAATAAGTACTATGACATGAAATGCTTAAAAACTACACACAATATGATACTCTGGGTGTATTCGGGTGAACTGCAACAAACATAGCTTTTTAAATGATCCTCTAATAATACAATTATAATAGACTACACTACAAGCCACAATGTCATTGTCATTCCTATACATTCAAAACAAGAATCATTTTCATTCCTATACATTCAAAATGCAAGAATTTCATTTTTGGTAATGAATGTATGTATTTGAAATTATTAAGTAAAAATTATAACCTTCCATATATTACTAACTTGATTCTGAAACAATGTATGGTAATTTTATAATTTTGAGATTCTAAAAATGGCCCAAGCATTTCCATACTTAAAAGTGCATTTGGCTTAGAAACGGAATCCGATTTTTAAAAAGTAAAAGTAATAATTTAATATCTGAGACAAACTAAATTTGATTTCGTTTACATAAAATTCTACTTATAATTAATTAGCATTATTACTTTCTGCAATGGCTGTGCATGTTCTTTAAAACAATGCACACAAAAACCTATTTTGAAGAAGTTTCTCCATTTTGTTCCCCATTTGTGTTTTTAATCATTTGTTCCTTGTGTCATTTTGAAAAGTTAGTAATTAAACCTTAGACATCATTGGGAGCTTCAGTCCAGGTTTTTGGATCACCCATTGCTTTGGTCTCAAATTTTATTCTGTGCCTCTTCTGGTTATAGACCATCATGGAGGTCCATTACACATATGTTGCATACCATAGCACTCAAATGAATGCACCCCTCTTCTACTTCCACACTGAAATAAAAAGGAATCTCTTGTGTATGAGAGCACTGTATATCATAATTCTAGATACGAAAGAAACCAATAGTATATCCTATTTGCACAGCATTTGCTATCCTATATCTTGAGCCCTGCTCCCTAAACAATAAACTTGTACACAGGTCTTTTATACTTGAGAAAGTTATTTTGCCTCTTTTGAAATAAAGGCACAGGTTGGATTATGATATGATTGAGGAAGCATTGGCTATGGGATAGAAACACATTACATTTGCCTTATTTGCGACATGATGTCTGCGCACAAAGATTTTGCAGAGATTCGCAAGCACCAGATATCACTGAGAAAGCTATGAGCTTAGACAACATTCAGGTAAAGAACATACAACCTACATGATTTTATGTCACATTCTTACCATATTTAGCTTACCAAAAAAATGCTTTGATGTGGGTTTTTTTTAATTTAATTGATTGCATAGTAGAATACTATGCATATGTAGTGTAGCATAATACTACAAATAATAGGTATATGTTATGAAGTAAGAAAAATTAATATCAAGTTGAGTAAGTTTAAAACTTTTAAATATTTCATTAAATATTTTGTAACTACGCCAATATCTCAAATTAAAATTGGTATAACAATCATTTTTACTTCAGAATCATTCAATATTTTTAGCTTTGTAATTCACAGTATTTTGTTTTTTTCTTCAGTTGTAACTCAACTATTTCTAGCTATTGCCTTATTATTATCTATAATTTATTTTCCATCATGGTAAATTTTGTTTTAATCACCTAGCAGTTTGAATTTTGAAATCCCACAAAATTTTAACTTTGTTATTTTAGAAAACGCTTTCAGTCACATGCAATTTTTGCAAACAATTAACCTGCATTGTCTGCATAAATTGTAATGGACCATGTTTGCTACCTGTGTTATTATTACTACTACTATTACTATTATGCAATAGCATTGTTAAGTATTCTTATAAATTATGAATAATAATAATAATTAATAAAACTTGTATGATGCATGACTCCCAAGGATTCTGGGTCACTTTCAACAATGAAATGAAAAGTTACAGTAACACCAATAAAGTATCATAGATAAAATATGATAAGCATGAATGGATAAATTATCAAGTAACTGATAATAAAAGTTAAGGAAGTTAAATATAATATAATAAAAAGTACATAGATTATTTTTCTCAACATTTTCAGTTAATTCTCAGTTTGTTTAAATGATTTATGGATGACAGGTAAACAATGTAATTTTTGAAATGTAATGTAATAAAATGGAATTGGTTTAAATACATTGGGCCAGATTTTAAGGAAGTACAAATTTTATTCAGAAACTTCATTATGTTTATTTTTAACAGTTTAGACTTTTAAAGATTCATCAAGTGAAGTATGGTAAACTATGGAAAGATTATCATTTTATTCACAGGGTACAAACAGTATCACAAATTTTAATTTCGAAAGGTTCATGCTGGCAATTTTTCATTTGCATGTCTAACAACTGGATTAAAAAAACACTTCAGAGCATCACTGTCTATCAGCAATTATATTAGCATCCATCTTTTACAAGAGCCACTCAGTTCCTCTCTTGAAGGGGCTTAAAACTTCAAGAAAATGTTTTGTTCAGCGTTCAATTCCTTGAGAAATTGTTTGCATGTATATATTATGTGATACAATCCTTTTCATGTCTTTGAGTTGGTTACTCTTTACACCATGTAAGTGTGTATGGGCCTGCAGGGCTACATATAGACATTTTCAAATTCTGTGTAAATCTGCCAGCATGTTACAATCATTAATCTATGTTTAAACATGAAAGTAATTACTTGTCCAAAACTGAGTAATTAACTTTAGTTTACTGTATTTCTCTCTAATTTACAAATGTTGAAAAAAAGTAAGTGATGTGCAGGTTCTGCAGCCAACAATATGAAATATTTTGGGAGCTTGGTTGGCAGTTGGCTTTTGAATTTAAATATTTAATTCCTAATCTTTAACATTATTCCTTGGTATGCATTTAATAATATCCTCATTCTGTCAGACCAAAAAGTGCAATTTAATGGCAACCTTTGGTTTTAGGCCTCAAAATGTCTTCTACTTCTAGGCAATGCAAGAGTAATGACAATTGAAGACTTTAGAATTTAAAATCTCCTTTTGAAGAAAGAGAACAAAGCAAATTGGATGTTGGAACAAACCATGGAAATTGCCAAGAAGAGAGGACAATGCCAAGAAAGACAACAGTCTTGAAAAGAAATTTAACAGAGAGCTGTTAGAAGATACAAGAAGCATTCTTATAACACCATATGTAAAGACATAGAAAATGGAAACAGATATGGAAAAATAATGAAAGTCTTTCAAAAGCTGTCTGAACTTAGAAGGAAGTTCCAATCTCAAATTTGTATGCTAAAGGAAAAAATGAACACATAGTAATTGATTCAAAGAGTATCAGAAGAAGATGAAAGGAGTGCAATAAAGATGTCAACATCCAAAATACTTTAAAAGATTTGCAATAGTGGCGAATATCAGCAGTTCAGGTGTAGGGTTTGTGGGTTGGTTTCTGGATGTTTCTTTACCAGACTAGCTAACAACTTCAGTTTAGGGAATGTCAGTGAATTTCAGTGTTCTGTTTATAAGGACTTAGGTGTGGGTGTGTCATGTTAGGGTCCTGTGACAGATGAGTTATCTGCGAGTCTTGTGATGGGTTTTGTGATAAGGAGATTACCACAGGTCAGGGTCATTTGGAGGTGAACTGCTAGTTTGTGTGAGTGGAGGTTGGGGAATTGTGTGAGTTGGTTGAAGGTTGGTGCTGTCTCTAGTTGTTGTGCGGTTGATTTGGATTCTGAGAGGTTCATAGGTTGGTTGTAAGTCAATATGTCTGTTGATGGAATTGCTTGTGGAGTGCCAGGCTTCAATGAACTCATGAGCATGACGGGTGGTAGCGTGGCTGATGATTTTTGTGGTGTTGTTTGGTGTCGGTGTGGGTAGAAATTAAGGATTTGGGATTGTGACATTTGACTGCCAGCTGATCCTGGTTTTTAATTGATATGATGTTTGTCCCACGTAAAATTGGTTGCACTGGTTACAGCTGATTTTGTAGATAACATTGTTTCTTTCATCTGTTTATATTTTGTCTTTGGTTCTGGATAATTCCTGGTAGAGTGTGACTTTGAGTTTCTGGGCTATTGTAATTCCTAGGTATGGGAGGAGTCTAACTGCACTTTACAAGATATTTCTACTCAACAAAAACTTCTAGTACTAGAAGATGAAGTTACGTCAGCACTCTGGTCAATATAAACTTGGAAGGCTACAGAAATTTGATGCCCACAAAAATATGGTAAGCAATAGAAGATTGACTAATCTTCTATACCAGCAAATCTAAAAAACAACATAGTGACCAACATATTGGATGAAGTCAATCTACATTCCAATATCAAAAGAAAAAAGAAACTTTAAAAAGTATATAAATTGTTGTACAAATACCCCTGATGTCACATGTTAGCAAAAGATGTTTAGGATTATCAAATGCAGATTAGAACTCTACATGTAATAAGTGATGCCAGATGTTTAAACTGGGCCAAAGATATGAGACATTATTGCTGATGCATGTGAATAACTAGAAAAAGTCAAATAAGAAAGAAGTCCCTATGTGCTCCATTGATTATAAAAAAGTTTTTGATAGTGACAATCATGTCAAACTGCGGAATGTGCTCAGAAAAAATAGGAATCCCGAAATGTTGAATACTAGCGCGGGAAATACAAGCGCGGGGACAAAGGACCCCCCTTCTGATTGGTTCCCGGGCGGAGCCGGTTCAATCCTCGCCCCGATTGGTCGAGCTAATCGACGGCCCATTGGCTCCTCGTTCAAACCCGGGGGTATAAATGTTTGGCGCGAACCACGCCACGTTGAATCGTAGTCACTCTGTTCTCAATAAAGGTTGCTGTTGCATACCCGTTTGTCGCGTCCCTTTCCCTTCGCTCCAAGATGCAAAACTGGCGACGAGGATGGGATTCCGATTCCCGCGACCACGGATTAGAACAAGCCAGCTGCCACCGCGTCTGAATCAGCACGAACGTTATCTCAGGCTGAGAACTCCGGCAGCGAACGCAAAATTTTCTCCGCCCTCTTCCTCCCCCCTCTCTGGCTCCACACCACGATGGCATCAGCGCTTCCTCCTTTCGCGCCATTCGGATCCGCCGGAGAATCATGGGACGGCTTCATGGAGCGTTTCGAGTGCTACTTAATCGCATCGAGGAACCAGGCACAGACCGACGAGGAGAAATGCAGTTTCTTCTTGTCTTGCTGTGAGCCTTCCATGTTCGCCTCTGCGAGAGCCCTGGCCGCCCCGAGGCCAGCCTACAAACTCGGGTGGGACGAGCTGATGTCCAGGCTGAGGAACCACTACGCTCCCTCACCCTCTCTGATCGCACGCCGCTTCACCTTCCGCCGCCGAGTGCAGAAGCCCAACGAATCCATCAGCCAGTTTCTAGAGGCTTTGCGCACCGTGGCCGCCCAGTGCGATTTTGCAGACCTGGAGGAGAACCTCGTAGAGCAGTTTGTATGCGGGGTCCGCGACGCGCATTTGCGCAGCCGAATGCTCCGGAACCACAAAATCACCTTGGTGCAAGCCGTGGAGACCGCGCGAGCAGCGGAGCTCTCCGAACAATCCACGGCCGACATCGAACGCCTCCAGCTGAAAACCCCCGCGCAAACCGCCGCGGGGCCTTCCACCCAGACGAACCTCGTCGACGACCTCTCTCCTGCTGAAGACGAGGAGGAGGAAACCGTCGGACAAATGAGGACGCAGCCGAAGCGGAGGCCACACCAGCAACCACCGACGCCAGCTCAGCCAGCCTCAAACGCACCTTGCCGCGGATGCGGCGGCCGCCACAGCCGCACATCCTGCCCGTTCCGTTCTGCCGTCTGCCGCCGCTGCCGAGGAGAAGGACACCTCGCCAGGGTCTGCCGGGCTCTCGTGCCAGCCCCATCGTTCATGCAGCCCAGCGACCAGCGCCAGGCACCGCAACGCCGCCAACAGCCACGTCCTGCGAGGCGAGCTGAGGACTGCCACTCAACCTACCAGCCCTCCAGCGCCGACTGCGTGGTCTACCAGGCTTCCCACGTTCCCGCCGGCGATCGCAAAATCAGCACCGCCGTCCGTCTCGAAGGTCAGCTTTGTCGAATGGAGGTGGACTCCGGGTCTTCCCGTTCTCTCCTATCTTGGGCCCTGTTTTCCCGCCTTTGTCCCGGGGTTCCCCAGAGCAAATTGCGCCCCGTCGGGGTCTCCCTCCTAGACTACCAGGGAAAGGGGATTCCCACGGCAGGAATATTCCACATCCGAGTGGAATACGGAGACTTTAAGGGGAAACTCCCAGTTCTAATCGTCAGGAACGATCTGCCCGCTCTCCTTGGGTTGGATTGGTTTCCCGCCTTGGGCCTCACCATAGAGGGGGTGCACAGGGTAGTTCCCCTCACCGTAGATAGCGTTCTAGACGAGTTCGCAGATGTGTTCGATGGGAAATTGGGCTGTTATAAGGGCACCCCCATTTCCCTCTGCCTCGATCCCCAGGTCGCTCCCATCAGGCTGAAGGCACGCAGGGTCCCCTTCGCATTGAGAGCAAAGGTAGACGCTGAACTTGATAAGCTTATAGAGCAGGGGGTAATCGAGCCCGTAGATCACGCCCGTTGGGAAACCCCCATAGTCCTCCCGGTCAAACCCGACGGATCGGTGAGAATATGTGCCGACTATAAGTCGACCATCAATTTGGCCCTGCAGGCAAATCCATATCCGGTCCCCGTAGTGCAACACCTACTCCACTCCTTAGGGCAAGGCCGCATTTTCGCCAAGCTAGATATGGCACAGGCCTACCAGCAGCTTCCCGTAGACGACGATGCGGCTACAGCCCAGACCATTGTCACCCACCGTGGGGCCTTCCGTTGCCGCCGCCTCCAATTCGGCGTTTCGGTTGCCCCGGGGATTTTTCAGAGCCTCATGGAGCGGTTGCTCCACGGGCTCCCAGGCGTCGTTCCCTACTTCGACGACGTCCTGGTCGCAGCCCCCAGCCACTCGGAACTCCTGAAAATACTGCGGGAGGTCCTCACACGTTTTAGGGAGGCAGGACTGAAACTAAAGCGCAGCAAATGCGAAATTGCTGTTCCCAAAGTAGAATTCTTGGGTTTCCTCATTGATGCCCAAGGCATCCACCCCACTCCTTCCAAAGTTGCCGCCATCAAAAACGCACCTGCACCCACCTCTAGGGCGGAATTGCAGGCGTTCCTGGGGCTTTTAAATTTCTACGCCCCGTTTATTCCCCACAAGGCGTCGCTAGCTGAGCCGCTACACCGACTGCTTGACCGGTCAGCGGCCTGGCAATGGGGTAGCCGTGAAGCGCACGCGTTCGCGGCTATAAAAGACATTTTGACCTCGTCGGCAGTCCTAATTCAATATAGCGACAGGATGCCCCTAGTTCTGACTTGCGACGCCTCTCCCTATGGCATAGGGGCGGTCCTGAGCCATGCCCTCCCGAACGGCTCAGAGGCCCCCATAGCCTTCTATTCCCGGACACTCTCCTCCACGGAGCGGAACTACAGCCAAATCGATAAAGAAGCCCTGGCTGCAGTGTCCGGCATTAAGCGGTTCCATGACTACCTCTATGGTAGGAATTTCACCCTTGTCACGGATCACAAGCCACTCCTGGGGCTACTGGCAGGCGACAAGCCAACCCCCCCCCCATTTTGTCTCCCCGCATGACACGCTGGACGGAGTTCCTAACGGCGTATTCGTATACGCTGTTATACCGTCCGGGTAAGCAGCTAGGGCACGCAGACGCCCTGAGCCGTTGCCCCTTGCCAGAGACGGACACAGCCCACGTGCCCGCTCTCTCTATTTTGTCCATCGCCGAATCCGACCTCCCCGTCTCTGCCGCGGACGTCGCAGCTTGCACAAAGGCCGACCCCGTCCTATCCCAAGTAGCTTCATGGGTCTTGAGGGGTTGGCCCACGGAAAAGGTAGCGGAAGGATTCCGACCATTTAAAGCACGACAAGCAGAACTCGCCCTACACGGGGGTTGTCTTGTCTGGGGGGACAGGGTAGTGATCCCCACAGCCCTGCGGGCACGAATCCTGCCCGCACTCCACAAAAACCACCCAGGCATAGCGCGAATGAAAGCCTTAGCCCGTAGCTATGTGTGGTGGCCCTTGCTAGATTCAGAAATTGCAGACTACGTAGGCCGCTGCAGGATCTGCCAAAACTCTAGGCCGAATTCCCCCACTGCCGCCCCCCGGGAGTGGGAAATCCCTAGAGGCCCATGGTCCCGTTTACACATTGACTTCGCCGGCCCCTTCCACGGCCGAAACTTCATGATAGTAGTCGATGCTTACTCCAAGTGGGTGGAGCTGGTAATCATGACCTCCACCACAGCAGAGAGTACAGTGAGGGCCCTTCGTAAGATGTTCGCCACCCATGGGTTACCGGATGTGATAGTCTCAGATAATGGGCCCCAGTTTACCTCCACCACGTTCCAAGAATTCCTGGCCGAACAAGGAATCAGACACGCAGCCACAGCCCCTTATCACCCAGCTAGTAACGGCCGGGCGGAGCGCGCAGTTCGCTCAGCCAAAGAAGCCTTGGGCCGCATGGACCAGGGCGACTGGCAAGAAAGAGTGGCAGCTTACCTCTTGAGCCAGCACTCCATACCCTGCCCAACGACTAATAAAAGTCCCGCGGAGCTCTTGATGGGTAGGAGATTGCGAACCTCCCTAGACAGGCTCCATCCACTTTACGCAGGGGATCTGCCGAGCAACCTGGGGGCCCTCCCTTCCCACGCGTTTAAGTTAGGGGATCCTGTATGGGCCCGCTCCTTTTCTGGGGATCCACGGTGGGTTCCCGCAACCATCACAGCTCTGACCGGCCCCTGTTCCTTCAGGGTCGGTCTGGCCGACGGAACACAATGGAGGCGCCACGTGGACCAATTAAGGCGACGCTTCCCCACGGTAACAGACGGCCCGAGCCTCTCAGACACCCACTCTCAGCACGAGCCACCCTCGATGACCTCCCCCCCAACGGACCGCCTCCACCCGGGGAACGGGGGACCAGCCGATACGAACCTTTCGGACAGACGCGCCTCACCCGGCTACTCCCTTCCTCGAAGCCCTTATCGAGACTCTGAACCTACACCCCAACCAGACTGCGCGGGGCCGCTGTCGGACACTCCTGTTGCCACGGAGACGCCACCCCGGACAAATGGACATTGGGCACGGGGCCGGGGGCCAGCGCCATCTCACGAGGCCGCGTCGCAGATTCACCGCCCCGCCACAGACACACCTCCGCCGGCGGCCCCCCCCCGACGACAACCGCCGGGGAGCTACGAAGGTCGGGACGAGAACGTCGCCGTCCCACCTATTTACAAGACTATGTTTGCCCTTCCTAAGGGAACTCTTTGACTAGGGGGGGAGGGGTGTTGAATACTAGCGCGGGAAATACAAGCGCGGGGACAAAGGACCCCCCTTCTGATTGGTTCCCGGGCGGAGCCGGTTCAATCCTCGCCCCGATTGGTCGAGCTAATCGACGGCCCATTGGCTCCTCGTTCAAACCCGGGGGTATAAATGTTTGGCGCGAACCACGCCACGTTGAATCGTAGTCACTCTGTTCTCAATAAAGGTTTCTGTTGCATACCCGTTTGTCGCGTCCCTTTCCCTTCGCTCCAAGATGCAAAACGAAACATCTCATCTTCATGAAAAATTGATACACAAGTCATGAAGCCACTGTACAGACAGAATATGGTAAAACAGATTGGCTCCAGATTTGGCAAAAGAATGCAATGCAACAAAGCTGTATACTGTTCCCTTTATTTATTCATGCATGTATGTTTTTTTTTACTCTCTGTCTCTGTCTGTCTGTCTGTCTGTCTGTCTGTCTCTCTCTCTCTCTCTGCAAAAGATCTACAACAAGGATCTCAAATTCACAGCATCACATTATTGTCACATGACGTGGCCATAGCTAGCACTTGATGCATCTGGCCTACTCGCCATGAGTTTGACACTCCTCATCTACAAGCTTTAGTAGTATAAGTTAAAGAATGCAGACAAAAATTAGGACTAAAGTTAAATATAATAAAGAGCAAATTAACAACAAATAGAATAACCAAGTTAAAAATGGCAATGAAGGTATTGAAGTGGTGGATACTTTCTGCCTGTTAGGATAATAACAGCAGCAAATTTGTTTATTTAACAATATTAATAAGCTTTTCCAATTCATGGAGCCTCACCAGGCTATGATGCAACAAAATAGTTAAAATAATAATGGAAATTGTTTCACTATGACAATAATTCATATAGACTTGCAAGCCAAAGGTTTATTGAAATAATATCAATTGTCATCCCCTTTGAGGCTGATAATAAAAGCAAGAGGAACAAAAACAGAGGGAATTTTGAAACAGAATCTTGAAAATTTGTCAAGAGTTTGTTTCAACCACATTTTATACCAATCAAAATCCTGGCAGACTGGTTTTAAGGACCATTTTCCTGATGTTTTTCTTTCTCAGGACTTTAAAAGGAATGAATTCTAAAAATAGATAAATTTTAAAAAGTATTCATATCCATGTGGTTGCCTGGTAATGTGCATTTGCATTTATTTACAAGCTTAAACTTCGGATTATTCTTTTAAAAAATAAGGAGTAATGAGTGCCAGCAATTTTATTTTCACATCTACTCTGTCAAAACTCAGTTGACATTCAGAAAATAGGAAATTAGCCTCATTCTTGCAATTATACTCCAAGTGTTGTACAGTTAAGCTACCAAATAATTTCATATTTTAATCAATTTAATTTTACATCTGAGACATGACCCTACAATTCCTAAGGCCAGAATTTTAATATTGCTCACAGTCCTGTTTTGGAATGTTTTTGTAAATCATATGTTGCAAACTGTGGTCTGGGTAAACTAGAAGTTCATTCATGCTATATAGCTGAGCATGCAATGCAGAAGACAAAGAGCATGGTTTCAAGGAATAAAAATATTAGTTTAGCCCAGCACATTTTATTTTTGTACTTATTTTTTAGATTTTTACTCTGTGGTTTTTATTCAGGCTCCTAATTCAAACCTTTCACCACATGGAATCATGTCTTTCTACTGTTTTTATTGTTTTGGTGAAAAAAAAATCAGTTCAAACCCTGAAAGTGAACACAAAACACAAGTTATTTGTTTCTTTATATCAAGATTTATCAATTAGCTCGCTCCAAAGACTCTAAATAAATTCTCAGTATAGTTTTATTAATTGCCATCAAATATATAAGGTAAGGTAAAGGTTCCCCTTGCACATATGTGCTAGTCGTTCCCAAGTCTAGGGGGCAGTGCTCGTCTCTCTGTTTCAAAGCCAAAGACCCAGCGCTGTCCGAAGCCATATCCGTGGTCATGTGGCTGCCATGACTAAATGCTGAAGGCACACAGAACACTGTTACCTTTCCACCAAATGTGGTTCCTATTTTTCTACCTGTATTTTTACATGCTTTCAAACTGCTAGGTTGGCAGAAGGTGGGACAAGTAACAGGAGCTCACTCTGTTACGTGGTGCTAGGGATTTAAACCACTGAACTGCCGACATTTCTGATCGACATTTCTGTTTAGTCACTGAATCACTGTGTCCCTTATCAAATATATAGCTGATCACTTGCACTTTCAGCCACGTATGTGCATGATCAGCATAGAAAAGTTGTTGACAGTCTCCATCAATTGTCACACCTCAGTTTTCTTCACACAGTCCTGCTTCTTCAATGATTTGTTATGAATGTAAATTGAACTAGTATGAGGAAAGCATGCAGTATTTGTTGATTTTGTACCATTCTGTTGCTTCCTATTCTGTTTGGACTGCTGCTTCTGGCTCAATGTAAAAATATACATTAAAATTATTAGATGTTTTAGTACAGTGATCCCCAACCCCCGGTCCGCGGACCGGTGCTGGGCCGCGGAGTACCTGGCACTGGGCCGCGCAGTGGCCGGGGGCCATGCAACGGCCGACTTCACTCATGCAGTGCCGTCGCCGGAGGGGGGGAGCTGCGCGGAAGCACAGGAGCAAGTGAGGCGAGGAGGAAGAATCCCCCGCTACTACACCACCTCCGCCCCCTCCCCGAGTCAGCCGTCCCCTCAGTGAACGCCTCCGCCTCTTTCTCCTTTCTCGCCTCAGTCGGCTCGCCTGGAAGCGAGGCGAGGAGGGGGCGGACCATGCGTTGGAAGCGGAGCCCTTGGAGGCTGCTCTCTTCTTTTTCCCGCCCGGCCTTGGCTTGTGAGAAGGAACGGCGGGAGAGGTAGAGAGAGAGAGAGAGAATGTTGGGCAGCCGAGGGCGGGGGGGGGTCTTTTGAGGGGAGATGGGGGGTGCGCGATTTTGGTGCCAGATTCAGGCCGCCGCTGCCGCTATTGCAGCGCACGGTGGAAAAACGGCGGTCTTGCCCACCCCTTCCCTGCCTCCCGCCCGCTCCAGTTGTGGGTGGGGGCTCGGTGCCTGAAGTCTCTTGCCTCTCTTCCAAAATTTCGCCAACGGGCATCGGTGAAGCGCGCTCTTTCTCTTCCTCACAAAACACATTTCCTTTCCCCCCACGCGTAGTTATTGGCGATATGCACTCTTGGAGGCTGCGCTCCCGGGTCGTGTTTCCTTTTTGCAGCCCATGAGAATGCCTGGTTCTGAGCCTCAAAAAACGAGAGTTCTCTTAAGGCTGCAAAAAAGGAATATACTTTGGTCCTTGAAGCGCTTTTCCTGTTATTTGGACATTATATATATACGTACGTACGTACGTACGGTATGTATATATGCATGTATGTATATATATGTGTGTGTGTGTATATATATATATATATATATATATATATATATATATATATATATATATGTCTGTAGTCCATAATATAGTGATGATTTAAAAAAAAATTAGTTGAGCACATGGAATCTTTTTTCTTTTAGTATATTTTGGAGGTGGGGGCCCACTTTGTTATTTAAGATAGTATCTCCTTTTATATATCGTAGTGAAGATACCTAATACTCCCACCCCCTATTTCCCCCACCACAACCTTGTGAGGTGGGGGGGCTTAGATAGAGTGAATGGGCTTAATACTGTATTCTTTTTACATTGCTATCCTCTGGCTTATTTAATTTTGCCCTTGCTCTTTTTATCTTTGACCTTGATTAATTCAGCTGTTTATTCCTTAAAATCTACATACAAAATGGAAGGTGGGATATGATTCAGGTGTTGAATTGGGAAGGTGGATTTAAAAAGTATGTTTGTATTCCCCCATTTTCGCCCCCCCACCCCTGCACGCGCTCAGCGGGCCACGGTAAAATTATCAAAGGCTGACTGGTCCGCGGCGATAAAAAGGTTGGGGACCACTGTTTTAGTATATTCATGCTTCTTAATTTGGTTCAGAACATTTCATTGTTTTTAGCAGTCAAAGGCTGTAGTCAATGAAACACAGTAAATATCCTCATAGTGTTCAATTGTATTTTTGTAGATTTATCTCACATCTGCAATGATGTATTATGTCCCTTGGTTTTTGAACTCTGCTTGCAGTTCAGGCTGCTCTGACTCTATAATTTTAGTCTCCATTTAAAAATCTAGAGGAGGGTCTGGTTTTGTTTGGTTGATCCTTTGTCCTTTTCCATACACGAGGGCCATTTTTAGAGGTTCTGATCATCATTTCATGAATAGCTACATCAACAGTCAGAAAACCAAAGTGTTTGCTTCACTTACATCATAAATACCAGCTTTACTATAAAGTCTCTTCAGATCTTTAGCAATGACTTCAAGTCTTCTGATGTGAAGGGCTCATCTTCCAGCACTTGATCACATTTTGTTTTGTAGTAACTATCCATTAGGTTTCATGGCAAACCTAAAATAGATTCCAGTGTTGTTGCCGTTGTCAAAGAAATGTGATACTCCTTTTCCAACACTGTCTCATATTGCTACTGCCCAAATGGGTGGTTTATCATAGTCAAATCAGATCCCTCCACCTTTGAAGAACCTGCCAATAATTAGTCTACTGATGGCGTAGCTTTCAGCTACACAGATACAGTGGGCCTTAGCAACAAGTAAAGCTGCAAACCAAGCAAGGAAAATTCTCAATACAGCACAGAAATTGTATTCTATAAAATGCCAATTAAAATAATAAAGCAGTAGCCATATCTTTATTAATTCAAACCGTATTCCAGAATTTACCTCCAAAGATCTTCTGGAAGATCCAATTTTTAACCATTCACTAGAAAGGCATGAAAATGGGATCAATTCTTCCCTCAGGATAAGCTTTTACAAAGATCTGTGTTCTAATGAAGTAACTTTGTTGTACCTGTAAAGTACAAATTCATGGGTATTATGTATGCACTTTCGTCAGGTGAGCAGAAGTTACATGGGATAGATGGTGTCTAATACAACTAATTCTGGGCTATGTAGGGGTTTATACATAATAACCAGCACCTTGAACTGCATTTGGAAAACAATAAGCAACTGAGGGACCCATGGCAGTGATTGTCTTATATGATAATACCATCATTTTCCAGTAAGGATACAGCAATTTCATATTGTACCAACTGAAACTTCACAGTTGTCTCTGAGAGCAGCTCTAGGTAGGGAAAATTTCTACCATCAAAATGTGGAATATCAAGAATAAATAAGGTTAACTAGCTGTGAGCCATCTGTACCAAGTGTCTTAAATACAGCAGGTCAACCAAGGTGTGGTATCAGAGGGAACCCAAAAGCCAAAATTGATATCAGTTATCCTGGAACTAGTTGGATTCTGAACCAAAAGTCATTCTGCATTGATTGGTTTTGGTCTGAGCCTATTTTTCTCCAGCCAGGACATAATATTCTTTGGGGCCCAGTTCAGGATTTCCACCACATCTCCCATGTAAGGAGAGTGGCTATCAGAGATGTATAACTAAACATTATTCATATATTAATGGATTTTAAATTGTTTCTTTCATTTCATGTGGATATTAAAGTCTGGAGAAATTAAATGACCCTAGTCATTCACTCCAGTGTGAGTGAATATAGCTAGTTTTACTCCTAATAAGCCAATCCAGATTTTCATACTCTTGCACTTTGTACATCTTATGGGTTTCCTTTGCCTAATTATAAAGTCCTTCATAGAACAAGAAAATCCAAATTGGGGGTTTATAAGTCACTATTGTGTGTTCAACAAACATGGTTTATTAATGGATTACTCTTGCAAGATTATCAGTATGCGAAGTATGGAAGGACACAACAAAAATCAATTCCCTAACTTAAACTAATTTCAGTTTGAACATGCATTATCAACACCTATTGATAATTAAATCCATAATATTAAACTAACCATACCTTGGCTCACACATTAGTAATGGCAAATTGTGCCTAATTTAAATCAAGCATGTTTCTAATGTCCTCCTAATGCAGGATGGGAAACCATGGTTCTTTTATGACTTGTGGGAGTTGAAGTCCACACGTCATAAAAGAGCCCTCCACCCCTGTCCTAATGGCTACATTGATGAGGAAAGACTAATTCATAATTGTAAAAGCTTACCCATGTTCTTTCAAATAGTATCAAATTATGGTTTAACGTCACATTACAAATAGACTATTATACATGAGTCAAGCCAAAATGCATAAGGTACTTTGGAAAAATATGCAGCAAAAAAGAAAGTATATACTAGTATTAAGGTCATGAACTAAACTGACAATTTACAACAAACCTAACAATTTTCCATAGTTTTTTTTTCCTGTACAACCAGCATGGAAACAGATCTCTTAATGGTGTTTAATTATACATTTAATCATACACATATATTTTATCTTTCAAGCACTGATAACATTTCATCCACAAATCTAAAGTTTTCATCTTACAAGTACATAATTTATTACTTAGGACTAGTTTCTTCAAAAATATATCCCATTACATTTATACATGTTACTGAAAATCATTCTGTGTTATACTTCTGGCTGTAAAAAAATATTTTGTGTTATGCTTCTGGCTGTAAAAAAAAATTACAACCCTGTTGCTTGCAAGAAATCAAAAATGTCATCTTACATTAAGAGAATTCTTATTTTAATCTGGATTTGTAAAGAAGCCTTTTTCAAAATGAGCTGATAACAAGCACACAGACACACTCTACCGAATCTGTACATTAGAAATTGATATTCAAACTTAACAAATAATGCATTATATCTGTAAGAAAAATAAATGGTAACTAGAAATTGTCATACATAACTCTGAGAAGCTGGAACCGGGTATCTGATGTTCTAATAGTCTATTTATGCGCTACAGTACACAGTTTTAGAAAAGCAGAGAATAAAAAGAAGAAAAGCAGGGGTTTACAGGTAGTCCTCAATTTACAACAGTTCATTTAATGACCATTCAACCTAACAATGGCACTGAAAAGGTGATTTACGACTGTTTTTCACACTTACAACCATTGAAAAAATCCCTATAATCATGTGATCACAATTCCGATGCTTGGCAAGTGATTCATATTAATGACGGTTGCAGTTCCCGGAGTCATGTGATCCTCTTTTGTGAGCTTATGACAAATAAAATCAATGGGAAGCCAGTGTCACTTAACAAATAGGTTACTAACTTAATAACTGCAGTGATTCAATTAACAACTGTGGCAAAATGATCATAAAATGGGGCAAAACTCACTTAACAAATGTCTCAGTTAGCAGCAGAAATGGGCTCAATTGTGGTCCTAAGTCAAGAACTATGTCTATAGTATTTGGAAAAAATGGGATTTATCTGCTCTATTCAGCAAGAAGTTGATGAACTCACACACACTGTCTTCTCCCTTCCCCCCCACATCCTAACTTAAATCTCTAAAACTAATATATCTATTATATGCATCTGAACTGTGTTGTAGGTCATGAAAGCTTATCACTTTTAATAAAATGTGTTAGTCAGAAAAAGTCTATCAGACTTCTTGTGATTTATTTACCACCGTAGACCAAAACATTTCTCCTCCTAGAATACCCACCCAATTCTAAAATATAGTGGCTCTGTGTTTATGATATATAGATGGATAGATGGACAGATAGACTAGACAGATAGATATACATAGATGATAGATAGCTAGAGCTGTTTTTCAACTCTTCAAAATGTTTCAACAGAATTACTATACATCCTCCAGCAATCTCAAAATTATATTTATTCCAATCTCTTATTTTTATTATTTGGTTCATATATATCTTTTCACTCCACTGCACCCCATGTCCATATTTATATCTTATTTTCTCTTTCCTACTCTCTTTCTAAAATTTGTAAGTAACAAGGATGATTGGGGGGTCATAATATTATCCATTCTAGTAAGTTTTCTAGCAACTATGAGTCCATGTGAGTGGATAATTTATTTTAAATAGCACTATTGGAACTTGTATTGCATAGGTCTTCCTATGAAGATGTATTTTATAATACTGAGGATGAATGAGGGAGGCCTGCTTCTGTTTTCATTCTACTAAGAGCATGTGTAAGAAATAGGATAATTTTAGTGGTGCCCCGGAGCTAAGACATGTCATGGTGTTTGGCCCATTCCCTTCAACATTCTTAAGGCAGGTTGAAACATTTTCCTTTCAAGAGACCTTTACTTAGTGTCAAGTTTATGCCCCTATTATTGCATTTTTTTCTACTGTGGTGACTTACTAGATAGGGAAATGTCAATAAACTGAGTCTAAGGCCAAATAAAGTGCTGTTGCTTTTGGTGGCTGCTTCATCCTCTTAGCTATATTGAATTCAATTTCCTTTGAAAAAGTTGCACACCTATTAAGGATCAATTCTTAAATTTGGGACTGTTCACAGATTCAGCTTCATAAATGAGATAATAATATATTGTCAGCAGGAGTGGGTTGCTCCTGGTTTTATTACCAATTCGCAACTCTTGCACACACTAGACGTGCACTGTTCAGTGTAAATTGTTCTTCCCCCATGCACAGAACAATTTACAGTGAAGTGTGCACGGGCAGTCACTAAAAACCAAAATGGCAGCGAAACCAAAATCCTGCTGGTTCTGCAATCCAGGCCTGAATTCCACTACTGGTTTGGCCGAACTGGGCCTAACCAGAAGCAACCCACCTCTGATTGTCTCTATAAAAAGCAAACTGTGTTAGTTGAACAGAACAATCCTACTGACTTTTTTCTATTATAATTTGCCATAAATATACCTAATTGTTATTGTTATCCATGTTCTGGAAGTCTCCTGGTTGAATTAAACATGAAGAAGTTTTTGAAAGTGATGAGGCCAACACAGATATGGCAGAAAGTATCTTGGACAACACACAATCACTTTTCTTTCTAGAAAGTATGTTAATACTTTTGTCTCATCAGGCAGTTCTTTCATCCAGTTCCCAGAAAAGAGAGAGAGTTCTCTTGGCAACAGCTTGCAACCTTCCCTGCTAGCTTCCTCATAGACTTTCAGGTTGCCAAGCACTTAAATCAGGATCACCCGACTGTGGACATGGGCATAACATTTTGCAAGTTCTTAATAGGCCACAAATCATTTTTTTTTCTGAGGCCGTCATAACAGAAAAACAGAGTTGGAAGGAACCTTGGAGGTCTTTTAGTCCAACTCCCTGCTCAGATAGGAAATCCTGAAAACCATTTCAGACAAATGGTTGTCCAATTGCTTCTTGAAAACCCCCAGTGTTGGAGCACCCACAACTTCTGGAGACAAGTTGTTCCACTAATTAATTGTTCTAACTGACAGCAAATTTCTCCTTAATTCTAGGTTGCTTCTCTCCTTAATTATTCTCTGTTAAGTTCTGTGAAAGAACCAGGCGGGAGGCTTTACATTCTCCATCCATTACTTCTTGTTCTGCCTTCAGGTGCTTTGGAGAATAGGTTGATTCCCTCTTCTTTGTGGCAAAAAATGGTAGATTTAAAGACAAACAATCCTCATGGAAGACTGGGGTATCAATAGTTAACAGTGATGATGGCTGCATATTATATTTACTTTCCAAAGCAATATTTCTTCCTTGTGTTAGCCATGTAACCCTTCTGAGCTTATAACTCATAAGGGTCATAATATTTTGGGGAGTAAAATAGACTTTGGAGTTGGCATGTTTGTGCCCTTCTTTTACAATTAAGAGCCATTTGAAATCAAGGGACTAAACTAGCTGATGCCATTACAGCATATGGAAGCCTCACAGTGGTGGGTTCTGGACCGGTATGATGCAATGGGGCCCGGCGGCCACCACATGAACGCCCGCAGCACGCGTCCATGCATACTTACCTCCTGCGATGCTCCAGCTGCTTGGCGGAGTGTCGCGCAGGTGCTCTATGAAGAGATCAAATACAGGTAAAGATGGCGAGCAGGTGGGTTCTCTGGAGCACTGTACCAGAATGGTACCCACTGTTCCCGGTAGGCACCAGTATGCCCGTACTGGGTCGTACCGCCTGCAACCCACCATTGAAGCCTTACCACTCTGTACAATGCATATACCAAAGAGTTGGAATTCAGTTCATAACCACCATTTTGTCACTTGACTTGTGTTGCAGATGGACCTTTCACAATTGCCAGAATGATTATACTTTCCAAGTATTTGCTAGGCTAGACCTTAAATCAGATTAATAAAATTCCATTTAAAAGGTCAGCATTGTTTTTCCATGAATGTCCAGATCTTCCTTATATTAACACCAATAGTCATAAATAAAAGTCGGTTGTGGTTTTTCCATAAATTAGAGTGCTGTGCAAACCTAGCTGTTGCGGATCACAGTTTTAATCTAGTATATTATGCAAACCTAGTCAAATGTTTTTCATATAGACCTTATCAAGAAACCCATGGCTTATAGTAATACCTGAACCATAATATATTTATAACATTAAAAAATTAAACAGGTTCAGAAACATTTCTTTAGGAATAGAGACTTTTTTTTCAATCAGACTCCAAAAACAATAGATATTTAGCCAAACAGCTCTGTAAACATTCCAACCTTAATGTCTTAGACGGCAGGATACAGGATTTGCTATCGTTCAGTATGTAGGAATAGATTGTTTGACCCCTCATTTTAATGACTTAATTAGCTGCTCCAAAACCCAGCTGGGCTTCTTTTGACAACGTAGCTAGATATTTCAATCAGGCTGTGTTATGGAGAATAAGTAATAAATTCTACCTTGTCGCCATGAAGTCCCAAACCAAAGTGCATGCTGGTAGAGTTAAATTTGATCACTATGCCTCACATTGCAATTAGTCGTGGTCTGAATGACCAAACTGTGTAATGTGTACGAATTCTTGTTATCAGATACAGAGCACTGGCTCCCACAGTTATAAACAGTTGAGTTTGCTTTTATTAGTAGCCAATTAATGGGCAACCTTTGTGTTGCTTTTAACATTCATAACCTCTATTCCAGCTGCATCCATGGTTCCTTAGCATACTATGTACAATCAGATCCATATCACTGTCACGAGCCAAACAGCTGCAAATTGTATTCCAATTTTCAGAACTGAAAAACCTTACAATATAGAAACTTCTGCCCATCCATTAGGGAAAAAAATCTTCTTAGGGGTCTTTTCAAAACTCAGCAGTGCTGGACAATTTGTGACAATAAGCAATTTATTTCAGAGAAAACAAAGTCTACACTAAGGTAACCTCTTGGGGTATGCTGGATTTTCAAACAAATGAAACCCAATCACTTTGGCACAACAAAGAGAACACAAGCTCATTTCTCCTAACCAGGGCTAAGAAAATATAAACATAAAACCCAACCCACATAGAAAACTTAACCTGTTGCTTTCCAGCCAAAATTTAGTTTTAAACTAAGCTATTTTAAACTTGAAATATTTTTTAAAAAACACTTATTTCTAAAAATATGAAGAAATCATTAAAAGAGTCTTACAACAATTTCCACAAATCAATGTATAAATCTCATCAATTGGAATTAATTTTTGGATTTAAATATTGTAATGTACTTTTACATTATTTGTTGCAATTGTTGAATCATTCAGTTGCTTCTGACTTTTTATGATCTGATGGGCAACATTTCACAGCAACTCACTGCTTTGAGATTCTGTAAGCTCCTGCTTGTGTCATCAGTAATAGTATTTGGACACTTCTTTTTCCAGGCATCAAGATTTTTTGCATTGACAGTTGTTTTATTATGTTGTTTTCTTATTAAGCCATTGCTTCATTAGTGCTTTGTCAGCAATCGCATTTTACTTTACTTAGAATTGAATAATTGTTCAACATTTTTCTACAGCATCACAGTTTAAAAGGACCAGTTTTTCTTTTTCTGATGCTCTATCTTTTATTATGTTACAACAGGAAAAAAGTTAGATTCTATAATATATCCTTTGTTGTAAGAACAGTCTCTAGATTGGTCTTTCTTCATATCTGATCCTTAGAAAACTAAATTCATTATAAAGCTGTGCTTTTATTAGTAACAAACATCAAAGTATGGGGTAATAATAAGCACCATTACATTCACACCATGGATGAAAAAGAGTAGAAATGCAATAGCTATTATGAAACAATAATATCCTCTGCTTGATTGGCCCAAAAATCTGATCTTAAAGGCCAGGAGCAGATTTGTGATGATGAGGAGATCAAAAAAAGAAGAATTTTTATTAATGAGTTGAAGTTTGTCTTTGAAGACACTCTGGAGAGGACCTTCACAGCCACACCTAGCCAAATGTATCTTTCCCAATGTATATATTTATCCACTTGTAATTTTCAGAAGTGAAATCATAAGCTAGTGCTTAAGATGTGGTCTGTTACAAATTTAATCTTCCCTGATATGTCACAACTCATTTCTTCCCGGTGGTAGAGGGATTCAACATAACAACATTCCTGTTATCCTAGACAATCTGAACTGTTAAATACCATCTGATGCCCCAGAATGATCATAACAACATTGCCATGGGATTTACAGGAACAACCTTCCTGAAAATCTGCAATTATGAGATCCATTTAAGAAAGGAGCAACCTGCAGAAGCTCCCTTTTTCCCCTCCTTTTTCTCTGAGCGATGTTTCTGAAACTTGTGTGGCACAGTTCATTTGTTCCTTGAGGTAAATAATATAGCATGAAGATGGGAAAAATTGGTTGCACAGAATCTATTGCATGCCTATTAAAAACACTGGCATCCTGCTTTCCAAAAAATCATATAAATTAAAAGCGCTCTTCCACCAACTTCTTTTTTAGCTATAATAATCATGGGCATATTGAATTCATTGTTTGTGTGCGCACACACACACATACACACACACACATAAATACACACACAAACACACTTGTTTGCTTTGATGACAGACTCATAGCTCCTCAAAATCTCTTCTGAGAATCAGGGATGTCCTGTACAAATATGATGTGATGAAGGGATAAATTATACAGAGGCACTTTCTTTGATAACTTTGCCTAAAGATCTATCTGATTGTCAGGACTTCTTCCTTTTTAGGTTCCTGTACTACAGTACCACATAGACATTACGCTGTTCAAGTGTGCAGTCAAGAAAAATAAGAGGCAAAAGAACTTGAAGATATGTATTTTACCAAACTAAGAAGTGATGACATAGCACAGGCAAGCCAACAACTTTTAAGAATCCACAAATTCATTGATATTAATTTTCAACCAACACATTTCACTTTACATGTGTGTGATGGTGTCTACTATTCCCCCCCCCCCAAAAAAAATGTATACCATCCTATCAAAGGTGGGTTGCTATTATTTTTACTACTGGCTCTGACATACGCAAAAGCATCCGGGCGGTTGGACGGAGTCTCCCGCCACCACTACTACCGGTTCAAGCAGTTGCTGCTAAACCGGCAGCAACCCACCTCTGAATCCTATGATTGCATAAAATAAAAGTTAACAACTTATAAAGGAAAATGCTAAATCCAAAGCTAAGATCAACACTAAATTTGCATGCCTATTAATGGGTACATTATTGCAGAATTAACATTAACATTGATATTGAGGAAGATGAATCATCTTCCAGTCAGCTTCCTGATCCAATTCAGGATGAGGCTTATCACCTATAAGATAGTCCTTGTCTCAGATTCTAGCTATGTTAAGACCATCTGCTCATGTAGAATCTAAGTGTAATGCCTCAGAGGACCAAGATAGCAAGCCCACTCCTGTCCATGGAGGTTCTCAGTCATTCAGGTCCTGGTTGCCCCAAAAGGTGCTTTTTCAACAGGCAACTGGACTTTCTGGTTTTTCTTTCTTTCTGGTTTCCCTGGATAGTGGGGAATAGAAAGTAGTATAAATCCTTCCATTTCCCACCAACCACGCAGAGCTGAAGAAGCTTTTTGGATGAGAAGCAAAACGTCTTCACAGAAAAACCAGAAAGTCCACTTGCCTCTTGAAAAAAGCACCTCTGGGAAGCCCAATCCTGGGCTATGAAAAGGTAAAGAATAGGAGACAGATCTTCATTGCAGACTTCTCACTGGAACAAATTACCACTATTAACATTTGTTAGGTTCTAAAAATAGTTCTCTTGGTGAACCTTAAGGATGATAGAATAGAATAGAATAGAATAGAATAGAATAGAATAGAATAGAATAGAATAGAATAGAATAGAATAGAATAGAATAGAATAGAATTCTTTATTGGCCAAGTGTGATTGGACACATAAGGAATTTGTTTTTGGTGCAGATGCTCTCAGTGTACATAAAGAAAAATAAAATAGAATTCATTCATAAAGAATCATAAGGTTACTTAGTGATAGTCATAGTCATAGGTTACTAATAAGCAATCAAATTATATTAGGAAACAAATAAAACAATATAAATTCTAAAGATACAAGCAACATGGTTATAGTCATAAGTGGGAAGAGATAGATATTAGGAAGGAAGAGAAGAATAATAGTAATACAGTCTTAGTAGATAATTTGACAGTGTTGAGGGAATTAGTTGTTTAGCAGAATGATGGTATTCAGGAAAAAACTGTCCTTGTGTCTAGTTATTCTGGTGTGCAGTGCCCTATAGTGCCCTTTTGAGGGTAGAAGTTGAAACAATTTATGTCCAGGATGTGAGGGGTTAGGTGTCGAACAACAAATACCAAGGGAATAGCAAGTTTTAAAACAGATTTTTTTAAAAAATTATATGCTGCCTTTTAATAGCTTATACTTTAAAGCAGGAGTTCTCGGTTTAGGGCAGCTGATATGTGCATATGAAACTATTTTTTGTGACATGATTTTATTATGTTTGAATATTCATGTTTTATTATTTCTTTGTTTTAATTATGTTGTGAGCTCCCTTTAATTGAGATGGAAATAAAAAAAAGTTGATAATATATAAATAAACCCTTAAAGCTAGATCAAATATTTTTAAAAAATGCTTTAGTGGAATTCCAGTATATGGGCCAACATAAACCCAATAATACTTTTGAGTCACAAGAAAGTCTGAACATTGGGAAGCATGGCAGAACTTGACCATTTTCAACCAGCATGATAAAGTGGTTAAGGTGTTGGAATAGGTCTAGGCAGATCAAAATACAAGTTTGATTTCAACCAAGAAAAGTCAGCATATGATTTTAGGCCAGTAGCTTTTTCTCATCCCAAATACTCTGTAATTGTTGGGATAAAATGGAGATTCCTAGGTAATCTGCCTTGAGCTGTTAAAGACAAGTTAGGATATAAATCTAGCAAATAAATAACTAAAATAAACATTCACAGTTTGTACTTGATCTTTAGCCATTAAAAAAAATCTGCTAAGAACAAATTTGGATGTCTCATTCCCAGTAGATCCAAAATAGGAAAAAAATAACACCAAGGCAAAAATTCTTGCTCACACATTCCCTGCATTTACCTTTCAAAATATAAAAGGAACAGTGTCAAAGCAATTTATTATTCATTTCCAAATTAAGTTTTATAAAGATTCTTTTCAGATGAAAAGTTTCTTCAGCAACATTTATGGTATACCTTTGTGATCATATACACGAAAATTTCTTTCTTTCTTTCTTTCTTTCTTTCTTTCTTTCTTTCTTTCTTTCTTTCTTTCTTTCTTTCTTTCTTTCTTTTAGAAAAAATGAAATAATCTCTGTCCTGGAATGTATTCTACATTTCTGGCAGCCATCCAATAATTTTGGTAGCCTATTGTTTCTTACAACTGGTTAAAAAGGATTGAATCTCCAGAGAGTATTCAATAAATCTTATGGGATTTATTCAAAACAGTGCTTCAGATTTACAGAAGCCCACTAATGGCACAATTATTTTTGATCAGAAAATGTGCAAGAGAACAAGAGTGGATTTTCCTGCATCAAACTGTAGTCCATTAAAGAAGGGAATTTTCCCTAAAAACAGATAACATTAATATGTGGTATTCAGTTTTCTGTGTCTGTTATTAATTTTAAAACTTAATACTCAAAGGGACAAATGGGTATACATAACAGTGGATTATCATAAATTGCTTTAAAATATAACAGAGGGAAATGATTTTTCTGTTTATGTTTTGAAAAGACCATGCCAAAGTTATCCATCCTAAATTATTATGCACACTGAGATGTTGCTAATGAACAAAAGTATACTTTAAAAACATATTTTAAGTGATTAATTTATTTCTATCTATCCCGCCTTTATTACAATGAACATGGGTGAAAATATCCAACACATCAAATTTCAAATTTACAAATAACTGAAGGTGACAAATATATCCAATACACCTTTTGCCTCTTATTTTCTCTACAATAACAACCCTGTGAGGTGGATTGGGCTGAGAAAGAAGGCCCAAAGGCATCCAGTTGGCTTTTTGAATGCATAAATTATAAGGAATTATATAGGAAAAAATAATGGTGAGCTTGAATAAATAAAAGGATCAAATAATTATGGGGGAGATAATCTTTTTATGACATCAATATATCTGAATCTCCTTCTTGGTTCTCTCGCTCTGAAATATATCTGTATATTCAAAGGCCTCTGGTCTTTAGCTTGCTCACATGAAGTGATGGCAATATGTTGTGCTTAACTTGGAACTGGGCCCAATAGTGTATTGAAAAATATAAAGGAAGTTGTGGTGACAGAGAACATTCCTGGCAAATGAGAAACAGTGGTGAGAAGAAATCATGCCAGTTTGCTCCTTGATACAGATACTCTGAAACCAATTATGCCTACTCACAGCACCAGAAATGCTCAATAACTGTATACTTAACATTGTGTCAGAGTCATGAAGAAGTCAGTAGGGTCTCAGTACTTAAACTTACAACAATAACTTTAACCTTAGATGTGCCAGTCCATTGTTACAGTGTCAAGTAGATAGACTTGCATCTTCTTCCATACCTCAGAATCAGTATTCATAAACCTCTTCAGCTAATCTCAGCCAAATGAAGCCAACAGTCGCCGTGCAAAAATTCAAAGGTATGTCAAAATAAAGATGTTCCTTGCAACCAAGATGATTAAATAGCTATTTTCAGCTGCTGTTTGTTTATTTTGTCAAATTTATTTGCCTCCTATCTCATTGTGGGACTACCTTGGGTGGATTAATTTATTGTAATCTTTGTCTCTCATTATTTGTGTTTGTCTGTTGTCTTTAATTTTAGGCATATTAATTACGAAATACACATTTTTATATTTTATAACATATGATTCATTTGCTTTTGCTGTGGTTGGTATATACACATTTTATGCATACTTTGAACACTAGGACTTATGCTTGGTGTTTGTTTGTTGGCATCTTGAAGAACTGAATCACAATTTTCTCATAAACTGGATACCAATTGATAAACAGATCATATCTGAATTTTGTAAGTTTGAATATGGTTAAATTAACAATGAAACACAAGCTGACCACAATTCTTTCCTATATCCAGCCCAGAAAAGAGAAAAGTTGGAACACACAGCTAAGCTCTGAAGGATGCTGGTAGAGTGAAAAATACAATCAATGTGTGCAAAATGTTTTTGGATGAATAGCCACAAAGTTAAACACACTAATGATGCAATGAACTATATTGATTTAAGCACTGCTGAAGACCATATTGGGCTGATATAGCCAATAAATTCAAAGACACATCTACACTAGTTTAAGAAGACTTTTAATAATGTGGCACTAAACATTTTCCCATTAGAAAGCAAGGATTGGATATATTAAATATTTATTTTGTCTTCAGATTTTTCAACATGCTTTTTAGTAAAATTCATTGAAGTTTATCCATCTTTAATGCAGCCTTCTATCAGAGATGCTGTTTTAACATGTACACTCATTTACAAAATTGATTATGTGTTTTACCTAACAAGTGACCTTTTAATTAATGTCACACCTAACATAGCTGCTGTACATTTTAAAAACACATTCACTGTATCAGGGTCAACCAGACTTTGATTATAAATCATAAGATTCATAGACTTGAGACCTTGAGGGACACTTGAGATCTTCAGTGGTCTTGGGAAAAGAGTTTGTGGATCTTTGAATTTTTTCAGTGATGGAATATCAATGGATCTATGATTGGATTCTTCTGGTGCTACTATAATAAGCAGTCTAAAGTTTCATGAAGATGGTAACATGTTCATCCTTTTCAAGGAAGAGCTCATTAAAATGCAACTCCAGTATGTATTTACATGTAATTATTTCTCATATAGCATACAGTAGGGGATTCTTAATGCTTCAATTATCCCATACTACATACAGAATTGTGCTTTTTAAAGTAATCCTTTGTAATAAAGGAATGCATTTTGTCAGATAACTGGGTTTTTAACTGGGCTGCATTAAAGGTGCTTAAAAATGTTGCCTCAGGCAACTAAAGCAGGATTTGACTTTTTCAAGAAAACTAAAGTAAAATAATTTTTTCCCACACTGCGCAACATACTCATTAATGTTACTTGAAAAAGATATACATACCAGTGTTTTCACTGTGTTGGGTAATAACTTCTGAAGTTCAAGAAAATTCCAGTCAAATATTTAACTTCTGGTTATAATACTGGATTCTATATAATTGATGTTCACCATTCCAATTGCTTCTTATTTGTGATGCAGAGTCAAATATTTTCATACATGTACACACAAACCACACACACACACACACACACACACACAAACACACACATACAAGACATCACTGCATATTTTTATGATTGTCTACTGTATTTCAATTACTTGTCATTACTGTTTATCATATCAAATATTTAGCATTATATACACACACAAACTCAGACATTATTACAAACATGAGTCAATCCAGTGTAGTGCAAATTGGTGGATAAAGGAGTGAAAAAAAAGGACTCACCCAAAGTGAAATGGTTAACTTTTATTCTTAAGGAAGAATTAGAATCTAGGTATTCCCACTCATAGTCGAGCACTTTAAACACTGCACTACAATACAATATACTTCAATATAGCACAATACAACATATATGATGATTTAGTGGATTTCTATTTTATTAATTGTCATCTATGTATATCTTTATATTATTGAAATATATCATAAAATGCTCATTTTTTAAATTATCCTTACAGATGTATCTACTTCAGTACAAAATTGATGTTTTAATAAATTCATTGTAATTTTATTTTCTACATATGGAATATTTTATCTTTATGCTAAAATATATGATTAAAGAATTTGTCTGAAAAAGTAATGATTAAGTGACTTGAACGTTCATTGTTGTAATAAAAAATATTAACACATTTCCGCCTGAAATGGGAGCTTTATCATTTTTCTTTGGAAAGTGAACTTTATAAGAAAGTGAACCTCATCAGATTTACATGTACCTCATCAGAATATAAAACATGTTGAACAGCGCTATGTTCAGACAGGAATATGCACATCGTTATTTTTTTTTACTTCAATAAATAGGTAAAACATAAGGAAAGAATTATATCTGAGGACGTAGTAATAGAAATTCAAATTTCATCAGCAAAAAAAAATCACCACCAGAAGGCCCTGTTAAAATAAATAAATAAATAAATAAATAAATAAATAAATAAATAAATAAATAAATAAAAATAGAAATAAATAAATAAATAAATAAATAAATAAATAAATAAATAAATAAATAAATAAATGTGTGTGTGTCTATCTGTCTGTCTATTGCATGTAGAAGAATATTGCTGAAATTGATACTGGATATTTGACTAACTTTTCATCATACAATGACAGTGATCCCCTCTCAAGACCCAATTCCTAAGCTACCATGTCAATGTAATTAATCTGAGAGAAATGATTCCAAGATCCCTGCAGCCAATTTCTTTTCTATTCTCCTTCAGAGTTTGCTTCATCAACTTTTGACACGCTGCTCTTTTTATTCAGCAGAGAATTGTGTCCACATTTACACGTTTGGCTCATCTTTTTGTTGACTTGTAACCTTATGAAGTAAAACCTCCTACTGCCGATGCGCAAATATTGTCTCCAGACTGGGTTGAGCTTATGTAACTCACTTCAAAACAAGCACCTACCATTCTTTTTTATTTATTTATTAACCTTTAGAGGGTTTACTTGAACTCTTTTCTAGGAATCTCTGAGTAGAACTCCTGCAAATATAGTCAAATGTATCTTTTTAATTAAATCCCTCTCTCGCCCTCTTTCTCTCCTAAACAAGTAATAATAGACTTTTAATGTATGTAGGTTGCTATACAGCATCTGCAGAATGCCTGTTCAGGTTTACAAAATCCCATGTAACGAGAACCAGTATAGAAGGTGGGGGAGGATGAGAGACAGAAGAAAAATGTTACAGCATCTGTTTGGATTTTTTTGTATTTCAAAGTCCTGACGACTTTATCTGAATTACAGATTTAGGGCTTTGTTACGTGTGATAGGTATGATAATATGATCACTAAAGGCACAGAGACAGGGAGCTCAAATCCCTTTGAAAATCCCTTTCTCTATTTCCTACAGCTGCTTCTAGAGTTTAATATCTGGTAGAATGATGAAAAAGAACAGGCCGAACTCCAGTTTTAATAAAAATTTTAACAGGTCTACATATAGTTATGAAAAATGTTATTTGCAATGCCAATCTTTAATAAAATTTTCTTAAACCAAAGAAAATTCCCTGAGGGGAACCTGATATGAATTGTTTTTCATATGTACTATTTAAGGCTCCTTAAGGGTTATGAAAGTGACTGGTAAAATAAGTTCTTTCTAAGCATCACATCCTCCAGTTTTGCATTTAATCAGATAAATAACGAAGACCTTCCATTCTACATATTTGTTCTAAACAAATATTTTGGGCATGCATAATAGGAAACTTCAAATTACTAATAAATAAATGTGCCATTCCTAACTTGCATAAGCTCTCTCAAATGCAAACTCATACAGTCAATAACAAGCAAGAGTGCTTTTAGGAACAATAGGATAAACATCAGGAACAACATCTGCAGCAAAAAATATATTAAATAGTTAAATTTTATAATATTCCTTAAGACAGTTTTCTCTTTTAGATAAATGTACTCACACATATAGTAATATAAATTGTGATGGTGCAGCTAGACTTCATCACAGCACAGCCTATTTTTAAATAATTGCTTTAAAGTGATATGATAACTGTTGCCTTTTATATTCTAAACTACACACTAAAGTGTAATTCTAAATGTTCTTTTTTACAAGGGCATTACCAATATTTTTTTTTAAGATTATATCTTTCTAGCAACGATTTCAAAATATTTAAAAAGCAGGAAAAATTATGTACACACATTCAGATTAATTTCTTTAGACCTGCACTTTGTTGTTGTTGTTATTGTTGTTACCATCATATATCATCATATATCATACCATCATCTATATAAACGTGAATAGTTACAGATTTTTTTTAATGTCCGTGTATTTTCTCAGTGTAATATGAATGAATAGCTGAAAAAATATTGTAACTGCATAAATTGATATAATTATCTTATATTTTTAATCTAATGAATAATCTTATGAGTATATAACATCAAATATCACTGGTCATAGTTAAAAGAATTCAGAATAATTGGCAATGGATCCTTTTAAATAAAGTTAGAATTAAAATATATTTTAATAAAAATACATTTACTAATAAAAAGTAAAATAATGAAATGAAATGTAAACTTAAACTTAATTTAAGAAATACATTACATATAACACACACATATACATACACACTTTTCAGCAACAGAAGATTTTCATGCAGTCATTTTATATTTTTAAATGATAAAACCTGTAAACTTACAAAAAGAATGTATGAATAACTTTGAATATCTTTATAAAATTTCACAATATAAATTGGAATTATGACATAAACTTTTAATCATATCTTTATTTTCACTACCACTAAAAGAGTTTATCCTTTTTTCTATTTTTTCCCCAGGGAAATAGATTTCCTCTGCTAAAAAGGAATACTATTCTTAATGTTTGAAAAAAATTATTATGTATTGATAAAGTGAATAATTTTTTGCAGTGATTATTTAGTAATTTGATTTCTATTCTGGGAAGCTTGCAGAAAAATATAAAGTCAAGTTTTCTTATTTCCAAGATAATAAATTAGCAAACCTACAGTCTGGAGAGAAGGATAAGAAAAAAAAATCAGCAGTACAACTTCAGCATGTTTAACATCTGTACTTACAAAACAGATACAATGCCTGTTGGCAAATCTGTATTATTAATTAAAAATTAAAATATGATTTAAAATGTTATTTGAATCATTCCATTCTAAAACCTTGTAACATCATGGTAAATTGCTGATGGAAAAAAAGTACAATTGAATTTTGTAATGGACTAGGCCTCTTGATTGCCAAAACAAGCTATGATATACCGAAATGATTACAGTTTTGAAAATACTTCTCTTGTGAATTAATTAGGGGCAAATGTTCAAAGAAAAGATCATAGCAGTTCTGACTGGATGTAAGAAAGGCAAAAGAGTCTTCTATTCATGTGAAAACAAAACTGATGTTAGCAGAGGAAATTACTCAGGATTCAAAGGTATCCTTTATTTCCGACAAGCAAATATATAGACTGAAAGAACAAAAACAATCATTTAGCATCTACAAAACAAATGAAAAACAATTCCAAAATTCAGTGTTTCTACTTACATTGGCTGGTCCACAGAAGCATAAAGTGCCCAGGGTGTTTATTCAGCTGAACCACGCTAATGAAACCAATAGTTCAAAGCAAATCAGAATACAATCAATTTTTTTCAACATGCAGTTAAGCTATTCTTACTCAGACAATAATTTTAATAATTTTCTTCACTTCTTGTAAATTCAGAGACTGTGGATTATTTTTAGATTCCTACACATTGTGGTAGGTATCATGCAAGAGAGGGGTTACTTCATAAATGGAAAATATTAATTTTGCTTAAAATACAGGACAGCATATAACTTGGATAGAAAATGCTATTATTCTTCATTAAACTTCACTGAAAATGCCTTGCAGGAGTGCTTTGAAGCAATTAAAACAATAAACTGTGGCAGTGAACTTTCCAGAATGTCCGAATTATAATGAAAAGATAATTGCTACATTACAATACAGGACAACATACAGGCTGAATATAGTTATATACTTTTCTTTTTTGTATAGTTGCTTTGACAGATATATACCCTGTTTCCCCAAAAATAGGACCTCCCCTGATAATAAGCCCAATCATGCTTTTGAGCGCATGCGCTAAAATAAGTGCTTCACGGAAAATAAACTCTCCCTGAAAATATTGCAACACAGAAGCAGCCATGAGGTGAACATGCTCGCTGCATCCTGCACCTCAAAAATAATAAGACGTCCCCAAACATAAGGCCAAGCGCTTATTTTGGGGGTCAAAAGAAAATAAGATTCTGTCTTATTTTTGGGAAAACATGGTATATCACAATATAGACTCATGTTAAATAGTCAACATTTTTGTACAGTTATGATCATATGCAATATATAATGTATAATGTTTTTTCTACATGTGTTATCTTCCAAAGAGATGAGAGTTTAACAATGCTATTGTCCTAACTATATCCATTCAAAAGTATAGCTTAACAGGGTTATTCTGTGTGGTGGATGAGTGGATTGGTGTTTATAATAAGTAGTAGCTTAGTGTCAGCAATATAATATTACAAAGAAATTTTAAACACAACATTCAGATTCAAATTCTCCAAAATGCTTATATTTGCAACCACTGCCAAGCAGGTTTTTACATATGCATACATAAATGTTATTAAAAGTTTTAAATAGAACATAAAAATTAATGCAAACTCATACAGAGTAAACAAAGAAAGAAAAAATAAAGAAAAGAAAAAAGCGCAGAAAGAAAACATAAAAAGAAATAGAAAGAAGTTTCCAATTTCCAATTCCAAAAAATAAGTATGATTACACAGTTATCTCTTACTCTATGATTACAAAAACAATCCCGATAATCCGTTTTTTTCTAATCATCAAAACCACAAGGCGTAAGTGCATTTTTTTCTGTTCTATGCAGAAAGTCTATAGGGATTTTCTAGACTTCCAAGCAAGTTTTCTTAATAATCAAGTCACTAACAATTTTAAGGGAATGTTTTTTCCCAAATGTTTTCTTATCCCTTATTGCTAAAATGTGTTTAGAGCCTTTTTACAGGGTTGTACAACAATGAGAAAATCCTGTTCCTGTTGCTGATATAGCTTGGGAGGTTGGCTTCGCTGGCAAAATAATTTGCTTAAAACTGTGTGCTGAACTTTTATTTTATTATGAACCTCCCAGGCTAAATGTCAAATTCAACCACATGGTGAAGTCATGAACAGACTTAAAGAAATTGAGTTTAAAACACATTAATGTTTTTAAAAATCTCACATGCTTTTTAGAAGTCAAATTTAGCAGTTTTAGTAGACTTTTTACTTCCAAATTTGAGGATTCTGAGTTATGTTTACTGTCTAATAAAAATTAACAAAGGTCTACTTTAATAAATTTGATCCTAATACAATTCATGTCAGAATGCATGCAAATATCCACCATCCATTATTTTGTTAGGAAAAAATACAATGTTTGTGACTAGTATTCTTATTTAAAATGCAGACTGCCAATTATTTTGTATTTAGTCACATTTATTTCTGTGGGATTGGAAATAACCAAATAACAAATCAAAACAAAATGATTTGCTTTAAAACTAACTTAATGAAAATAAATCATCAGCTTTGCAAATTACAGAAACACTGCAAGCAGCAGATTACATGAACTACTATCCAATGAAATGTCAAAATATTCTAATAGTGCAATCCAATCAGGGGTGGGTTCCTGCCAGTTCTAACCTTTTCTACAGAAGAGGTTCCACAAATCTACAGTGCCGTTTAGAACCGGTTCCAGCTCCCTCTCCCCGCCCATCCGCACATCACAAGATGAAGAGCGAGAGGAGGAATTCTGGGATTTGAAGTCCACAAGTCTTAAAGCTGTCAATTTTGAACACCCCTGTTTTTTTTTAAAGGGTTAGGGGTGCAAGAGTCTTGTAACTTGATAGCTTTAAGACTTGCATGCTTCAATGCCAGAGTTTCTGAGCCAACATGACTGGAGGAGGAATTCTGGGAGTTGAAGTCCACAAGTCTTAAAGCTGTCAATTTTGAACACCCCTGGTTTTTTTTAAAGGGTTAGGGGTGCAAGAGTCTTGTAACTTGATAGCTTTAAGACTTGCATGCTTCAATGCCAGAGTTTCTGAGCCAACATGACTGGAGGAGGAATTCTGGGAATTTAAGTCCATAAGTCTTAAAGCTGTCAAGTTTGAACACCCCTGGGTTTTTTTCTAAAGGGTTATGGGTACAAGGGTCTTGTAACTTGACAGCTTTAAGACTTGCACACTTCAAATGCCAGAGTTTCTGAGCCAACATTTTGGTTGCTAAGCAAGAGCGATGTTAAGTGAGTTTCACCACATTTTACAAGTTGGCCATGCCCACCCAGTCACATGACTGCCAAGCCACTCCCACCTGGTCACATGGCTGGCAAGCCACTCCCATCTGGTCACATGGCCGAAAAGCCACTCCTGCCCAGTCACATGGCCAGCAAGCCACTCCCACAAAGCAGGCCACACCTACAGAAGAGGTTCTAAAAAATTTTGGAACCCACCACTGAATCCAATAAATAGAAAGTTTTCTCGCTTAAAATTTTACACACGAGCGTACACACACACATGTACGTATGTATGTATGTATAATTGGATCTGGATGTATGTATCTAAATTAACTGGATTCAACTCACTGTTCATATGATGTTATAAACTGAGTTTGAACAAAGCTTGTAAGAAATACCTAATATATTAGCTATTTAAAGGTATGTAAAATATTATCAGCTATTAAAATAGAGAGTCTCAAATAACTGGATATAAATAATGTTACTGACATTTAAGTTTAGCTAGGACCGATATGAGTGATGGTGAAGGCTTTTTTCTTCCTTGACTTATAAAACTTTCCCTTATTTTTTATTTCATAATTTCAGCTTCTTGTTTTGTACAGAGCTGCATCTTCAGGGCAAATAATATTGGTCAGGGAACTGAATTAGGACTAGTAAAATTATAAAACAGCCATAAAAAACCCACTATGTGACTGACCAGTTACTATTTCTCAGACCAACAAATTTCAAAATGTTGTTGTTGTTGTTATATAAATAAAACAAAAGAAGATCTTGTGTAAGCTGTCTCGATCTGCTAAAGAAAGAGAGGATAAATATAAATAAAAATAATACAATAATAATTAAAAAATGCCAAAGCCAATTTGAATATCAGGCTGACTGTATGATGAACCATTGTAAATATTATTACCAAGAATAACAATATAAACAGACAGTGTTCTAGTTAATGGCATTTTAGGAGCAATGTTGTTTTGTATTATTTAGTATTGCAAGATTCTGGCAACTGCTGGCCCTATTTTTTCCAAATTAGTCATCTTTCTCAAAATAATGATGTCATCGTATAGCCCATGTGAAATTACAGAGAGAGAAAAAACAATGCTAAGTCAGAGTGAAGGAAACATTTGCTAGATCAAATTTACTCTCATTACACACAATTCCTGTGTGTCAATTTTAGTCTTCTCCCTGTCGGATCTGATTGAAGAGGCAGAAGAGCTGACTTCCCATTCAAATAATTATTGAAAGAGTTCTAAAACTGTCAACCTCAACAAGTACAACATTGAATCTTTGAGAAGTCACTCAGGAATAAATTTTAGTTGTTATTTGTTATTGTTGTTTTAATTCCCTTGCAATGAAAATATGCATCGGAGAGCTATTGATTCAGTCCTGTAGACAGTACAAAAAAAATACATTCAAAAGCAAGCTGAATTAATCCGAAAATATGTGAGTCAGAACTTCAGCATATTGAAAACAGTCATGGAGGCACAAAGAAAATGCTGTTACTTTTTTCAGAAGGAGAAGAAAAAGGAGAAAAAAGGAGAAAGAAGGAGAAGGGAGGGAGTAAGTTTATAATCTGTATTTCCCAAATTGGACAATCGTTATTTTATTTTATTTTTGCATCTCCCAGTTTGAATATTTGGCAAAGATTTTCACAAGCAGCTTCAGGCAGCAAGTGAAAAGCTAAAAACAACACAAATATTCCCCTTCTCTTTCCAAAATGGTATTAAAGATTTCTTCCAGATCCTAATTAAATGATTAGGGAATCCAAAAGAACATTAAACATTGCCATTCAAAAATTAACTGACTAAAATGCATATTTTGTTTCACAAGGTTTTGAGAATGGATATCCATAGTAAACTTTCATTTATTTTACTGTTTTATGGTGTGTGCACAAATAGTAATGTTTATTGCTATTTTCCAACAGCATTTTCAACAAATTTATATATACAAGTTTTGGTAGAAATTCTGTACAAAATAGCATATTTAATTAATGAAAAGGTAGGATTAGGGTTATGATTGTGATTATTAATAGGAAAATACAAATAATTCTCATTTTGAGAATTAAGCAGAATTCTGTTGTATGAAATTATGATAAAATAAGATTTCAATACCAATGATATTTTAGTTTCCAGATCAGCAGAAACTTGCTGATTAACAATAACAATCCAAATATATTTCATTTATAATGTACAAATACATTACATATTTCATAGTTCATCCTAAACATTTTTCATTTAAACAATATGCTTTTCATCATTGAGATTTGTAATATAAATATGGACATTTTGAATTATATATTTTTACATTGAATTTTAAAATGGATTGTTGCTAAAATAAGTTAGATGATGCTCAAATTTAAACATTCAATTTTTAAACATTTTAAATATTCAGATACAATTTTTGACTCTCACACATTTATCTAGCCGTGATCATTTTTTTCTATGACAGTATCATTCATAGCATGCACTTTCTGTAAATCACTCTTAACCATAATGAAGGCCTATTTTAGTCAATGATATTTTCTTTTAAATCTGTATGCATTGAACCTCAATGATAATGCTGGCAAGGTTATGTGCATTGAAATGACTTGCAGGAACCTTCAGCTACAGGGGTACCCAATCTTGGCAATTTTAAGACTTCCACACCCAGAATTCCCCAATCAGCATGAGGAATGTTGGCAGTTGCTGTTTCATACATGAGGCAATCTAAGAACAATCTAATTCCATATTTTCTCATCAAGAAAAAGCTTTGACTTGACTGTTTTTCTCAGAATGCAATATTATGTCTTCTAAGATAACATTTTTCAGGAAAGGAATTATATAGGGAATGTCAAATTCTTCCCTTTGAAGTCAACATAAAACCTCCAATATTTAATTTCATTTTCTTTGTCCCTCTTCCTGGGCTATAAAACAGGCTGGTTGAGGTCTTGGATGATTCTGGGCAATTTATGAATTTTTAATTTTTCTGGTCTTTGCCACACTTCAAATTCAAAGTAAAGTGAGAGCAACTTTTGAATTATGGACTTTGTTGTTATTATTTGTTTCGTGCTTAAGGAAAGAAACACATTGTGTTATATTTAATATGCCCACATTTTTTCAAGACTTCTGCCCTAATTGAATGGTTACTTTCAATGACATGCATGTACATGTGTAACAGGACCGAGGTTTAATCCTTAATTTGTCTTTCTTACCCATTTGTTTGCATGTTTGTTTCAGTTGAGCTCAAACATATTACTGGGATAGCAGACTCACACATTCCAAGGGTGTAATTTAGATGCCATCAAGCAAAAGCAGTGCCAAACTATTCTGCACTCCAGTAAAACAAGAAGTATAAAGGATTGAAGGAGACTTCATTTGCAATAGTGGTGAATATCTGTAGCTTAGGTGTAGGATGAGTGTGGAGATTCATTGTCTGAGTTTGTGGGTTGGTTTCTGAACATTTAGTTACCAAGCTTCCAAATTATCACATCTTCAATGCCATTTAGGGGATGTCAATGTTGGTGTTCTTCTGCTTATAAGGGCTTCATGTGATCAGTAGGTCTTGTGATGGGAGGGTCACATCAGGTGAGGGTCTGGTGATAGGTCTTCTGAGGGGTCAGGTGTTGGTCAGATCAGGTGAGAATCTTGTAATGGGAAGGTCAGATCAGGTGATAGTCATTGGGAGGTGAAGTGCTGGTGGGAGAAGTTATGTAAGCTGACTGAGGGTCAGTTCTGTCGCTGGTTGATTCTGCAGAGACTTTATTGTTATGATTTTTTAATCTGCCTAAAATAAAATGTTTCAGTAAATCAGTGGAAAATAGCACCAAAATATATATATTGGAAATTGAAATCCTTTTTGGGTATGGAAAACATCTTGTACCAATCTGGAAGCCAAAACGGGGTACAGGGGGACGTGCAAGTCCCCAAAATGCAATGTAACCACCCCCCATGCATGCACACACTCATCCCCTGCATGCATCCCATCCCCTGTGCATGCACGGCTGATGGGAGGAGCACATTCATGCACAGTGGAGCTGGGCTGGGGAGATGGCTGCTATGCCTGCAGAGAGGGCTCTGTGTGTCACCTGTAGTACATGTGCCATAGGTTTGCCATCATGGATCTAAGGAATTAGGGGTGTACAGTTAGCACATCTCAAACATACCAGGGTAAATGGAAACTAATGTAACCAGCTGTACATCATTCCCACATATGTTTGGAGTGAGTTTATGCTCCTCTTTACACTCTGTTCTTTATCTAAAATTTTAGCCAAACATTCTCTACTTTACAAACTCATCCCCACAATGGTGAACTAGATAAATCAGCTTCTATTTTGAATATTTTTAAATAATTCTTGAATAATATAAATTAGTAATGATTTATAAAATGTAGTAATTATTTTTATAAAGCATCTACGTTTGCTGTTCATGATGGCTATATGAACTATACCATGAGAATAATGCTAAATGTGAAAAATGCTATTATATAGCCTGTTGGTAGCAATATTAACTTTTTTTTCCTAGAGAAAATAAGTGATGCTTAGACCTGGGAATGTTTCTGTTTGCAAAACCCAACACACTTTGCAGTTCATAAAAATCATATCATAATAAAAGCAAATATATATAAAGCAATTTCCCTGACCTGTCCCTCTCTGCTTCATACCCCTATATTCACAGTCTCTGTGGACTAATTTTACCATCACTGCCTATGTCTGGCATGCTAAATTGGAGCAATAGTTCTTGCAAGAAGAAATGATTTAAAAATCTTTGCATTGTTTTACTGAGTTAGTGTAGAGTCAACTATTCCACAAGCCCAGTTTCAATTAAATGTATCTGCTATCAGTACATTTAAAAATTGCATTTTAATCCATTCATATGTTCACCAAGAATAAGGAAAACATATGTAACAGTCTTTACCCTATTCCAAGCATAAGCAACCCAATGTATTATGATTTTTAAGAGTCAGGGCAATGATTCAGCCATGTCATAGCAATAGCATTTCGAGTTATACACCACTTCATAGGGCTTTACATCCCTGTTTAAGTGGTTTACAGAGTCAGCCATATTGCCGTCAACAATCTGGATCCTCATTTTACCCACCTCGGAAGGAAGGAAGGCTGAGTCAACATTGAGCCTGGTGAGATTTGAACTGCCAAATTGCAGTCAGCAGAAGTAGATTGCAATACTGAACTCTAACCACTATGCCACCTTAACTCTTAGTCATAAGATCTTTTTAAAAGGCGAGATTTACTTTAAAGTTTATCTACAATTGAATCTTTTCTACACAAAAATAGCAGGATTAAAATTTTGGCATTCAACAGCGATGATGGGAAGGACTGAGGCGCTGCAGAAAATGACTTTGGGGGTTGCAGTTCTGGGCCTCTGGTTACTTGGGGTAGGTATGCACCCATTTAGAGTTTCATTAGGCTATAAGAAGCAGCTTACCTGGAGTTCTTAAAATCATTCATTTCTAAGAATTCTTGTAAGTTGCAATTTGCTTTTCTTGAACCTGAAATAAAACTGTCTTTCCTCTTGAGAAAAAAAATCTACAATTTAGATAACAAAGAGCAGAGATAAAGGAAGAAAGGGATTAGAATTGCCAAGGAAGAGCTGAACCTGACTTGATTGCATTGAAATAATTGAAATAAAAAATAAATATTATTTTTTTCACAACTGCAAATGTGCATATTATACTAGAACAAGGAAAATGTAATTTTTTCAAACCCTTGATGCCAGATTTTATTTGTATATCTTTGTCAACCAGAAAGCTACCATGAATGCATATCACCAGTACATTTTTTTTCTTTAGCAAAAAAAAAGGAAATTTGTCCATTTCCTGTTATTTTGATGCATATTGGACCTGCAAACATAATGATCCTGTAATACTACTTAGGCACAAGGCAAGCCCAACTTTCTGCATTTCTCCTAAGCTAAGACGGGGAATTCCATTTAATTATGAAGAGGCTCCTCCCCCAAGGTGTGCCATCTCAGGTCACTCTAGGGCTGTGATGGCGAACCTATGGCATGCATGCCAGAGGTGGCACACTCTGTGGGCATGCGCGCTGTCAGCAGCTGCTGTTCTGAGTTCTGGTGCATGCATGCGCACCGGACAGCTGGCTGGCATGCATGTTCACTGGCTAGCAGCTCTCTTCTGGGTTCCGGCGCTTCAGCGCTCCAGCACTCCGGGACTCCAGCACTCCAGCGTGTGCAAATGCTCCCTTTCAACACTCGGTTCTGAAAAGGTTAACCATCACTGCCCTAGGGATTCTGCTGCTAATTCCTTTTGTGGCATTCCACTCAACTTTCCTTTCAGATAATTAGTACCTCTTGCTCCCAGAGATACCATTCTTGGTGGACTGAGCTTAGATGTGCTTCTTCTTGATCCTCTATCACTCAAATGGGGATCTGTGTGAATTCCTTTTTTTTCCCTATAACATTTGATTCGTTTTAATTATTGGTTATTTTGTCAGCATAAAGTCTAGTAAGTAAAATACAAGAATATACTGAAAGTCTTTAAGAAGATGTTGGATAGCCATTTGTCTGCGTATGGGGTTTCCTGCCTATGCAGGGGGTTGGACTAGAAGACCTCCAAGGTCGCTTCCAACTCTGCTATTGTATTTGTATTGTATATCGCTCACTAAGTAGAGTTGATTAGTTTACTCTGCTGTTTTTTCTACCACATGAAACATTATATTTCTGAATGGTGTTCTGATGAGTGATTTAAACTAGAAACATAAAACCTCATAGTTACCTTATGGTTTACTACGGCAATTGCCTGACAACATGATCTTAAAGTGTTAGGGTTAGGCAGTGGTGGGATTAAATTGGTGTAACAACCGGTTCGGTGAGCGTGCACTTTGCACACACACGTGCCAAACAAACAGTCCACTCATGTGCAGTGTGTTTGAAAATAGCTCTAAAACTTACCTTCTACTGCAGCCCCAGTGAGCAAAACAGCTGAAGCACCGCAATCCGCTCTGCCGTGCCTAATAGCTGGGCTTCAAACAAAGGAAATATATGACAGGCTAGTGCAGGGGTGGGTGGGCGGGGTCAATGATTGCCGGAATTACTGGTTCACCCAAACCACTCTGAACTGGCTGACTCCCACCCTTGGGGTTAGGGTTAGGGCAATGGTTCCCAAACTTGGCAACTTTGGGAACCACTGGGTTAGGGTAACACAACAGTGCAATGGGAGATTTCTTCTTTATTTGATGTACATTTATTTCATAACATGAAGTTTGGACCAAACCAGGATTAATAGACCCTCCTCTTATTCCATGTCAATATATTATTGCTAAGTATGTAATACTCCACCTGCAAGAAAACTGCTAATCCAGCATTTCAAATTAATAAATTTAATCCATGTAAACAAAAATATGTGCTTAGAACAATAATTTACATTTTATCTTCTCCAGAAGTGCTTTTCTGCAATATTCAGGGTAAATTAATAAAAAGAAAAAAGAGCTAACCCCATTATGGAAATTTTACAGAACTTTATACAGTGGTACATAAGATATATTGAAAGAGGTTTCAGAAAAATACATCTGAAGCAGGGATAAAGGAAGTGGAGAAGGTAAAGAATGCAAGCATCATTAAAACAGGAGACAAAACATCCTCAAAATGTCTCTTTCTTCACCCCACACATTGTATACACAGGTTCTCCAGTGACATCTTTTCATGAGCATTTACAGAGTGCCAGCAATTATGCTTTGGTAACTGAAGTGCACAAAACTCAGAGGAACTGAGAGGGTGATTGAGAAAATTGATCTGGAACACAATTCTTGGTAATTTTACCCAGAAACATGGCTTCCAAGATTCTTGGATCCTAGTCCCCAAAAACAGAATTGCAGCTTTAGGAATTTTATGTAGTCTTATTTCCAGCACTATCTTCACCACAAAACTATAGAAAAAAATATAATTCTCATATTATTTGTTTTGTTTCCTTAAACTTTGGAGGCTGATATCTGGGGAAAGTCCACCACAGTTGAAGTTTCCTTAGGCTTGCTATGGGAAAATATGAACTTTTTCACTTGAGAATTCAGTAGCAGCAACTTTAAAACATTACTTATATATGTAGAAATCCATGTGGAATTTGTCCTTACAGACAGGATCCCAAATATCTGCCTTTCCTCCCATGTGGTTTAGTATTTCCTTGTTGCCAAACCAAGGATGCAATGTCCTACAGTCCAGGAGAAGATTTTGTTCTTAATGTATTTTTAAAAGGTTTCTTTTCAACTTATTGTTCTTGCATCCCATGTTAAATTTTTTCCTTGAGAAAAAGCAGTCAATATGTATGTTGTCAACTTTCAAGCTGCAATTTAAAATGTATCAGTTCAGGAGAGCATCAATATAATGGCATTGTCAGGCTCCCACTAAAGAACCCAAGAAAATCAGAACTCTGAGACCAGGCTCTTTCTAAAAAGGTGCACTTTATTGAGTACATCATATCAGCACAGCTTCAATGGAAAACCAATTCTAAATCTTTCCCACGGTTACAGTATAATTAAAATAGGAGATAAAGCCATCTCCAAGCGTAATTGGCAACGTCGGCCAGTTGGGGTAATTGGTTGGCTCTTCAAATACTCCTCAGACTTTATCTGTTGCTAGTAGAGATGACCTTGATTCTCATGAGAAAGCTCTTTGTTGTGTCTAGTAAGGCATTCCAACCTCCTTCCCCGCTTCCCCCTCTGTGTAGTAATTGAGAAAAATAAAAATGGCTGATGCCAGGTTCAGATGGAAGTTGACAGGTATTTCCTAATCAGGATGACTGGGGGACAAGGGGAGCTGTCAAAAAGTCAAAATGGTGGTCGCAACCTCATGATCAATGTACCCTTTATTACAAAATGCAGCAGGTCCAATACCAATTTTTTTATACACTAACTAGCTCCTACCATTCTAAAAGATACTGTATAATGTTCATCTTTCACTTTGTTTGAGAGATTTAAAAAAAAATGCAAACAAAAAAAACTATCTCGATTTTTTTTCCTTTGGTCCATTGTAGAAGGATACAATATATTTCTGTTTACAAATTTTATTAATGTAATAAAATATAAAAATGGAAAATAAAAAGTAATAGAAAAGTAGGGGAAGGAAAAGGAAAAAGTAGGGGAAGAAGATGAGATGTGGGGTAGAAAGGGAAAAAGAAATAAAACTTTTTTGATCATCTGTTAACATATTACTTCTTTTTGTCTCAATTGATAGTTTCTTTTGTACTTTATGTAAAAATCTACTCTCTTTGATAGAAATGTAATTGCTTTATTTAAAAGAAAATATTCCAAGGGTGATTTGTTTTTCAACAGAATGTTTACAGGATTAGAAAAAATATGATCAGTTCAGTATCATACAATTACATGAATATGGATAAAATTGCATTTCAAAACATGCATATAAACAAATATTTATAATATTTTTAAAACAAAAATTTAATTTTACTCAGAAATGGAAGGGAATGAAATTACAATTGGAAAAAAGGAACTAAGAGAAAGCAAAACTGACATCTTCTACCCGTAGATAAATATTCAGATAAAAAAGCAAGTAAATTTGCTTGATTGTTCTTTTAAAACAATAAATTCTGGCTTCATATTTGGGGAAGAAGATCTGTGCCCCTATCATTAACTTTGATTTTCTATTATTCACTTTAAAAAGAAATGTTAAAAAAAAAGTTTCAACCCAGAGTGAGCTTGTCGGTTTGACTTTCTGTTAAGAAAGCCATTAGGTGATTAGAGTTACAGGCTGCTGGATGTTTCTGTTTTACTCTGGAATTTTAGCAGTTCACCGAACTTTGCATACATTATTCACAGGGGATTGGACATTTGAAAGTGGTTATCTATTTTTTCCTCCCATTGTTATCATGCTCCTTCAAATGCACCAGCAAGCAAGGGCATAAAGTTATTTTTATCATCTTGATTTAGCTCATTGAGGTTATCAAGGACTTGCTTGAAGAACCAGTTGTTTTTTATGGCTTGGTTAAGTCCAATTGGGAGATGTATATCATTTTCAGACTGAAAGTATTTGTAGTATTAACTGAGATTGATACTGTTACAAAATGAGCATCTGATAGAATTTAGCAAAAATATCTCCATCCAAATCAGTCTACTTGCAAGTTATAAATTTGGACACCTTTTAGTAATTGGAATAAATTTCCAAGCTTTAGAAGAGAAAGGAAGCTTGTGACAATGGTTGCACGTTCTTAATTTTCTGCAATGCAGACTTTATTATGCTCCTTCTGTCAACATTTTTCTCTGTATAATCCAAAATACACTGCACTATTCCACATTCCAATGTACTTTGGACAGAGGAAGTACTGTAAATCTATTTTAAGTTAAAATAAATGTATGCCCTTTATGCAACAGTTTTCATACGTCCTGCCACTTAGGTTGTCTCTGTTTCTTACACCTGTATAAGTACACAGAATCAAATTGGTTGTTTGCTTGCAAACCTTTCATTACCATATTAGATAATATCTTCAGTGCTAGACGGGACTCAGATTTGCTCTCTGTTTATATACAGTAGCTTGTCCTATCAGTATTGGTGGGTTGTTATTTTTTCCTTGGTAATTTCTTGGTAGATTGTGATTTACTATTTTATTGTTTGTCTGAATTGGTGGTTCCTTAGCATATTGTACATATGCTTTACTGTTTATCTTGTGTTAGTTTAATTGTTAATTCCTACATATCTGAGTGTTGATAATAAAATAGGGACGTGGTTTGTTTCCTACTTGCAAATTAGAATCCTACCATCACTGATCCAGGTGCTAAATTTCTACCTACAGTGATTTCTATAAAAGGCATAAGCTGTTCTAATCTTGGAGTGATGACATTAAAACAATATTTTATCTTTCATTTTATTTTTCTTGCCTCATGATTGATACTGTATTTTTTCACTTTTCTCCTTTTTCCATTTTTAAGGGTTTTTTTAAGGTTTTATAGGATTTGATAAATGAGAAGTTTGCAAATTATTTCTTGATGGATCACTTCAGGATATGAAGGATCTGCAGAACTGACCATTCTTATTCTATGCCTAACGAACGCCATTATTCTAATATGCTACCAAGAAAAGTTATGTTGTCCCTGAACGAGAATTTTATATTAAATTTTGCACTTTTTCTCTCCCTTAGTGAGAGAAAAAAAAAACCAGGGATAGCTATGTGGCCGCTGTGAGAGAGCACATTCTGAAGATCACAGAATAATATCACACTGGAAGACAAAACTATATGCAAAGTGCATCCTGCCTTATACTTCTTAAGATAGTTGTCTGCATTCAAGTGTTATGGAGAACATTATCACAACTTTTACACTGACTGCCAGGCCAACTGGCTTCTCTAGGTGTCAGTTTGTCTCATGCTGTCCTTGAGGAGGAAATATTTTTTTCTGCCTCCTTTAATACTTTGCTGTAGCCAAGGCTATAGAATATGATTAATAGTTCTGAGATCTGGAACTTGATATATGCTATACTTAGAACCAACTAATTTGTTTGTGGCTGGGGATCACATATTTTTATACTTTATTTTGGCAGCTGAGGGCCACATGGAGTTTAGAAGCAATGCAAGGATGAAACGAGAGGTCTCAAAGCTCAAAGTTTTCCATTTTGAGGTTTTACTGTGTTTTCAACATCAATTGATGCGTTCAATCTAAAGTGACTGTACCTAATTTGCTTGACTTGTCACCAAATTTAGTCAAGCTGACTCCTCTTTTCCCAAACAGGCTCCAGTTACCATTTTTGACATTGTCTTTTGTCAGGTTTTTGTGAGTACCATGTACAATCTATGGACTTTAGAAGGTTTTCGAAGGTGGACAGTTGGATCAATATATAATAGATATTTGTTATGCTATAAACCAGGGGTGTCAAACTCAAGGCCCATGCGCCAGATCCGGCCCGCAGGGTGCTTAGATCTGGACCACTGGGGTTCCCTGGAAACAGCAAAGGACCAGCCCCTGGTGTCTCTGCCAGGGAAAATGGAGCTCCATGTTTACTGACAGAGGACTGCAGGAAGCCGTTGCACCCAAAAATGGAGCTCATGAGCCCGTTTTCGCTGGCAGAGCACTCAGGCCATCACAGACACCCCCAACACAAGTGATATCAAGCTGGCCACACCCACCCTGGCCACACCTCCACCTCCCAAGGTCAAACACAAGCCTGATGCAGCCCTCAATAAATTCGAGTTTCATACCACTGCTATAAACTATCAGATTGCTTGTCTCTGTCCAGCCTTACACCGCATGTGAGAAACGAGGTTAGTGAATTATTGATTGAGGAATATTATGGTTGGGCTATAACTATCCCATTAAATATTGAGCCTATTTTTTTTTGTCAAATAGAAACAAAAAAGAAATGAAAAATGCAATAATCTAAATTTTTGAAAATATTACACAGTTGCAGAAAAGAGTGGTGAAAATGTTATTTTCTATATCAAAAAATATTGTTATTAAAGAAATCCAGGCATAGATGAGAAAAATCTTACATTGGCCCTACCATTGTGCACTAGTTGTCGAAAGATGGCCAAGAAGGAAAGGTGTTGGAAAATGTGTGCCTTATATTTTCTCAAGCTACTTTATTGTACTCAGGTGCAATAGAAAACCATGATTTGCATCAATGTTTGGAATGTGCAAAAAAAACAAAAACAAATTGGAGTGGGCTTCTGAACTCATTGCTTGAAGTGTCAAAGCAACACATTGTCTCCAACAAATGCTGCAAAGTCTCTGAGGTTTCCCCATATAGGTAAAGATAAAGGTTCCCCTTGTGCATATACTGTATGTTAGTCATTCCCAACTCTAGGGGGCGGTGCTCATCTCCGTTTCAAAGCTGAAGAACCAGCGCTGTCCAAAGATGTTTCCATGGTCATGAGGCCGGCATGACTAAATGCCGAAGGTGCACAGAACACTGTTACCTTCCCACAAAAATGGTCCTTATTTTTCTACTTGCATTTTTGCATGCTTTCAAACTGCTAGGTGGCAGAAGCTGGGACAAGTAACTGGAGCTCACTCATAGTAGCTAAGAATTCAAACCGCCAAACTGCCAACCTTTCTGATTGACAAGCTCAGTGTCTTAGCCACTGAGCCACCATGTCCCTTTGTTGAAGATTATATAAAACCCAAAAAAGAAAAGAAAATGACCTTTTAACTATCGTTTCATAGTTTTTGATTTTTGAATAACTGGAATCCTATAGACATTATTCTACAACAGTGAAATAATTACTCACTACGTTTTCCATATCATTTTTACAGCGAAGATTAATTTTGTACAGTGAAAATTATAGGGGGACTCTGGAAATTATGGAAACAGACATTACTTGAACTAACGATAAAGGGTAGATCACCATGAAGAGGTGTGACCAGTATCTTCATACTTTGCTAGGAACATAAGCCCAGAGAAATATCATTGCCTTATGTTTATTGTGGCATAACTGTGCAATAAAATTGTGTATTACAATTCTGGGGATCATTTAACAGGAGGAAAAAGTTCTGTTTAGAAGAATTTTAAGGATTTTAAGATCCAGTTTGGTACAGTGGCTAGGGAATCAAGCCAGAACTGAGATTTAGTCCTGCCATAGGCACAAAGCCAGTTGGGTGACCTTACGCCAGTCTCACACACACACTCAACTCTAGGAAGAAGGAAATGGCAAAACATTTTTGAAAACCTTGCCAGGAAAACTGCAGGTGGTTGCCAGGACCCAATAATCTGAGTCAAAGACACACAAAAAAGGGAGCGGGAGCCACTAGAGTTTGCAAATGTGGACTTTTGCCTCTAATAGAATCACGGGAGTTTCCAAGCGGATTAAAATATTTGAAGCACATGATGGGATGCGGAAGAAGCGTGTCTCAAATCCTGGATTGAACAGCGCCTAAGTGGTTTTAATCACTGCAGGAACATTCTTATGTACCATAAAGCACTTGGCATACAGTTTTGGAAAGCTTGATGATAGCAGATGTACATCTGTCCCTTTTTGGAATTAAAAAAAAAAAAAAAAAACCAAAGCCAGGAGTGCTATGGTTTAACTTTAAATTAACTGGGGATTTTCCTTTAAGTTCTGAAAGCTTCAAAAATTATGCCAAATTGTTTAAAGAATGGAACTTTTCAGTTGGTTATAATCTCTGAGTAGACAACCTAGGAACAGAAAGGGATGATACGCAGTGTCTTCATATCGCAAATAGAGAATTTGGACTCACTGCAGTAGATTCACCTTTTGTTGCTGTCATAAGGGGTGGGGATGGGGGATTTTTAAATTGTGGATTTTTTGTTGTGAATTTTTAATGTTACATGCAACAAAGAGTCACTGTATGTGAGTTCGGTGGCTATCAATATTTGCTTAATAAACAAATAAATGTATAGAAGAATTCTTCCAATCTAGCAACTGTAATCCTAACGTAGTACGTATTTTAAAGTTATTTGGGTAGTAAATAATTTATTAAATGGTTTAATCATATAAATATTTGCCTGCTGTATATTTTAAGTACAAGTTTGATTAATCTGACTGGGGCTGCAGTGATGCTTACAGACTCCCCAAAGATGTAAATATGAACGTATACATCAAACTTTTGATATAAGGCATGTTGTAATCCTTAATATCCAGTGCCAGTTTGAAACACATTTATAATTTGGCAAGACTTTCTCCATAGGCCAACAAAGATGAGCATTTGATAGGACTTCCGAACAATCCCAAAACCATCTTTTTTTAATATTCCTATTGTTTCATTGTTGTAACAATCCAGATGTAGTCTAAGAAAATTTCTAAATTATGCATGTTTCATCTTTGAATTTTTGAGTGGGGTGGCAAGCAAGCATTTAAAATGTTTCACCAAGCGCGTTCAAACATATTGAATTCATCAAAATTATACAATTTATTGACATATTGTTATACAATTTACAGCAATGCTGGGTAACTATAAACATTATTCTTTTGCCTCAATATTTTTTTTTACAAACCAGTGCAAATTACATTTGATGCTTGGGGGAGCTAAATAAAAAAACAGCACATTTTAGGTAAAAATTGTCCACACAAAACTATGTAAGAAAAAAATGGTATAGATATAGACATAAAATATAAAATTCAGAGGTGGGTTGTTCCCGGTTCGGCCCGAATCAAGCAAACTGATAGTGGAGGTGGCGGGAGGCTGCACCCACCCTCCCAAATGCTTCGACACATGTGCAGAAGTGTCTCACGCACGTGTGAGCGTCCGTGCACACACAAGGGAACTGGTAGTAAAAAAAATGGAAACCCACCACTAATAAAATGCATACATGGAAAAAGGTTGTATACAAAAACATACATTGTCTGAATATGACATGGGGGAGCTCTAGAACTGTTAGATATTAGCTACAGTTATACCAAGGTCTTCTGTTCCGGTGGGAACAGAGGTTTAATCTCATTGGTCGAAGGGTCTGACAGCTCCCTATAAAAGGGCTGCTGTCAGACTCAACTTTCTCTGGATTGTACATACTTGTTCTGTTGCAATAAAGAGCTGTTGTGGCCTTTAGCCTGAGTGTGTCTTTCCATTACCCAATCCAACAAGAAATTGTTTTGTTACTTTTTTTATAATGATTTGCATCGATTCATTTTTAAGAGCAGTCTGATGTAAAGAAAGTCAATCAAATATATTCAGTGTGAATAAATTCAACTGAACTTCTTTAATATTTGGAGACTAAAGCAGAATTTGGAGACCACATTACAACCTAAAGGTCAATTTCTTTCAGGAAGGCATCTTATAAAAGTAAGCTTATCATAGCTAATGTCACTGCTAATCTGAAACGGCTGGGGTTCCATTTCATGAAAACAGTGTGACTTTGTGACAATGTTCTTTGTATACAAGTCCATATTGATAAATACATTTTTAATTGTGTTTCTGGTTTTCTATGCACAGTAGGTGAGATGAAAGAAACTCATAATTAATCTTCAACCTCAATAACAGGCAAACAATAGATACAAACTCAAGGTAAACCGCTCTAAATTCGATTGCAGAAAATACGATTTCAGCAACAGAGAGGTCAATGCCTGGAATGCTCTACTTAACTCTATTGTTACATCCTCAAACCTCTTCAGCTTCAACCTTAAATTGTCTACCATGGACCTCACCCATTCCTAAGAGATCCATAAAGGGGCGTGCGTAAGCACACCAGTATGCATACCATAGCAGTAGACTTATATACCGCTTCATAGGCCTTTCAGGCCTCTCTAAGCGGTTTACAGAGAGTCAGCATATTGCCCCCAACAATCTGGGTCCTCGTTTTACCCACCTCGGAAGGATGGAAGGCTGAGTCAACCCTGAGCCGGTGAGATTTGAACCGCTGACCTGCTGATCTAGCAGTAGCCTGCAGTGCTGAATTTAACCACTGCGCCACCTTGGCTCATACCATTCCTGTCCTATTTCCCCATTTATTTGTACTCATTTCCTTTGTTCATGTCCATGTTTATACTTATACATGTTTGACAAACTAAATAAATAAATTAATTAATTAATTAATAAAATAAAATACAATCATAATAAGGAATGAGAAGAATTTAACTCCCTTCTCTCTGGCTATGACTAAAGATGATTTCCCTTTAAAGCTACAGTACTTCCAGCTTCAGAAAAATCAGGACAATGGCAAGCTATTGATTAATGCAGTCCTGTCTTACATGATGTTTATCAATAGCTTTGGGAGAGAAATGGTCCAACTGGAATAACTCTTTGCCCATCTCTATACATGTTACTTTTTAAATGAAAGACCCAGCCCTGAAAATTAATATTACCACAGTTGGAGAAAAGAAACCAAGCAGGAACAGGTTATGTCTCTATATGCTTTCCAATCAAAGAAAACATATTGGAGTGAGATAAACACACACACACACACACACACACTACATACAGATACAAATTTAATTAAAAAATATGATCTCTCCTTCTGTAGTCATTTGGATTGCTCTCCCTTGCCCTGCCTTACCATGACAAAGCTAACTGCAGAAGTTTTTAAACAATAGAGATCTATTTCTTTATGTACGTAACTGGATCTTCTTTAGCTCTAAGGTTTCACATACCCAGACTGTGTATTATATGGCTTGCATGTAAGTGCACAACATTCCTACATTCCTTTAACGGATTGTGGCCTGAACATTAGCTTAATGTATATTGTGTCAAGTTAAAAATTTTAACAAGAAAATTCCTTGTTAAAAAATTTAACTTGACACAATATACATTAGTTGTCTTTACATCTATACAAAAAATGAATATCAGTAGGCTCTTAGCTTTGGGTTGCAAAAATGCATATACTCTAGGTCAACAGTAGGTGGTGGGAAAGAATTGAAGAAAACTCAACTTTTTGTTGCCATCTAATAGTCTTCTGGAAGGTTGGGGCCAAAGCACTGCAGCTTTAAAGCTAGATCTAATAAGAAGTAAGCAGATATGAAGATGCACTTACTTTCAGAGGATCTTAAAATGATTTGGGGTCAGATCAACAGCACAAAAATTGGATAGTAATGGGTAGTATCATATGAAGCTTTTGCTCCAGGTAGGATAGAGAATATTGCAGGTGGTTGTTTACTTTATTCACTTTATTTTTTTTTCTAGGGCATTTCCTCCCTGTTAAAGTATGGAAACATCTAGTCAATATTATACATGGGCTCAGTATTGGTCTTACATCTGCTCATATGTAGCTAATCATATATACACATACATACATACATACATACATACATACATACATACATACACCCACACACAGAGAGAGAATCATGCATACAGAGAGAGAGAGAGAAAGAGAGAGAGAGAGAGACAGAGATAGAAAGAGAAAGAGAAACAGAGAGAGACAGAGAGAGAGAGACAGAGAGAGAGAGAGAGAGAGAGAGAGAGAGAGAGAGAGAGAGAGAGTTCTTTATATTATAACTCTAGAGAAACTGATAGGAACAGCTTGAGAAAATTAGAACACATGTCCAAAATGGCCATATTCAGTTTGTTTCTATTTAAATGCAGTAGCAGACATTAATTTAAATATTTTAATTGCTCTTTGTCCTCAGTGATCTACTCCTAGTACATAGTAAGTATCACCAGGTTATCAAATAGGACAGTGTGTATAATAAAACACTAAGAATAAATCATCATAAAAATATAACTAAGATACCCAAACAATCTGATTAATGTAACCCAACTTAACAATATTCACACATTAAAAAGGAAAAATAGTTTGATGAAATGCCAAGAGGATTATATTATTGTACCAATGAAACCATTATCAATAGAAATTCCGTTGACGTTAATTGTTGCATAATGAAATTTTTCTATAATCACACTGAACATTTCACAGCACAAATTGATCGAAAGGGGCCAAGAAGTAAATAGGTAACCAGAGCAGCATATTCCATTCTGCATAATTCCAGGTTATATATAAATAATTGATTTCATTAATTTCATTAGTTGCTATTTAAAACTTCTGGGGCATATTCAAAATATGAAAATCTTAAGCATAAAAGAAAAGAAACGAGGAAACGAAAGGAAAGGAAAGGAAAAAAGAAAAGAGAAACTTTCAAACACAATATGTCTCATTTTCTATCAGCAGACTGCCAGATTGGTTGACAGCTGTCAATCAATGTGCCTCACAGCTATCCTACCGTGTCAACCATCAGCTAAACCACACTTTCCCAGGAATGTCTTAGAATGGCATCTTGGTTCTGTTTTCAGATAAACAGATCCAATTTCTCAACAAGCAGACTGCTACATCCCTCCATCCCTCCATCCCTCCATCCTGGTCCTCCTTGACCTCTCAGCGGCTTTCGATACCATCGACCATGGTATCCTTCTGCGAAGACTGCGGGAGGTGGGAGTGGGAGGCACCGTGTTACGGTGGTTCTCCTCCTACCTCTCGGACAGGTCGCAGTCGGTGTTAGTGGGAGGGCAGAGATCGTCCCCAAGGCCCCTGAAATATGGGGTGCCGCAGGGTTCGGTCTTATCCCCCCTACTATTTAACATTTACATGAAACCGCTGGGAGAGATCATCCGTAGGCACGGGATTAGATACCATCAATATGCGGACGATACTCAATTGTATCTGTCCGCCCCGTGCCAAATCAATGAAGCGGTTGACGTAATGGACCGGGGGCTCGAAGCCGTCATGAACTGGATGAGGATTAACAAGCTTGTGCTCAACCCAGAAAAGACCGAGTGGCTGTTGTGTTTTCCTCCCAAAAATTCGGCCACTAATCCAACACTCAGGCTGGGGGGTCAAATTCTACACCCCTCAGAGAGGGTTCGCAACTTGGGAGTCCTCCTGGATTCACAGCTGTCATTCGACCATCATATAGCGGCTGTGACCAGGGGGGCATTCGCCCAGGTACGCCTGGTGCGCCAGTTGCGACCCTACCTGAACCGGGAGGCCCTCACAACAGTCACTCGGGCCCTCGTGATTTCTAGGCTGGAATACTGCAATGTGCTCTACATGGGGCTGCCCTTGAAGAGCATCCGGCGACTTCAGCTAGTGCAGAACGCAGCCGCGCGAGTGATTGCGGGTGCACCCCGATTCACCCGCATTACACCTATCCTCCGCGAGCTGCGCTGGCTACCTGTCGATCTCCGGATGCGCTTCAAGGTGCTATTGACCACCCATAAAGCCCTACATGGCAGTGGATCTGGATACTTGAGAGACCGCCTTCTGCCAATTACCTCCCTACGGCCTATAAGATCTCATAGGTTAGGCCTCCTCCGCATTCCATCGGCCAGCCAATGTCGGCTGGCAACCACAAGGAGGAGGGCCTTCTCAGTAGCGGCCCCGACCCTTTGGAACGAGCTCCCCGTAGAGATTCGCACCCTCTCCACCGTCCAGGCCTTCCGCACAGCCTTGAAGAACTGGCTCGCCCGTCAGGCCTGGGGATAAGGACCATTACCCCGCCCGAATGTTGTATGCATGTTGCGTATTATTTTTATTATGTGTTGTTGTCTTAGTACTGTATTGTATTGTATTCCCCTCTCCCTGGTTTCTGTGAGCCGCCCTGAGTCCCCTCAGGGAAAAGGGCGGCCTACAAATAAAATCAAAATAAAAAAAAAATAAAAAAAAAATACAGTCCTTTTGATAACAATGTAATAATTCAAAACAAATGATTCCAGGCTTTGATGATAGCACTTTTATGGGTAATGGAGAAATCCTCCCACCAACATCTGTTTGATTTTATCTACTTGAACTTTATCCTCCAGTTGAAGATTTATAAGCTGAAATCATCCCAGCCTATTAAAGTCAGACTAAAGTTAAAGCACCAGCACAGAGAATGAAAGTGCATTTCACAGTCATCCACTACATTTGGGAAGCCTGTAAGAGGCAAAGATAGCAGAACTTTTGTGCCATGTATGCAGTGGAAACCCTGCATTCTGCACAAACTGAAGCAAGACAATAAGATTAAAAAATCCAAGTTATTTACTCTTGTTTAGAAAGGCACTGCAAAAAAAAAAGGCAGATGTTGTTTATATTGAGAGTCTGTTTTCTTAGCAAAAGCCACAATGGGTGATGAAAATTTACTCCAGATTTGTATTTTTGCCTTGCTTTTCTCTTAAAATTTTCTCACATGCTGCAAATAAAAAGCCGAAAATATGTTTATTACAACCGCTTGGTACTTATTAGCAGATCACACAGATTTTTTTGTGCAATGGAAACTTAAGTTGCAAGCACAGAGTGACAAAATGTCCACATTCTTGAAAATTATTTTCCTGATTCATGCATAAATCTCTTATAAAAATCTATATGACTATCCCCCTCCCCCATATCATAAGAGGATCTCTCTTGAGGACTCCTGCATCGTTTTATAAATATTATTAGAAATATTTATTGATAGAACAAAGAACCAACTTTGTAATCTTTTTAATCATGCAGGCAGGGCTTACAAAATAAAATCTAAGCCTGTTGTGCATTGTATTTTAAACACATTTGCATTTTTCTCCCTACAAAAATATTTCTTATCTTTTGGAATTTCAAAACCTTCAAAATATTTAAATACTATTTTGTGCCTTTTCCAAACTAACAATTTAAGCCTCACCTTTCTCCCTCCCTCTCTCTCTTTCTCTCTCTTTTTCTCTCTTTCTTTCACACACACACACACACACACACACACACACACACACATTCTCACTCTATATGTGACTGTCAGCCTTTTCTTTGTATGAAATAACTCAAGCTACTTTACACATGCTAAAGTTATTTTACTACTGTAGGAAGAGATGACCCTGGAGATTAGGGGATGCCCTTATCACTGCTAATGTATACAGTGCAACTGAAAATCATGCAAGCACTATGCAGAGAAAATGGCTTGAAAGGACATTTCTTTGCTGTCTGGCCCAGCAAACACACACATAATAAAAAAGCATTTAAACCCGCAGACTAAGAAATATTAAACTGTAAATACCAATAGGGACCAAGAAACAAATATATGAACATTGTGGCACTGTGTTCTTGGTCGTGTGCTTGGGTGTATGAGAAAGAAACAGAGAAAGAGAAAGAGAGAGAGAGAGAGAGGCAGACACACACAAATACACACACACACACACACAGAGGCACAGAGAGAGAGAGAGAGAGAGAGAGAGAGAGAGAGAGAGAGAGAGATGTATACTGTATATGATAAAATATAAATACAACAATACCTAGTTCAATAGTATTTAATAAGAAAAACCAGTGAAGTTGGATAAAAGATAGTGAGTGTAAATCTTTAATATTAACCCACAAGACAAAGCTTTAAAAAATAAATAAAGAAAAAGCCAGTTTGTTATAGTGGCTAAGATGTTGGTCTAGAAACCAGGAGAATGTGAATTCTAGTCCTGCCTTAAGCATGAAAGTCATCTGGGGAACTTTAGGCCAGTCACTCTCTGTCAGCTCACTCCTTCTCACATGCTTGCTGTTGTGGGGAAATAGGAAAGATTATTGTTAGGTTTCCTACCTTTAGTTATAAAAAAAGTGTGATTAAAAAAATATAAAAAGAGAGACACAGAGAGAGAGGCGAATGCCCCATCATCTTTGTAAACCTCTACACCATGAGCTTGTAAACTGGCTGTTTGCTGTTCCCTGTTTTTCTATTTTCTTAAGAGCCCCCTTTGATCAAAATAAAATTAATCCCCAAAGGGAGAGAATGAATACCAGCAGTGGGACACTGAATCCAGACTCATGTTCAGACAGTACCTTTGCAGATTACAGAAGTTACAGCAAAGCGCATGCTTTTATGCAGAAAATTCTGCTTTGCTCCAAATTATCAATAATGAAAGTCAGTTTTCCATTCAACCCATAAAACTCCAAAGTATAGAATTGCCCCTTTGTACACAGATCAATATACCTAGGTCATCCATTAGAGACATCAGTATAGGTGAAGAAATGTGTTCCCTGAATAATTCGTGTTAGGAGGTTGACACTTCTCTAAAAGCTGCATCTTAAAATGCCTTCTTGTACTATTCAGACAAAAACCTTAGTGTACATTCCTCCTTTTGTGTCACCTGAAACAAATCCTATTAGTCTTCTACTTAACTGGGCAGAATGAGCACTGTAGATGACTTTCCAAAAATAATCGAATTCCACAAACATCTCCATTCAGTGCTAACATAATCTTACTGAAATCTCCCTTTCAGTGTTTAGTTTTATCAAAGTAAAGATCTAAGAACTTAAAAATTCCCATATGAAAAGATAACTGAAATTAACATAGATGGATCTTTTCAAAGAAATGTGTCAGGTTTTTTTTGTTTACTAAAAACCTGTGGTATACAGGAATTTGAAAACACCCTCAAAATCACAGGAACAGAACTGCTGTTTTGGAATAATTACTGTTGCAATCATGCTTCCTCACGCACGGAGGATTTGCTTTAAATCTGTTATGACAGAGAGGCCTAATACTGTATTGAAATGAAATACATGGCTAAGCAAAAAAAAAACAAAAAAAAAACCCTGAAAATGTACATACCTTTGGAGTACTATTTGTGCCATTCACTGTATCATTATAATGAAACTGCTTCTGTGAAAAAAACACATTTTAAGTACAAAACAAATCAGACTAAAATTAAGATACAAAATCATTAGAATTGCTTATCAGTGAAGAATCAATAGGGAGAAATCTACACAATAATATATGCATACATTTGTGCCCCATAATAAATAAACTGAAGGCAAAAATAATTTCCTGCAGAAAATTCTTGATTGAAATCACATTCTTCCCTTTCATCATTGACTTAATTCAATCATCTTTTAAAAAATGACCTTCCATCTCAAGGTTAAATTATCATGATAGAGAATCTTTATTCTACCCAGGCACTGTATGGGTGGGAACCAGGATTTTTTAATGGGGTGCCAGAAGAGGCAAACGCCTCAGGGACCACTTAGAAGGGGATCCAATACAGAAGAGGAAATAATGTTTTCTTAATATGAAAATGATCAGATGGATCGCTGCTTTTCATTTAAAGAAATGAAATCAATTGGTTAAGATATAATCCTAAAAACTATTTCAATATTCAAGGGTTTCTATGCATTTTCATTCAGTGGACTATTGATTGCATGGTAAAAAAAAAAAAAGGAAAAATATAGTAGTGCAGAATAAAGTTAGTTGAACAATGGGGTTTAATATTTATCCAGTGCCTATTCTGTATTCTATCTTCTCAGAAATAAGGTGATTGAATTCAACTGAGCATAAGGGTGCTTGCTTGTTTGTTTGCTTGTTTCTTCCTTCCATCCTTCCATCCTTCCATCCTTCCATCCTTCCATCCTTCCATCCTTCCATCCTTCCATCCTTCCATCCTTCCATCCTTCCATCCTTCCATCCAGGGGTGGGTTTCTCACCCCGTTCCAACCAGTTCGGTTGGAACGGGGCCAGCGGCTTCCTCGTGCATGCATGTGGCGCGCGCGTGTATGCGCGTGGCGCACACATGTGTACTAGTGTCTGTGCGATGCTCCAGCTGCTCCTGGAGGATCGCGCAGGCACTGTACGCGTCCTGCGCATGCGTGGAAGCGCAGAACTCATCAAAACCGGGTAAGGAGCGCGGGCGGGGGGTGGGCCCTTCGCCGTTCCCGGAAGTTACTTACTTCCGGGTTCGCCGATCAACCGGTTCGCAGGGACCGCCGCAAACTGGTTGAAACCCACCTCTGCTTCCATCCTTCCATCCTTCCATACTTCCATACTTCCATCCTTCCATACTTCCATCCCTCCATCCCTCCATCCTTCCATCCTTCCATCCTTCTATCCAGCCATCCAACCATCCATTCATATTGTTGCCCGACTTGCAATCATAACTTTGGCTGGCAAACACATGATTAAAACTCAACAGGACAAAAAAATAATAAAAAGTAAACACAATGGCACGGAAGGATAATCAAACTCCAACCACATAAGCATAGCAGTTGTAAGTTCCGGATCCCATCACAACCGGTATTGTGGGACAGGGACTGGCGTTCACCACATGCATGTGCACTGTGCATGCATGCGCACCCACTGCCGGCGACGCTCCAGCTGCTTGGCACAGCATTGTTCAGGCTCTGTATGCTGCATGTGCAAATGGCCCGGTTGGGTCAAATACAGCTCAGGAACGCGGGCAGGGAGGTGGGCCCTCTGAAGCAGGCACTGGTATGCCCGTACCGGAGCGTACCACCTGCAGCCCACCACTGAAGCATAGTCATGCCAGAAAAACCATATAGTCTCAACGAAGCCCATCCAGGAAGAACATCCAGATCTTAAATTTCTTAAATTACAAAATGACAGTAGGATCTGTGTCAAATTAATCTTATGGGATGGGATGTTCCAAAGGACAAATGCTGCAATAGTAGAAGCCCCACAGATGACACTTTTTAATGGAAGGAACTTAGAGCATGTCCACCATGTCAAATCTGAAGGGCCAGGCATATAAATTGGACATGAGTGCTCCTGCCATGAATAGCTGAGGTAACCAGCCTCTTGAGCATGGGTATACCACAGCTTCAACATACAACAGTCCATTCAAAGTTACAACAGCACTGAAAAAAGCAATGTGTGACCATTTTTCACTGTTACAACTGTTGCAGCATCCCCATGGTCATGTGGTTTACATTTGAATGCTTGACATTTGAGTCACATTTAGGATGCAATATTGCAATATCCCAGAGTGATGTGATCCCCTTCTGTGACCTTCTGACAAGCAAAGTCAACGGGGAAACCAGATTCACTTAACAACAGTGTTATTCACTTAAGAACTGCAGTGATTCATTTAACAAATGTGGTGAAAAAAGTTGTAAAATGGTGCAACACTCACTTAACAAATTTTTCACTTAGCAACATAATTTTTGGGCTCAATTGTGGTCATAAGCTGTGGACTATCTTTACTTCCAGTAATAGCACAGTTGGAAAAATATAAAACTTGTGAATGGTCTTCAAAAGCAGCTCCATTCCAGTAGTCTATTTGAGGAGGGGCCAAGGCATGAGTGCAACTAAGGCTTCCCAATCCTTCCTAATCCCAAATAATGTAATTAGTAAAGAGAAATCTGTGCAAAAACCTGTCTGTCATTTGTTCCTGGAAATTGTGAACCAGTTCTGTCTGGGGCAATATTACTTCATTGAGTAGAAGTAAAATGAAAAAAAATATCTCCAAATTCTGACCCAATGTCACCCAGATGACTTCGTTGCTCAGGTGAGATTAGAACTCACTGACTCTGATTTCTAGTATGATACCTTAGCTATTATAGCAAACTGGCGCTTATTTAGAAACTGACAGTATTGAGAGAATGGGTTGAAAGCCACCATTAAGCATATTCATTAAGCATGAATATAAAAATAAGGAGCTTTCTTTCTGAGTGACCTTGGACCAATCACTCTCTCTCAACCCTAGGAAGAAGGCAATTACAAACCATTTCCAAAAACCTTGTCAAGAAAACTACATGGAATCAAACACCAGGAGTTAATATGAGTCAAAGATACACACTCTATCATCTATCTATCTATCTATCTATCTATCTATCTATCTATCTATCTATCTATCTATCTATCTATCTATCTATCTATCTATCTATCTATCTATCTTTAATCTATCTATCTTTAATCTATCTATCTTTAATCTATCTATCTTTAATCTATCTATCTATCTATCTATCATCTATCTATCTATCTATCTATCTATCTATCTATCTATCTATCTATCCACCTATCAGAACTAAATCTTAACTATGTCTTCCATAAAATAGACTAACAATAAATTTTCTGCCAAGTTCCTATGTGTAGTAGAAATGTTTGACGATGGCAATAAATAACTTTGATGAGATCAGAAACATGTCAGTATCAAATCAACACAGATATTTAATTCAGAGATTCATCACCTCTTAGAACATTGCATCTTATTCTTCAATCTGTTATCTAACAGGAGTTATTATCCTGAAACCAAAACTCTATTCACAAATATGCATTGTTATTGCAGACTAGCGAGAATCAACTCCCTTGTCTAATTTTAAGCAGGAAAAAAAACATTTCCCAAAACATTCAGGTTTTTGGCCCCACTCTCAAAGAACGGCATCAGATACTGTGGTTGGGATGACACTTAGAACCTTACTAGCTACAACAAACAAGATCCACAGCAAGCTTAAAATACACCACCAAGGACCAAGAACAGGCAACCTATTGCAATGTGGGCCTCTGGTCTGGAAAGCCTCCAAGAGTATCCTGCTGGGCAATGCCACCATGGGCCAGAGCAGCAGATCAAATGTCTTGCTGATCTGTGCCCTGCATGCCTTTCATTAGATGAAGCAGGGACAGGCATGTTCTTTTCCTATCAAGTCCGCACTTTCACAAGGACAATGTCTTAAGGGTCACTTTACATACCAGTGGTGGGTGGAGCTGATTGAAAGCATAGCGGCCATAGCCGAGAATGGAGGGTTTATAAAACCACCCTGCTTGTGCCAGCCTTTTTTTTTCTTATTATAAGATTATACTTCATCCTTCAGCCTTTGTTTTTCGCTCTCCATAGCAAGGATAGGAACTTTGCTAGAGACAGGAACTTTATTTATTTTTAAAATGTAGCAAACAAGTACAAACATTATTAGTTGATTCTAATACTTATTTTATGGATAATCTGTTTTTTTTTTATTATGATCTGTTTCCATTTTTAAAAAAATTAACAGACTAAGAGAGTTGGAAGGGACCTTGTGGGTCTTCTATTCTAACCCCCCCGTCCAAGCAGGAGACCCTACATCATTTCTGACAAATGGCAGTCCAGTCTCTCTATGAAAGCTTCCAGTGATAAAGCTCCCACAATGTTATTTGGTTTGAGTCTCTACAGAATAGAAAGACAAGATATTAATCCAATAAATAATTAAATAAAAATAATAACTTAAAATTAAACTGAGGTCCATTTCCAATTCTAGGATTGTACATGCCTACAAATTAATAGGACTAATATTTGCTCCCTATCCAGGGGTGAAATCAACTTACCTTCGCTACTGGTTCTCAAATGTGAGCATGTGCAGAGGGTCAAAAATAGGACATAATGATGTCCGGGTGGGTGGGCGGAGCCTCCCGCTGCCACCTGATAGAACCAGTTGAATTGCACTGCTGCCCCCAGTATTTTATTATCAATCCACCAAGATGTTATTCTATTTATTCAACATTTATTTATTCTTTCATAGAATCGTAGTGCTGGAATAGACCTTGGAGGTTTTCTAGTCTAACCTGAGGCAGGAATCCTTATCCCATCCTTGTCCAATCTTTTCTTAGAAACTTTTTTTTATTTTTTATTTTATTAACAAACATGTAAAATAAACACACACAAAACTTAGACATATACCACATTTACACAATACAATACAAACAGGAGCTTACTTTTATTTAAGTTTCTATCATACTAATTTTATAAATCTTATTTTTATAATAGTATGATTTTTCATTCATCAGGGGTGGGTGCTGGCAGGCACTACTGTCAGTTCTCTTGTGTGGGTGCTGCACGCGCATGCACAGTGCAATTAAAATTGTTCTGCACATGCACAAAACTGAAAAACAAGATGGTGGTTCCTATGGCACCACCCAGAGAACCAGTTCATAGGTGTGGCAGGCCTGGGTCGCTGCCAGTTCCAGCGACCCAGGCCACCAAACCACTACTGGTTCAACTCAACCAGTCCGAATCGATAGGAACCCACCACTGCTTTGTCTTCATTTCTCATCTTTCATTCTCTTCTTATTTTGATTTCTGGACAATTTTTCTATGCTTTCCCCTCCTTTTATCTGACCATCCCTCTCCCCAATCAGGAGGAGACCTTTATCAGATATAATTAGAAGGAAGAAGGTTTCTATTCTCTCTTGCTCAACCATTCCATCATTTGGGCCTCTTTGGTTTACCACTGGTATTTTATTCATTGACCAGTAAATAGACTCAGCTCAGGATAGACGTAACACTATTTAAAAGAATCCAGATCTTTCCTTATCTGCAATTATAGTGTTTTCCAAACTTGACAAATTTAAGATGTGTGGCCTTCAATTCCCCAGCAACACTGGCTAGAAAGTCGATACATTGAAGTCCACACATATTAAAGTTGCCAAGTTTGAAAAATGTTGTAATAGAAAGATAAAGGTTTATACCAAAGAAATTGGATATGGAATGAAGAACATAGGCAGCTTCAATAGCCTTCCTGTCACAGGCATGGAGAAGTAGATGACTTTATGAAACCAGAATACACAAAGGTTTCAATTGTCCATTAATAATACATTCCACCATTTTAATTTCCATTTTTCTCTTCAGGTTTTCATTTCAGTTTTTGTTGTGTTCTTCATACACTTAGTAATTAAGCAATATTTTTGTGAAAAAGTGTTTGGAAATATTTAAGAATTTTCTTCTGAAATAACTAGAATACCAAATTAAGTAGAGTGAAGGCCTCAAGTTACAAAAATAACTTAATCTGCCAAACTATACATTTTTTCAATTAGTGGTACAACAGTGGGTATTAAAAATGACAAAACAGATACTTACATATGGATGACTTACAACTGTTACTTCATCACTTGTCCCTAAAATTCTCATCTAAGGCTTAGGTGCACTGATGACATCTTTATTATATGGACTCATGGACTAAAACACTCTCACAAATTTCTTTAAAGACTTAAGTAATGTTTATCCTCTAATTATCTTGTACTTTCTGGATGTTGTTGGGGAACTATACAATGGCATAAGCATCACTTTACATAGGAAGCAAGTTGACTACTACCCATGTTTATACTCGACAAGATCTATCATTAACAACTACGTCCTAGGATATTATGTCAATTCATATTGCTGTCTCACACCCACCTGATTAATGCGTAAAATTACACCATTCTCAAAGTACTATTACAATCTGTCAAGACCGCAGGAATTTACGATACACCATCTACTGAAAAATAGAGTCAAAAGAGAAACAAACAGAATGCCACTTATATGTCTATTTACCTTCATTTATTTATTTAATTTGGGTAATGCCAAACCAGATTGGCTCTGGGGGGGCTCACAGCAAATATTTTTGCAGGAGCAAATTACGTCACTTGCAAGAAAAGTGCTTCTTCCTGTTCCATTTAGCATAATATTCTTGTTACACTTCATGTTGGACAATCTGGCTAATTTCTATGCCACCAAATAAATGGCAAACAGAAATAGTATTACTTAACCATAAATTCTCTGGCATATTTCAAATCACGGGTGACAAACCTGCGGCATCATGTTGTCATCACATGATGTTTCATGGGCGTGGCCTCCATGATGCATCCGGTCCACAGGCTGCCAGTTTGACACCTCTGGTTTAAATCATGACAAATGGTAGGCAATAGGTTAAATTTTCCAACCACGTTACAAATGTTTGCTTTTCAGTGCAAAAATGTCTGTATCCTGCCCAACTTATGTTTTGATTAATAGGTATTTTCACTCATTCCCCTTTTACCATATTGCCCTCTCATATGTTACCCAAATTCTCAAGTTGATGTCCCTTCAGGACTATCACTTATGCATCTGATAAAGTGAATAATATTATACAATATTGCCAAGACACTTATTTGGTTTTCCTTACTATAAATTATAAATTAACTTTTTAAAGTATAAATTTCAAGTAAGCATTATAGGTATAAGTAAAAGTTCCCCTTTTTACTAGTTGTTCCTGGTTCTAGGGGTGGTGCTCATCTCTGTTTCAAAGCTGAAGAGCCAGCACTGTCAGAAGACACTCTCCATGGTCATGTGGCTGGCATGACTAAATGCCAAAAGCGCATGGAACACTGTTACCTTCCCACCAAAGGTGGTCCCTATTTTTCTTCTTGCATTTTTATGTACTTACTAGGTTGACATTATACAAAGTCAATACATAAGTGAAATAGCTCACTTTTGTTTTGTTTTTCCTAGAGTAGCTAATGATGGCAAAAGACAACAACACTCTTAGAGGAATAGAAACCTTGCTAGGGATCCAGATTTTTCTCCATGCTCAGCAATGAAACACCATTTCAGAGCATAAAAAAAATACTTAAGTAACTTAAGTGTTAACAGCTGCTAGAATTGTATTTGCAAAAAATTGGAAAAACAAGAAAACACCAACGCAGGAGGAAATTATTCAGAAAATAATGGAATATGGCGAAATGAGCAAATTGACATTTGAAATCAGAGAACAAGAAGATAGACAATTTTATAAGATATGGGATTTATTTTATCAATGGTTAGATAAAAAATATGGAAATGAAATATATTAGAGAATCTTACAATACAAAGATAATGGAATGATACAGAATATAAAGATGTACTACCATTGGATGGATTTAGGATGATGTAATGAAATGCCATAATAAAATTCAGAATATCTCGCATAAAATGAAGTAATAAATAAATGATTAATATGAAGTAATTAAATAAATGATTAATAATGACAATAATGTATACATATATAATAGATTGATAATATGAGATTTTATATAAATTGTAAGTGAGGACTATGGAGAGGATGCACAAAAGTTTTGTAACCAACCAACACACTGTATGTAACTGGAAGATGGTTTTATGTTTTATATTTTGTTTGTTTTTGTCCAAAAATAAAAAAATTATTTTTAAAAATAATACTTAAGTAACCACTAAGTGTTCTTCCACTTTCTTCATTTAGTTTTCATATTCTCAAGACATTCACATGGTGAATCTCATTTTCTCACTTGTTGCCTCATAGGAAGAAAAACGTAAGTGCTCAGAATCAACACTAGAATGGGATCTTCCGTCTTTCTATGTTCTTCCACAAAATATTATTAGCTTTAATAAGAACAAGTTTGTTGCTTTATTGAAATATCTGTTGGAGATTGAAGTTTTCTGTACGTGCATTTATTAGAGGAGGAATTTAAACTGACCAAGAATTTGTAAAGCAGGCATTATGACTGTATCAAAACTTATTTATATGAAATACATTGTAAAGATAGACAAAGCCCTGTTCACTTCATCTACTAGAAGAAAGATAAAACAACACATGTTCTATATTTGTATTCCTGGGAGAAAGGGCAGGAGGAAGTGACTTCAGATTAGAGATCTCTTAAACAAAGAGGAGGGTTACTACCCCTTGGTGGCCAACAGGTAATGAGATCCTGAAAGGCCAGTGATACTGGGTTTGAATTTTCAAAAAAATATCAAACTGAAAACCTAACATGAAAATTAAGGAATGTGAAATGTTCCACGCCACAAACAAGTGGAATCACGGGAGTGGGAAAAATAGGGTTGCAGTATAAGATACTTCATTCTAATGCCACCTTCAATTTAATAAAAGCGGAGAAAATATTCAACCTATGACAATCAATCATATAATGGCCTACCTACTGAAAAGATTGTTGTAGTTACTTCAATTTCCAAGATATAGAAATTACAAAGTAGAAACACAGAGCAACTTAATTGACAGAGTGTAGGAAGGCTTGTTTTAAATAAAAAGATGATAATATGATAAAAATAAGAAACAAGATATATCATGACATAAGATATAGCATTGCACACTCTTAAAAAATGTCTTCAGCCACGGTAATTTTTTACAACCATCTGGGCAGGTGAAACAGCACTCCTGTTCCATAAAATGTTCAGTATGGTTCTTTATTTTCTTTCACAAATGAAGGCAAATATATTTGCTCCAGGATAATGTTTCAGGATCCAATTTGAGTCAGTCACTGGAACCAGAGGTTTAATTTTCCAAGCTGTCAGACTCCTGCTGGAACTCATCCTCAGTGAACTTCCCTCTCTCCAGAATGTGTGTACTGGACTGTTCTATGTGTACTATTTATGTGGTGTGGTATGTGGCTTGTGGTATGTGGCTTTTAGTTGTTAACTGGAGTGTTGGTGGCTATTAATTTATTTTTTGTTGTTCACAAAAGTTTATACCTATCTCATAAGGTGACTTCACTTCAGAGATGGGTTCCTACCAGTTTGGACAGGTTCGGCCAAGTAGGTAGTAACTTGGCCAGCCATCTCCCTGAACTGGTTCTAGTGGCGGCGCCATAGGCACCGCCATCTTGTTTTTTGCAATTTTTTTACTGCTGCGCGTGTGCATATAGTGCACATCAAGCATGTGTGCGCACAAAGCACATCCCTTTGCGAACCGGCAGTAACAGAAGCTGGCACCCACCTCTAATTCACTTATTGTATAACTTCAGCACTGTAAAAATGGTACCCATTCAAAATCAGTAACATATTGATTCTGGCAACTTCCAGTGTGCTTCTGAGACTGTCGTATAACTGCAAATTGAAACTCTTCATAGAAAAATAATTACTTCATCACATACTGCAAAAAGTTATTTTCTAAAAGGTGCTTCCATTGCTGTGATTTGTAATTTGTGGGGAAATCTTTGTGCGACTGTAGCCAGGTGGTGGTCATTCTTTGTGTTGATCAGACTGTAGACTGACTGAATTGTTTGCAGAATGTCTTAAGCAACTCTAACCAATTTCAGCTTGCTTCAAGAATTCCAAGCATTTTCTAAAATATTTTTTTTAAAAATGTGAACGATTCATGTTCAGTTAGGAAACCAGGTTTAATCTATTTCAGAGCAAGTAAACAGCAGAGCTAACGCGCAATTGTGCTGTTTCAATATGAATTCAAGGAATTCAAGCAACAAACCATGCATCTAAGAAAGGTATGTTTGTGTGCCCATGAACATATACAGAGAAATCCTATTGGGTTCTAGTTTTACCAGACCTGGAATGACATCATTTGAAAGTGCTGTTTGAACTCAAACAATGTCAAAATAAATCAATAAAATCAATAAAATGCTATTTCCACTGAAATTTGGGAACAAGTGATTTTTTCTGCTTTCCCCTAAATACTTGAAAATTAAAATTTTCCAAATAAAGCTAAAATATATTTTGCACATAGCATATAATGCAAATGATCATGTCACAATTACAATTACATTTGATTGATAACCAGGTCTCAGAATTTGAGGGGTAGGGATAGTGTTTATCCTGTGAATGCTACATTAGAGACTATCAGAAACTAAATGGAACCAAGACAATATGGGAAAAGACAAATCTAATGCAATGCAATTACACCATATAAATAGAGGTACTATAGAAATTTCCTATTAATAATTTCCTCTTCATTAAATCACATGACATTAAATATTATATATCTCAAAAATATTTTGGATTGCTGCATGAAAGGCATTATGTGGCTGGATTACTAGTTCTTACAATGTGAAAGAAATAATGATAATCTGGATCCAAATTTTATGTGGGTAAAATGAGGGCCCAGATTGTTGGTGGCAATAGGGGGCAATATGCTAACTGTGTAAACCACTTAGAAAGGGCTGTAAAAGCACTATGAAGTGGTATATAAGTCTAAGTGCTATTGCTATAATTCACTGTAATATTTTTTCTAAAATTGCATGCAAATAAAAGGCCATGTAATTATTTCACATAAGTACTAACAAAAGAAGGCACAAAACAAAGATGGCTTACAGGAGGAACAACAAACCCATTTATGATCATCAAATATTTTGTTAACAATAAAAGTCCAAGCATTTATGAAGAATAAGGGAATTTACAAACTTCCAAACAAAAACTACAGATGAAGAAAATGTACTGAAATTTTACTGAAATAGCAGTGCAGAAATGTAGCATGTTATGGCAAATTGTTTGGAAAAGATATTTACATTAGAATAAATACATATATGGAAATACATATAGATTTTTTTTCCTTGAACTCTTCAAAAGCACTGTTTTATTAAATGTCATATAAAACAGGATAGAATGTATTAGAAAATTAGAATATGAGCAAAATCCAACTTAACATATTTAGCCCTCCATGTTGCAATCAACCATATACATTTGAGAGAAAAAAAACCTTGAGAGACTGACTTGAAGCTTTGTGAGTGAACAATAGATCAGGCTTTTACATCTGTCTCTTTAACTCACAATGTCACTTTCCTTTATCCACCATATTATATATGCTTCCACTAAACTAAGCTTGGCAAATTTATCATAGCCAATAGTGTTGCTCTGTTTAAAGGCACAACCTTTCGCAGAATAGACCACAATTATTGTTAAGCTCTGGAATTTTGACATAAATTTGGCCTTATCCATATAACATCTTCATGTTTCTTTGAGCAGTTCAGAGTAAGTCAGAGAAAGGTGGAGTAAGAGCGAGAGACAAAAAAAAAACCATTGTAATTTCTTTTTCCCGAAACAAAAGAAAAGAGCTCGTTCAAGTGACTGTCTGCTTGTAACAAGTATTAGAATTTTAAAAATAAACATGCTTATGCACTGCCTTGCATTTGGCTGCATGAATAATTCTGTATGGAGCTTTCACACCTATCAGAGAATCAAATTACTTCCAACTACAGTCACAGATGAAGCTGTAGTTGTAAAGAGCAGACCTTCAGGAGTAAATAAAGATGCAACATAGCAAATTATGCTAGCTCAATAACTATCCTCTATAAAAAGACCCTGACTGCTCACTCTGCACTTAGTAAAGCATCTAGTACATTGCTTAAGGATTTACAGCTATCAAACATATTAAGGCGCCCTAGCTAGATCTGTATCTGCAAACATTCTGAGAAAATCATGCCAGCATAATACATAGAAAAGATATAATAGTCACACATGTACCCGAAAAATACAGCATATACACACAAATATTTAACTCCAAGCAACAGACAAGGATTTACAGATGACCAGGAACAATAACTTAATTACATTTGTTAAACGTTTGTCTAATCTTTCCTTTCAAAATAACTTTTTCCCCAATTGTGTCTTTTTTTAATTGTCTGCATATTTTACTGTATTATTATACATATATACAGAAACATTATTTAGTCTTTTTTGCACCACCATTTATCAGAATATTGCAAAAATCTGCTTTTAAAACCTAATTATTAATAACAGTATGAAAATTCTTGCCAGAAAAAATGCTATTTAGCAAATGTCTATAGAGAAATAAAATGTCTTCTAGAAAATACTAGAAATGCCTTTGCTGTGTGGAATACTACATATCATATACAGCTGAAATATTACTTCTTCTGAACATTTTCATTAAGATTCTGGAAGTTGGGATTATGTTTTGTAAATAAGTCCATTTCCTAGCCAGAGATTAAGGTAAATTCTGCTAAGGACTAAAAGTTGACTTACAGCATTAAGAAGGATTAATGTTTAGCTGTGCTGAAGTTGAAGCACTAGGTTAGCATGTTTACACACTGCTGTAGATCACAATTAATCCAAAATTAGAAGAAAAGATCAACAGCAACTACTCTTGCATACCAGCTTGTCTTAGTCATTAAATCAAGGTGTAATTTGGGGGCAATCTGTATATAAAGTTGTTGTATATGTGCTGTAATAGCTTAAAGTTTACAAAGCTATCCAAGCATTTAAATGTTGATCCTCTACACTCTTAATTGAGCAAGTAAAAATTAAAATCATCACATCAGACAATATCTTTTTGTACATTAATTAAAGTTTATAATCAAGAAAAATTAGATAATAGGTTTAATTTTTCCTTCTATTTATTCTGATGAAGCCTACATTTACTCAGAACCATGTCCCAAATGTGATTCAAATAATTGTCTATAGAACTAGGCCTATTTTTCTAAATAAGAACAAAATCTTAGTAAAGCTGTTGAGATACCTGAAAATTGTGCAGGGCCCAAGACAGTTCCTTCACAGTACATTGTTCACTGTACATTATTTGTGTGAATCAGATAGCTGACTGTGGCCAGAATTATACCTGATCATATGCTTCATACTAGGTGTGATGTATGGGAAGAATAGCCTTAATGTGAAATTAGAGAATTCCATTAACAGCAATAGCAATAGCAATAGCAGTAGACTTATATACCGCTTCATAGGCCTTTCAGGCCTCTCTAAGCGGTTTACAGAGAGTCAGCATATTGCCCCCAACAATCTGGGTCCTCATTTTACCCACCTCGGAAGGATGGAAGGCTGAGTCAACCCTGAGCCGGTGAGATTTGAACCGCTGAACTGCTGATCTAGCAGTAGCCTGCAGTGCTGCATTTAACCACTGCGCCACCTTGGCTCTTCTCAGAGGAAACCATTTTTTGTTTTAGTTTATGTTTATCTCAAGGTCTGATTTTAATTTCCTTTCCTGGATTAGGATGTGAGAGTAGTTGCAAAACCTTATTCAGATCAGAGATCAGGGAAATCAGTGGCTAGTACATTGACCTTATCGCTTTATTTTTTTTTAATGCAGCCTTATAAATAAATATATTGTAAAGAAAAAAACACTATTATTCAGAACAAAATTTATTTTTAAAAAGAGCTGTTTGACGAAAAAGGAGAAATGAAATTTGATATAAATGGTTCTGTGACTAAGTAGAAAAAAATAGGAATGAATGGTGCTATTAGCTATATAGGCAACTATATAGGAAGTTGGGAGAACTTCAGTGGAAGCCTTTGGCTTCTTGCTTCTGACATTTTGTAGCCTTTCCTTTCTGAGTAAATAAAAAGTTCTGGCACCTGAGTAATAGAAGCACAAAGGAAAGTTATCAAATTTTTGTGAACTCAAATAAACACAATTCTTTTATAAATATGATGTTTCCCTCAATCCCCAGTCCTAAAGAGTTTTTAATAAAACAGAGACACTTCAAAGGATTCCTCATAATTCTTGAGATCCTCCATCTGTAACTTTACTTGGATTTCTACTACTGGTTTTGAAAAGAAGCATAAGATCCTAGCTCTTGAAGATATACTTTTATCTGCTCCTTTGGAGAGTAGGTTCATTTATTTATTTATTTATTATACTGAAAATCTTAATATAAGATAGTTGCTTATAAGGAACTATCTTCATAATAGATAATCTTTCCTAGATAATCTAATCTTGTATCTCTTGGGTCATATGACCTCAGACAGACATGATGTGCTTCCTCTTCCCTGCTAACCACAAATTAGCCCACTTGGCTGCCTACGTTACCATCTGGTCAACACCTGTTGCCTCTTTCTATGACAATGCACATTATACATCTTTCTACCGTGTTAAAAATGTTCTCATGGTTTCCCCTGACTTGGCTATCTACATTGGACAGATGTGGTTTGACAGGTTACCTGAACCTCTAATGAACTATAATTAAAGATGAAGGAATCTGCTTATTTGTCCCTTATTCATCCTCAGTTTTCATTCATGGATGCTTCAAAATAAGTTTGAACTAACTAAAATAAACACTGGTCACTAAAGTGTTTGCTATTCCTGCAATGTGGCTTGAAAGAAAATCAGAAGATCCAATTAAAGGGTCCATTTGAAACATGAGATATTAGAAGGTCTAGATCATAGCAACAAACTTCTGCACCATGATAATCAGGCATCAGAAGATGTATGTGTAAATAATAGCTGTATTATAAATCACAATCACCGTGGAATCCTCATTCAGAATATATTGGGTTAAAGGAACCTAACTTGTTTTCCCGAATGAAGAGGGTACACTCTCTGATGAGAAGATTCTGAAGGTCTGCCTACACAACTGTAAGGAGTATTTCTCCTTGCTGTACCCGCAAGGCAAGGCAAGGCAAGGCAAGGCGAGGTGAGGTGAGGCCAGGAGAGGCCAGGACAGGAAAGGACAGGACAGGACAGGACAGGACAGGAGAAGAGAGGAGACGAGAGGAGAGGAGAGGAGAGGAGAGGAGAGGAGAGGAAAGGAAAGGAAAGGAAAGGAAAGGAAAGGAAAGGAAAGGAAAGGAAAGGAAAGGAAAGGAAAGGAAAGGAAAGGAAAGGGGGGGAAAGCAGTGGTGGGCTGCTGCCGGTTCAGACCGGTTCAGGCAAACTGGTAGTTCCAGTGAGCAGTTGGCCATGCTCTATCCTGTCCTATATTTCCGTGTTTTTCAGCTCAGCTGATTCACAGTGGATTGCTGTGCATCAGCTGTTTTACTCACCATGCTGCAGTAGAAGATAGGTTTTAGAGCTTAAAATGGGCGGCTTTTGAATGCTGCATGTGCACGAAGCACAAGTGCACATACAAAGCATGAGTGTGCACGTGAAGCACGCAATCACCAAACCAGTTGTTAAACTAGTTGCAGCCCACCCTGGGAAAGAGAAAAGGAAAGGAAAAGCCAAGAGAAAGAGCAGTTGCTGAATACAGAAACAGTAGCTCTATCAGCAATTCATCCAGCAAGAGTCTCAAAGCAGAAGGTAAAAATCACTTTCTTTTCCACTAGCTTCTGTCAGCAGCCGCTTCTTACATCCAAGACCAGCATACAAATTGTCCCCCCATCCCTCCAAAAAAGAGGCAGATTAACTAGTTGCTTACCAAAGGTAACAACAGCTCTCTTTCCACCAGCAGGTCAAAGTTAGTACATTTTGTTCACATCTTCTCTATATTTTCATTCTTTTGCATTTCATCGTATAAAATTAGCTCTTGCATATTAATATTTCTCACCAGTCCACATTTTAATTCTAACAAGGAAACATTGCTTCTGTGGGGTTTTCTTCTTAAAAGCATGAGGCTTTTTTTTATTTGCCTTCTTGATGTATACCTTATAATACAACAAAATTCTATGTCTGATGTAATGCTTGATTACCCCCATAATCAAAACACATTGAATTAGGACAGTGAACAGGATTAAGAGGCACAATTTCTTCAAATGTGTAAGGATAAACCACAAGCAGCAATATTTTTTTTCTAAAAAAAAAAAAGGAATCCATGAGTATAACCTGCAATTTAAAGTGAAAAAACTTTCACTGTTAATCACTTGGTGCTCTCTGAGCTTGGCATTTTTTTTTTAAATATAGGCATTTCATTACCCAAACTTCTTAATATCACCAGTGCTAGTAAAGAGCAGGGTTTGCTCTCAGTTTGTATTCTAGTAGCAAGCTCAGGGAGCAACAAGGACCCATCATTTCAATAATGAGCAAAATATTCTCCTTTATTGATACCGCTAGTCACCTATGCCCTAGTTGTACAACAAGACCATTCATACTACAGACACATGTATCTCTTTGTCTGCTCACCTTGAAGATGCATCTGACTGTCTCGTTCCATCTGGGGTTACAGCTTAAAATGAACCAAAGCTGCTCAGCTCTCTAGCAATTCCCTCTTTGTACTGTACCTCATCAGCTGGACAACAAGAAAAGGCAGCTTGGATAAGCAATCTTTTAATGTTAAGCTGTTGAGAATATTCTCTGAGCATCTGTTCCTATCTACATCAAACCTGCTTGTTGGGACTGATGTAGAAACCAAATTGGAAGATAAATTAAACTATATTGTATCACTTTCCAAGAATGGAATACAGCAGGTTAAAAAAGAGGCATTTTAGATGCTAGTTTTGCAATTCTCCCTTTGGAAAGAAGCTCCATCTTGGACCCAAACTGGTAAATCCACACTGCTGCAGGTTGAAGATAGGCAATGTTTCCATATTAGGGCAAATAAAAGTTGCTCTAGATTGTGAGCTAGATTTTCTTGCTCATGTTTCATTTTGGAAGAGAAGTTGGAGACAAGTACCTGCATTTAAAATTCCGTGCAACCCTAGCATTATGGCAGCTTTATGAAATCTCCATTAATTTATTCTATATTCTAATCCATACTAGTTGATAACCTGGCATTACTGTATTTATATGGGGAAAATATCCGGATCAAATGTAATTTCTAATGTTGATTTTTTTCCCCCTTACTAAAGGGAGCCCCCGTGTGGATTACTGTGAAGCCATTACCATCACAATTCCACTGCGCTGTACAGAAGAAGCCATTTTATGGCAGTACAGTAGAAGCCATTTGAAGATGCAACAGGCTGTATCAATACATACCCCAAGGGGTGTTAGAAGTGTCTTACCCCTACAGTATTTGTTTCCAGAGAGCATGGTTCCAGATTTATGCTGGAACACACACACACACAGAGAGAGAGAGAGAGAGGGAGGGAAGGAGGGAGGGAGGGGGAGAGAGAGGGGGGGGGAGAGAGAGAGCCATTTATATATAGAGAAAGATTATATGGTTTACTTTCTCCAAGTAATAAAAAGAAAAGGTATAACAACATGCCAGTTGTCTTAGCAGTATCATAAAGGCATTGTCTTCTCAGTGACAACCTTAATATTTTGGTGCAACTCAAAAGTTAATCAAATAACTGCTGAAATCTCTTTAGATAATTTAGTAAATTCCTAACTCCTTGATTATGCTCTGCACAGCTTTAAGTGGTGCTTTGGATTCTGTCCATGAGATTAAACAGCTGCTTTTTAGGGCTAGGGATTTATTATATGTGGGTTACTGAATCCTCTTAGTAACCATCTTGTTAGGCTGGCAATTCTTTGGTCAGCATGGTAATGTAGATTTAGTTAATTCCATGGCCCTGGGCAATCTTATCACAATGGGCCTAACAACCGTTTGTAGCAATGTATTTTTAGATATGGTGCATCTAAGGCTTAATAAAGATATAGAGGCTCTGTGAAGAACTGCATCTTGGTTCCCTCCAAGATAAATTATTATTTTTGTATACCAGTAGTGCAGATTTATTCCAGAATCAGTTTTGCAAGGATGGCTAAATTGACTGCTTTGATTAAAAACAAAAACACAATTACTTTTGTTTCTACTTGGAAGCCACTTCTGGACTTGGTGCATGAGGTGGGAAAAAATGATTTTCGGTTTTACCAATTAGATTGCTTTGCTGGTATAGAGCTGTTTATATTATACAATTAAGTAAAAGTAAAAGGTTGAGGTTTGATGTTATTATCTTATTCTACTGCACCAAAGGGAGTCAGAAGTCAACATATTTTCTTTCTTTCCCCCACTTTTCCTACACTTTTCTCTTCCCTTTTTCCCTCCTATCTTTTCTACTATTTTCTTTTATATTTTTGCATCTTATATTATTAATAAATAATAAAACAAAAAAGTATTTAATTCAGAATCAGTTTTATGGATTTGGCTGAAACAGAGAAATACTTCATTAGGATAAAAATCTTCTTTGGGATGAAGCTATCATTGATGATAACAACTTCTCATTTGGCTTATCTAAAAGCTGAAAACAACATAATTTCCCTGCACAACATCAGGGTTTATTTGGCTTGCTACCTTCATTCCATCATGATTATTAGGTAGATAAAATATTAAAATTATGGCATTCTGTTTCCTATAGTTTTACTGTAACTACAAGTTTAAAATATCATGTGTAAACAAGTTCCAGTAGAAAATTTCCTCAAACTAAATCCTAAAACACAATACTTTTAATTTTGGGAATTACGGAGTTCCGTTCTTTCAATGGTAAACATTCAATGATTCATTTATTAAAGATTTTGAAAATGACCATTTTCAAAATGGGTTTGCAACACACAAAACGCAATTTATAAAAAATAATGAAAGAATATCAAAAGTAAAAATCAGAAAGAGCAACATTTTAAGAAGATGCATAAAAGCATTTTTTTTAGCAGGGAGTAAGAACATTACAAATCCTAGGAAAATAGATCAAGACTGGCTGTAGAATAGTTGGGAAAATCACACTGCACCTCCTTGAAGCTACTTTCCTTTTTACCAGCAGCCCTGGTAGAAATGTTGCATGCATAAAAGAATTTGGGAGGGGAGGGGGTGAGCTTCAAAGCAGCCGCTGCATCTGCTTTGTGGCTTTGAGAAGTGGATCTACAGGAATGGATCATCAACTGATTTGCACAGCTTAGTTGGCAGCCACGGTCATAATAATAGAGTTGGTGTCAAGCAAATCTCAGAGGATAAGCCATAGTAAAGGCCCTGTTTTGAAACCCACGTTTACAAGCTCCCTATCACAAATCTCCATAGATCTTTTTCCGAAATTATTAAACGCTTAAACATTAATTGTAAGGATGCTAAGTGCAGTTTAAGGCGCATGGATTTCTAAAACTAAAAAAAAAATATATATCCAGGATAGCTTCATCTTTGCTTTTCTTCAGCAATAAATTATTTTTATTATTATTTAGGTAGGACATTTCATTTTCACTCCTTTATCAAAGAAAGCTTTAACTAACTGGTAAGTATTATTTATTTCTCTTTATTATTGAATTTACTTCTTTTATCTATTAATACTTTTATCTGGCATTTTATTGTCACTTGTATTTGTAGTGAAAAAGATGGTACATAAATTCAGTAAGTAATTAATTATATTGTATAAATATATAATAATGTGCAATCTTGTAAACCCTTTTGTGGGAGGTAGAAGTAAGAACCTTACTTCTTAAGTAAATAGGCATAAGAGTTCATTTGCATTCAAGTTCACCAATATCACATTTAAAAGGATTATTTTCCTTCCTTCCTTCCTCCTTCCCTTCCTTCCATCCTTTCTTCTCTCCTTCTTTCCTTCCTATTTTCAGTTATGGGAATATATTGTAGCTAGTGCGCAGGGCACTGATGTCCTTATCATCACCATTAAAAAGAATGAAAGGAAACAGATACTAAAGCAAGGAGGTCTAATGGCTTTGATGAGTACTGCTAAGTGGATTTCTTCTTTATACACATACACATTCCTGCTTGTCATGGGTAGTACATTCAAACGAGCCTTAACTATATACAGATGATTACAGGAGTTTGTCTAATATTTCATGGTGAATAGCTTATGAGGCTTTTATAAGAAAAAAAAGTCTAGAAATAAAATATGTTCACAGTAAAGTATTTAAAATGTAAAGTCTCTTCTCTTCTTTAATAAAACCAGTATGATCTGTCATCAACACAGCATTTTTACATTCTGAAACAGTTCATTTCACTGGATTTTAAGTACGCCACACTGTATGATGACATCATAATATATATGAATGAGAGCCAGTGCATATAATGATTAAGTTATTGAAGTAGGAATGGAAAGCCCAGTTTCTAATCATCCCTTAAGTATAAAAACCAGCTTTCTAAATCCTAAAATTGAGCCTGCATGATATAGTCCCTAAATTTAAGTCAAGAGACAATCCTGCAGTGGACTTTATTTTGGCTGATAAACACACACACACACACACACACACACACACAAATAATAAGCAGGGGGTGAAAAAATCATTTTTATACAGTAATTTTATTAAACATTACAATTCAAAAATATAAACTACCGGTGCGTCTTATACGCCAAAAAATATGGTAATACAATCCAAAACACAATAAAAAGTGCAGGAAAGAAGAAAAAAGAAAAGAAACATAACGAAATAACTTCCTCTTAATCAATTTTAGTTAACCTATCACCTTCTCAGTGATAAATGATCTGTTCTATCCATGTTTGTTTATCTATAAACAAATCCTTAAGATATTTATTTATTAAATTTATCAACCAACCAGAGTCACTTTTCAGAGTGAGGTGGTGGCATATAAATCTAATAAATAAATAAATAAAATTTTATTGTTCAGTCCTGGTCAGCAAAAGTCCATTGAGAGTCATTAGGGATAACATATGTATTTTAACCTTTATCAAAGAAACAAAAATTATATTCCTTGATTTTATTTTTAACAATCTTGATCTTGAATCTTTTCAAATATTGCCCCAAAATTTGGTTTCTTTTTATGTTTTCTTTGTCCCTTCTCACAAAATTCTTCAAAATTTTAACAAATCTCTTGTAAATCCAATATAGGAAAATTATCTGGATTGATATTTTGTTTATCGTCTTTAATTATTAAAACATCATTTGTATATGCATCATGGCATCTTTTTCCATTATCGTTCTTGTAGCTTGTCATGTTTAAATCAACTTTCAAATCAGGTCAGTCTTGTCCAGTAAAACGTGTTCCTCTTCGATAATTTCTTTTAAACCCAGTCTATCTATAATGGCAGGCACTCTTAAAATTCGTGACCCGTCAAAACCGCGGTCCACTAAAGCGCGCCCGATTAAAGCGCGTACGTGATGTCATCAGCAGCACGACAAATACGACCGCGGAGAAAAAAGGGCGCTTTAAAAGCGCTTTTAAAGCAAGCCGATTCACGTAAAGGTAAGGGTTAGGTTTAGGGTTAGGGTTAGGTTAAGCGTTAGGGTTAGGGTTAGGGTTAGGTTAAGGGTTAGCGTTAGGTTTAGCGTTAGGTTAAGGGTTAGGTTTAGGGTTAGGTTTAGGGTTAGGTTAAGGGTTAGGTTTAGGGTTAGGTTTAGGGTTAGGTTTGGGGGGGTTAGGGTAAGGTTTTCGTGTTAATTTTAAGTTTACCGCTCACAGTGTGCTGTTTTCGTCGCGCTGTGATGATGTCACGTACGCGCTTTCGTCGAGCGCGCTTTAGTCTACCGCGGTTTTGTGGTGGAACCCTTAAAATTAACTTTTGGGTGCATTGTTTACAAGTACAAGTTTAATATATTTATTATTAAAATATTTTGCTCCATTTTATATTAGTAAGCAAAATTTAAGTGATCTTCTCCTTTTAAGTTTATTCTGGTTCTCTCTAGTTTCAAACCTTCAAAGTCCTATCCTATTATATATTATTCGTAAGAATTCAAAACAACAGTATTTTCCAATGAGAAGAAACCTTATAATTAATTTCAAAGTCTTATTTCAAATCCATCTGGATCCTTAGTCTGCATGTAACTTTTCACAATCAATGTTCTAAACATTTGTTTACTCCAAAAAATATTGGTATGTCCTTAAACTTATATTTAAAACTTCTTTTACTAATGAGTGAAGCAAATTCACGCAGTAACAATCAGTATAATAGCTTACCTCCAAAATCTGTAGGTGCTCCATCACTGGACATTTTCAAAAAAAAAGACTGGGTAGTCATTTGTGTGGAAAGACATAGGGTTTCCTACTTGAACAGCGGGTTAGACTAGATTATCTCCAAGGTCCAAAAGTCATTAGAAAAGGAACTATGTGCTTAAAAGCACTGACCATGGTTTCAGCAATATGGCTTCATCTCCCAGATCACTAAACTCTCTAGAAAAAACTGTCCTGTGATCTCCTCATGAGGAGCAATTGTCTGAAGTACTTGTGAGCACTCCTAAGTCCTCTCCTTGTCCAGAGAGGAATTGCAAAGAGCCAGTACATTCACCAGCTCTTCATTCCTCAGTTATCAGTTTAGTTTTCCATGAAGCTCTCTTCAGATCACCATTTCTTCCCCGGAAGTCAAGGGTAAAATTTTGACATAGAAAATAACATATAACAAGGTTAAAAGTACATTGATTACATTTCTTGAAAGCTGCAATTCTAAGCACATTTTTTTAAAATGAGCCTATCCGAGCCACCAATGAAAAATGCATAAGGTTGCATGAGAAACCGATGAACTAATACCAATTGCCATTTGTTTACTTTTGACTATATATAATGAGCTATTTTCAATGTCATTAAATCATTGGGCAACATACCAAATTGTTTGGAATGTGCATTCAGAATCTACATCAAAAGTTGGCATTACTTAGCTTCAGCCATAGTTTTCACAGCTCAGCTGCTGCCTCTTTTGCCATTGTTATCTGTGAAACAACAAAAAATACATTTTTTCAGCTAGATAGCAATGCCAACTCGAGTTATATTGTAAGGCAACGGGATCTAAGCTGCAAAAATTTTCACCACCACATGAAGCAATAAGTAAAATGATTTGTGTATCTTCACCAAAACATAGAGCAATCACAACATTCAGAAAGACTATATAGACTTCACTACAACTTTGGTATTCTTATATAGCATTATAAACAATTAAAGCAAAACAAAACACATTTATTATTACTACCTGGTGTCAAGTACTGTGCATCCTGATCAGTGATGTGTTGCTAATTTTCTTACTACTGGTTTGGGGGCACTTGCGCCACGCTTCTGCACATGTGCGTAAGCGTCCAGGATGGTGGGCGGAGCCTCCCACCGCCACTACTACCGGTTCACCTGATCCGGGCCGAACTGGCAGCAGCCCACCTCTGATCCCGATTTGGAGTAGAGGTTTCTTAGTATAATATCAATTGCTCCTTCTTAGATCTTATTTAGGCTTGCAAACCTAGATCATTATAGTACATGCAATATTTTAAATCATTTCAGTACAACGACCAAGGAAGTTAAATACACAATGCATTATTCATGCCTCGGTCCTCATAATTCAACTGAAAGTCTTTTTTTTCTTTTTTTTTAAATCATTTCCATATTTCTATTTTTCAAGGCAAACAAATAATCAATATGGCTCAAACAAAAAATGAAGAGACTACGGGAAAGTTGGAGACCAAGACATAAACAACTAGATCCTCTAATCAAAGCAACAGTAGCTAATCAAGTCGATAATTTTCTCATAACTTAAAGAATTGCGTTTAATTTAGAATTAGTAAGCCTTCAAGTTTGAGTTGGTTTTTAGGTGAGTACATCTGTGAAATATAGTTTTACCTTTTGTAACCTTGAAGTCTCTGGAAAATATTACTGAGTCCAGCAGGAAAAGATGGGTCGCAGGTCTTGCCTGTTAAAGAGTTCTATCTGATAGAACCCAGACCATATGCTTTTTTTTCAGTGTGTCTCCTGCCCTTGGACTATTATCTCTCCCAAGTTAGGGTTAGTTCTGTCCTTGTTACCTTTCTGAAAGCCCTGAAAACATAGCTTTTCCAGAAGCTTTGGAGATCCTATGGGGAGCCTGTGTAGTGGATATATTTGTGTTTAAATTAATGTTATTTTCCTGCAATCTTTCTTCTTTATATCTTTTACATTTTTTTAAAAAAAAACTATGACATTGTTTTAATTATTGGTTGAAATCTGTGCGGATTCCTTTTCAGTGAGGTGGGAAGCCATATAAATCCATTAGATAAACAATGTTGTATGTGTGTGTGTTATTAGAAGGCATTCTGTATTGTTTTGCAATCCAATAAAAGATTCAGAAGACTGTATTACAATGCAAGGTATTACATTGCATTTAGTGCTAATATTTTAGCATGAAGCAGAAAAGTATGATACACTCTAACAATAAATATCCTTTTCCCCCAAAAGATATAGGTGAGAAGTTTTAGTTCTCACTATAAAATTATCATTGTTGGGGAGAATTTCTATGGTGAAAATAGAATGAAGGGGTTAAATATAAAAGAGGCAGACTAGGATTCTAGGATTTCAAATTGCTGTTTGCTTTTGATAAAATAGTGGGTGTTGCTGAGAAACAAAAGTATGTTAGAATTGGAAGAATTTTACCTGAAGTTTGGTTGGCATGGCTTTTTGTGATACAGTTAAAGTTAATATAATTTTAAAAAATCATTACGTGAGATGTACCACATTAACAATATGAAGTAAATTTAGTCCAGGCTATGCCTAAAAATATTTTATTGGTCTCAGCACAAGAAGCATTTTATAGAAAAAAGCAGGCAAAGAGAAATGATTAGCATATCAAGATTTGTTAGTATAGACAATGAGAATAGAAGATGAAGTTTTCAAAAGGTAACTTGATTAAAAAGGTAAGTTGAATTGAACAATCTAAGCTATGTACAAGTGGTAAACAAGAGGCTTAAACTTTTTTGAAACAAAAAAACAAATTAAAGATTGCATGATAAAATGGGCTAAGAATTTCAGTTATAACATACAGATGGGTCAATGGGAGAAAACAAGAGTAAAAGATTGAAATTCACATTACATGATAATTTAAGCGATTTTTTTAAATAAAGTCATATAATGGCATATAACACCAAAGTAATTATCTAAGATGTATAACGGCAATTCTGGTCAATGTTGACAACATGAAGAATCATGTTAGCTTTGAAAAACATGAATAATAATGATATAAATTATGTTAAGTATAAATATTGATATGACACCATAACTTTTATTATTATTGGGATTCAAAAATAATCATTTTTAAAAAGACTTATGGAAGCCTGATTTTATGCACAATGATGGAGAAATACTATCACCATAATGGAAGAATGAATTGCCAGGATGACAGAATTAGAAGAAATGGCAAAACTGAGTAAATCTGAATAAGATTCAGATGTATAAGAATTTACAAAACACTGGAAACCTTTTATGAACTTTTGTTAAAAGTGGGAAAAAGTGAAATGGTAATATAATTTTAAGGAAGAAAGAGGGATAGCAATTGCTGCAAAGATCAGAAGTTGCTTCCTTAATTATTTTTTCTTTAACTACCATCCTTAATTTTTTTTTCTTTTAGCTTTTTCTTTCTCTATTTTTTCTTAATATATTTTCATAGTTATCCTTTATCTATCTAAATTTTTTAATAAAAATTATATAGAAAAAGAGAAATGTGTTCAAAAGATATATTTGTTGCCTGAAAATATGTAATTAAAAAAAACACTCCTAAAATCAGTGAAACCAACAATTGGGGGGGGGGGCTCTGTGTGTGCATGTGTGTCTGTGCATTTGCATTCATGGGAATTTTTAAGGTAAAAAGAAAACCAAGGGTTTTTTTGTATAAAGCTCAGTAAAGTTTCTTGCAAATAAAGCTAAATTCGTTTTCATATTGACTGCCTGCCCCTCCTTTCTCCTGAGATTACAAAACTTTTGACATAGCAGTGCAAATGTTCCTTCGGCCACAACTAACTACTACTTTTCCATCAGGATAGTGAGTCAGCAGGACTCCCAAGTTGTGCACTGAATCTGAATGGGGAACTACAACATTACTCAGACTCAAGAATGAAAACTTTCTGGTCCCCATGGATATCTGAAGAAGGTTCTTGGATGAGAAGCGAAATCTCTTCAAAGAAAAACAAGAAAGTCCAGTTACTTCTTGAAAAAGAACCTTTGGGACAACCATGACCTGGATGTCTGAGCACCCCTATAGACACCAAGGGCCATAGTTAATGAATTTTTGAAGGATTAAATTTCAGCTGTTTTGCCCACAACTTCCAGACACAAGAAAAGAACATTGGCAGCTTCACATAGGCAGAGTTGTACAGTTGGATATCATCAATGTACGGACAATACTGAACTACATTAAAATAGTTCTTAAAGAGAAAAAAGTAGAGCGTAGCACCAATACTGACTGGAACTAGATCAAGGAGAAAGAGAACCACTGCCACCTACTCTTAACCCTCAGAACTGATTCAGAAGAACACCAGGTTGATGGCACTGAAGCCATTAAGAAGACAAGGAGTGACAATACAGATGTGCTAATCCCATGTCAAGCCTGCCACAAGACAATATTCAATCTCAGACTAAAGAATCCAGATAATCCATTTCCTCCAGCACCCTTTGGAGTTGGAAGCCAACCACCTTCTTATCAATGTCCACCAGAAAGAGAGGATTGAAGACCAGACAAAAATTGTCCAGATCTGTAGGATCCTGTATTCTTAAGGGGTGGGAGTTTGGACCACTGCCTCTTTCAGATTTGTTGAGGTCACTTGGAGCAGAGGTGGGTTCCTACCGGTTCCTACTAGGTAGTAACTCCGCTGGACACATGACACTACTGGTTCTATCCAGGGCACCACCATCTTTATTTTCTGTTCTGTAGATGCACAGAACAATCTTCATGGAAAAATTGTAACTTTGCCCTTTTTTAATGGTGTGTGCATGCCAATCCCAGATATGTGCCTTTTTTTTTGTGCAAAAATGGAGATGTTTTTGCCGTCCCCCAGCATCCAGAAGAACTCTCCAGGCTTCAGCAGGCTGGGGGAAGGCAAAAATGACTATTTTTGCAAAACAAATGGCCTGTTTTTCTCCCATTTTTCACAATTGGATAGTTTGCAGGCGCTCCCTTACCTCCAGCAAAGCTAGAGGTCCCTTCCCACACACACACACACACACACTGTCAAAACATTTCACCAGAGTTTCGGTAGGCATGGCTTGGTGAGGGGGGTCATGTGACTGAGTGTGTGTGAATGACATCAAGTTGACCACACCCACTCAGTTACATGCCCGATCTAGCCACACCCACCAAACTGGTAGTAAAAATTTTGAAACCTACCCCTGACTTGGAGGTTTATATGTGCTGTCAGGATCACCTGAATCCTGTAGTCTGCCATTTTTCTGGAAATCCATTCCTACTCCCACACCATTCAAAGAGTGCAAATGCAGGATTAAATGTCTATGGAGATTCTCAGTCATCTGGGTCACACCCTTCAAACCTTTGGGACAACCACTATCTGGATGATTGAGACTCTCCATATACGTTTAACCTTGCACTTTAGGATGAACACCCTTCAAATGGTATGAATGGATTTCCAGGAAAACTGTAGACTACAGCATTCAGGTGACTCTGAGGGCACAGATAAAACCCCAACTGGCCTCAATGTCTCTCAGAAAGACTGCTAATGACCAGATGATTGCAAGAAATCTTCCCATTCTCCACCATTCAGTTAGAACCCAAGAAGTTTCTTTAAAGAATTGAAATCTCTTCAAGCAAATCAAGAAAGTCCAGTTGCCTTTTGAAAGAAAGCACCTGTGGGACATGGTATTTGATAGTTTCAAATGTGAATTAATATCAAACGCTTATTTTAAATACCATAACGAAGAAGTTTAAGAAGCTTAAGTAGCAACATTGCCATTTATACCAAATTAAAAGAGGAAATCAAATAGACATTATAATTTCATGTACTTAATTACTGTCCTAGCTACCTACCTGGGAGTAAGCCCCATTTAAGTGAGCAGGATTTATTTCTGAGTAGATAAGTTTAAGACTCTTCAGTTAAAGGCTTAAAGATGCCCATTAGACCTCCCATTCAGTAAACATACATTAAATATGATTCAAACTTTGAATCATTAGAATTCTAATTTGTATGAACCATATTGCCGTTACATTGCTTAATGTATTACATGACTTGTTAAGTACAGTGTGTGTCAAACAATCTCACACTGATACATAAAGAGGAAGTATATTTTCCACAGAGAAGGCACTCTGCTACAGCTATTCCAGCACAGATATCTTAAAGTTTACTTTCACATGGATTTTCACTTTTTGACCTGCTCTTGACCTGTTTAACACTGGCAGAGCTATGAGTTTAAGAAGGCCTGGGATCTATTAAAAGAGTAGTAGCTTGACTTTTACTGAGTAGCATGCGGATGGTTTAAAGTAAATGTTATGGTTTGTCACAGGAACCAATTTGGTTACCGTTTGTTCTTCCTGCCTTTGCCTGCTGATATTTTCTCAAGTGTTTTTCATTCGTAAATTCTAAAATGAAATCTGTGTTCTGTTATTTTAAACTTCTGCATCTCTCCTTTGGTGATTCAGTTTTAAACACAAGGTGGTGCACCCAAAGTTTAATCAGAACTGCTCTTTGGCAGAACTTGAACTCAAAGTGAGCTAACTTTGAGGTCATCTCTTTCTGAACACCCAATAGGTCTTGGGAAGGCCTAATCTGACCTAATTTTTGAAATCCTACACTATCTACAAATCACTGGATTTATCAAGACTCTAATGCAGAGAACTGCAAAACATTTCACGGAGATCAGAAATGGATTAGATTTATTGGTCCTCTTCTCTAATGCCTTTGGACTTCTGTTTGCTTTGTTTTGTTTCTGTCTTGGGATGTCTTTAACAAGAGACCCCACAAATTATAGGAATAAAATGTAAAATCTAGCCAATCCGTGTGCCTCTATTGTTGCTTGCTTATTTCATTATTGAGCAAAATGTATAGTCACAGAAGGCAGCTTTCCAAATTGTTCTGTTCTACTCCTTATCTACATATGGCTTTTGTGGCACTAAAGTCTTAAATCTTTTTTTTTTTTTTGCAGATTTCCTAGGCCATATACATTTCTAGTAATTAAGAAAAAGTACTGCAGAGGGAACAAAATGTCTGGTGATATTTTTCTTGAGTGTCCAGAGGCTATTGCCTGAAGCATCCACCCCGTTCCATTTTTGGGGACAGGACCTGGCAAAAATGTCTTTTGAGTTTTATTTTCTTCTCTGTGAATTGTGCTGCCAGCTTTGTGACACATGGAAAGGATTGAGAGAAGTTTCAGGGAAAAAAGGCATATTATACTTTTTTAAGATTAAGAAGGTGGGTGGATAAGCCACAACCTTACTGGTTACAGTTACAAGGGATTTGTGCGGCATATGGCATGGATTTGTTCTGCAATCAACCCCCTTGCTTGCTGAATACACCCTAGCTCATCTGCTTGATACCTGCAGAAGCTTTAGGGCTGTGGGTTCCGTTCTCATATAAGTCTATCATCATTAAGTGCTTTCTCTTCTGCCACTTGGGAGTGTGACTAACGTGTCATCCCTTGAATTGAGCTGAGCTGGAGTCTTGGGTCCCAGCATTAGGGTGCAGAGCGAATTCTGTTTCTGTCCTAAACATGAAACTAAACAATGCTCTTAGTACTAATAAAAAAAGGTGTGACAAGTAAGTTGGTATATGTTATTAGACATGCATTAAGAGGGGACTTAAAAACAGCATATGATGGCCTCTACTATCAGCCCAATAGCAGAGGTGGGTTCCTACCAGTTTAGACCTGTTTGGCCGAGTAGATAGCAACTCGGCCGGTCATGTCCCCAAACTGGTTCTATCCATGGCAGCGTAGGCACTGCCATCTTGTTTTTTGCTTATGCGCATAAACATTTTTTTTACTACTGCGCGCGCACAGAGCACGTCCCTGAGCGAACCGACAGTAACAGAAGCCGGAACCCACCCCTGCCCAGTAGGGAATAGTAAATAATGTGGAACACCAGGCTAAGTTATTACATGCATGCATTTAAGGTATAGGAGATAGCAGAGTAGAGAATAACAGTGTCTGGTTCATTTGGATACAGCAGATCAGGCATGCTTTAATTTAAGGAAGTTAAAGACTGTCAACTGGCAGAAACTCCTTTGAACTAGCTCCTGCTTTTGATATTCTCTCATCAGATATATGGCCCAAGCCCAGTGGTGGGTTTCAAAAAATGTTCAAACCTACTCTGTGGGTGTGGCCTCCTTTGTGGGAGTGGCTTGCCACCCATGTGACCGGATATGAAGATGCCGACGACACTTGTCAGAACCACCTTAAATTACCTCACACACAGCACTGGCATGCATAAGAATATGATGTAAACTTGTTTTTTAAAAGGCATCTTTGGTTTGCGTTAAAACAACTTCAACACACGCAATGTTCTGATTGCACCACAAACGCAGTAGTCATCCTTACCTTTCACAGAGGCACTGAGTTTTATAAATATGAGCATGATAGTGTAGAATAATCATATCCAAGGACCAGTGGTGGGTTTCAAAAAAATTTGGAACCTCTTCTGTAGGTGTGGCCTGCTTTCCGGGTCCACTGATGGAACCTCTTCTAACCGGTTCGGTAGATTTGACGAACCGGTTCTACCGAATAGGTACAAACTGGTAGGAACCCACCTCTGCCCAAGCCTATTAGCTTTTCAAAAGGCATTAAAAACTTGGCTGTTTACCTGGGCTCGAAATATGTTAATGACCCATTTGGCTTACTGTTAGTTAGTTACCCTATCTTTGCTGCAGGGGTGGGTTGCTGCCGGCGTTACTGCCAGTTCGCTTCACGTGCGCCCACTGCACATCACTTGTGCATGCACAGTTACCTGTAAATTCTTCTGCGCATGCGCAGAACATTATAAAATGAGTAAAAACCATGCCAGCAAGGGCATGGGTGACTGGGAAAGCAGTTTGGGGGTGTCACCATCCTGCCATGCCTACCGGTTCGGCAACCCAGTCCTAATTTTCACTACTGGTTCACCCGAACCAGTGCGAACCGGTAGCAACCCACCTCTGCTCGGCTGCTATATGCACTTATTTTTTGTACGTTTAATTGTTTGATAGTTTTAGAATCATAATCCTCCTGAAGTTACTTGGATGAGATGGCTATAGAAATTGAATAAATAAATAAATCTCCTCAGTGCTGTCACAAGAGCTGTGGGAATCCTGAAGTTATCCAGCCTGAAAGCATTGGCCTAGGCTGAGTAAGAAGGCTGACAAAAACTTTTTCTCATAACACTGAGCTGAAGTGCTTTGTTTCAGTGAGGCAAACTGGGAATCGGTTAGCTTTAGTGAAATAAATCATGTCTCCTCCATAGACCCAATTACAGATCTATATCACCTCATGCAAGCATTTACAGTTCTCCCAGAGTTTATGTCAGTTTACTTCTTTCGGCCTTGCCTGTGTAAGAAGGCAAACATCTTACTTATTTGCACTGTCTACACTACATGATATTTGTTTATAACATGGCCCAACTGACTCGCCTTGTTATTAAACTAAACAATTCCAAACTTTTCAACATTTCAAGTTTTTCTCACTGGGAGAAACTTCCCCATTTGTTTACATTTTTCAAGAAAAGATATCATGAGGGTATTCCTCTCACTAGACTATTTCGACCTAGAGATCAAGGAAATCTTTAGACTGATCGAAAAGTATGTAAGAAAAGCATCCCACTAGCAATATACTTCACCATTTCTCACTTAAAGTCCAGAAACATTAAAGGTATTATTTTTTTAAAAAAACTCAAGCTTCCTGTGAATTAAATGGAAGAACAAAAGCCTGTTTAATATGGTAAGTCTCTATCTATCTATCTATCTATCTATCTATCTATCTATCTATCCATCCATCCATCCATCCATCCATCCATCCATCCATCCATCCATCCATATATATGTCTCTGTGTGTGTTTGTTTGTTTGTGTGTGTGTGTGTGTGTGTGTGTGTGTGTGTGTGTGTGTGTGTGTGTATGTATGTATGTATGTATGTGTCACAATCCCTGGTATGCCCAAATATGGGAGGAAGCATACTGCTTCCTTTCTCTGTCTATCAGCTCATTACAAGAGAGTCTCCCTTTATTTATTTATTAGCACAAATGCAACACACACACACACACACACACACACACACACATATATATATATCACTGTCTTTCTGTGTGTTTGTGTGTGTGTGTATCACTGTCTCTCTGTCTTTCTCTCTGTCTCTTTGTCTTTCACTCTGTCTCTCTCTGTCTTTCTCTCTCTGTCTGTCTTTCTCTGTCTCTATCTCTCTCTCTGTCTCTGTCTTTCTCTCTGTCTGTCTCTCTCTCTATGTCTCTGTCTTTCTCTCTGTATCTCTGTCTTTCTCTCTCTGTCTTTCTCTGTCTCTGTCTGTCTTTCTCTGTCTGTCTTTCTCTGTCTCTCTCTGTCTCTCTCTGTCTCTCTCTCTATCTCTGTCTTTCTCTCTGTCTGTCTCTCTCTCTCTGTCTCTCTGTCTTTCTGTCTTTCTCTCTGTATCTGTCTTTCTCTCTCTGTCTTTCTGTCTCTCTGTCTTTCTCTGTCTATCTCTCTCTGTCTCTCTGTCTCTCTGTCTTTCTCTCTCTGTCTTTCTCTCTATCTCACTGTGTGTGTATGAGAGAGAGTGTATATAAAATTGTAAAAAATATTTCATCAAAGTTTTAAATTCCTATCACCTAATTACATAAATGTTTTTCCTCACATAAACTATCAGATTGCCTCTTCGTGAAAATTAGCAACAAAATTGTTTCTGAAGGCAAGGAAATGACAATGTTCTGTTTAACAATAGTCCAAAGAAAAGAAATGCATACTAATATATCCTCTCCTTGGATGTAGCTGAAGCTTAGAAAGCAAGAGAAGTTATCTAATCACATGGACACAATCAGTGACGTGCGGTGAGGTTTATGGCTGGTGAGGCACTGACACAGTGGTGGGTTTCAAATTTTTTTAGACTTGTGGACTTCAACTCCCAGAATTCCACAGCCAGGCATGCTTAGTTCCGATTTAAAGTGACAACATTTGTTTTTCTCCTTTACAAAAAAGTTTCCTTCATTCTTTTTCTTCTCCCTCCCCATCCTTCCTCCCTCCCTCTCTCCCTCCCTCCCTCTCTCAGACACACACACAGAGAGAAGGAGGATTGGACTATCTCTCCTACCCCCTTCCCTCTCTGTCACTCTCTCTCAAACAAACACAAACACAGAAGTTGGATTGGAGCTGATCTGAGTATTTGATTGCAGGCGGAGCCACGTTGCCTTTTCAAACTTGTAATCAGTGAAGCTGGGCTTATATAGTTTTATCCAGCTGCGTGAGTGTGTGTGTTTGTGTGTGTGTGTGTGTTTGAAAAGGCAACGTGGCTCTGCCTGCAATCAAACTACACTTGGGGAGGGATCTACCCTTGAGGATGAAGTTTGAATTCCTCCCCGTCCTTCTGACCCACACGTACCTTTTCCAGCTGTTTCAGAGAGGATTTGAACTCTGCTCTTGCCTGTCATCATGAAAAGAAAAAAAATGTAAAGGAAAAAGGCAAGAGCTGAGGAGGCAGGAGAACGACGTGCCTCATCTACGTCAGGAATTTTTAGGCTTTTAACCCTTGCTTAACTCTGCTCGAGTGATCATAAAACACCTAAAGTCAGACTAGATGAGGCATGTTGTTTCTGCCTCCTCCTGTAGAGGGCGCTTTTTAGAGACTTTTTAAACAGTTAAGCAGAGTCATCCACAGTGACTCTGGCAAACTAGCTCAGTCTGACTTCAGCTCTTGCCTTTTTCCTTTTACATTTTTTCTCTTTTCATGATGACAGTGGTGAGGCTCTGCCTCCCCTGCCTCCCCTGACTGCACATCCCTGGACACAACCTTATAGTAAACAGTAGGATATTTTCATGTAACTTCACATTCTACTTGTAAGAAATTCATTCAAAATTTTCTTCTCCTTTGAAAGACATTTCAAAAGCAGACTCCATTTTTGCTTTAAATGAGAGCTATTAAGAAAAAAATTGAAGGCATTTTTTTCCTTGATAAGACCAAAAATAATATATTCACATATGTTCTTGTCACAAAATGGACGTGCCCTTAGTAAATTCTGGTTAATTCATGTTATCTACCTATAATATATATGTATTGACTAAAAAAATAAAATTAGAAAGAAAAACAGAAATTGGATTAACTGCTGTTCTTCGAAACATCACACATTGCATGTAGAGCTGCTTATAGAACCTACATAGGATAAACTTTTATAAAAACAATTATGAGATGCACATATACCATTATGCAATATTTTAATGTAAAACATTCATATAAAATATATTTTTAAGCATTTCATCACATTTTCAAAGAAAATTTCTCTATATATTGTCTATGAAAGTCAGAAGAAATCATTCTGAAGAAGGATGTTCTACTGCCGTGATGGAGAACATGTGGCACATGTGCAAAAAGTTGGCATGCAGAGCCATTTCTCCAGGCACGTGAGCTGTCTCCCATTGCTCTTCCAGGATCCGGTGCACCAGATGGCTGGTCTTCATGTGCACATGTGCACCAGGAACCAGAAGACCAATTGGCCGGAGAGCATGTGTGTGCCAGAAACTGGAAGATCATCTTCCGCCACGCACATGCGCACTGGGTGGCTGATCTTCTGGTTTTTGGCATGCGCACCGGCCACATGGTATTAGCATGTGCACCAGAAACTGGAAGATCAGGTGGCTGGTGCGCATGTGCACACCGGAAACTGGAAAAGGAGCTGCCTGGTGCATGCATGCTCCCATTTCAGTGTTGAAAAGGTTCACCAATACTGTTCTAGTGTAATATTGTTTCCAACATACAGATATGGAGTTTCCAAGCAAACCAAGAAAACAGCAAACATCCTTGTTTCAAAGTGGCCGTGAATTCCATCAAGGAATTTTGCATTGCTGATGTAAAGGATTGATTTTCATTTTTATGGAAACAACTGCCATTGTGAATACATGTTCCTGAGTCTAAAAATCTGAAAAGAAACTCCCATTGCGTTAACTATGTGAAAACTTGTAACATATGTGCCTTGTATCATATTACCTAGATTATTTCTCAAGTAAACAACTGCTGAATTCTGGTCATGGAGTATGTTCTATGGCAAAGCTAAATGGAATGTCAAGAATGAAGACCTGTTTTCTACATTTCTACATATGCCTGCCCTGACCTCTATCTTCTAGATAACTCACATAAACATGACACCACAAACTTGATGATACATTTGTTGTTTCTCAGGAACGTATACAAAAAATCTACGTTCTTCCATATGGGTTCTTATCTCCATGCCTCATGTAGTTAAACTGTGGATTAGTGACTTTTGTACAAAGTTTTAATGTCAACTGTGGTGATCTTTGAACAGAGTTTTAATGTCATACTTTAATGAGTAAAACAACTGTCCTCAGAATTTCCCATTATTCCTGTCACCTGTATAAATGTCATAGGGCCGTTTCTTTAATTATAGTATATAATGTCTTTATACACTTATGTATTTAGTAACTAATAATGATTTCAGATTTTGGGACAGGTTATCACCACTCTGAAATGAACAGGCTTACCTTTTCCTCTTCCCCCAATTGCACTGCTCACTGGAAAGGGAAAGCAAGACAGCTGGATATTGCCCTTTCATTTGTCAATTATTGCACAATTTGAGAGGACAGAAGGTGAGGAGCATATGTGATATTCAGCAGGTTCCGACCAGTTCTGGAGAACCAGTAGTGGAAATTTTGAGTAGTTCAGAGAACCGGTAAATATCACCTCTGACTGGCTCCGCCCCCATCTATTCTCTGCCTCCTGAGTCCCAGCTGATCAGGAGGAAATGGAGATTTTGCAGTAACCTTCCCCTGGAGTGGGGAAGGAATGGAGATTTTACAGTATCCTTCCCCTGCCAGGCCCACCAAGCCACACCCACCAAGCCATGCCACAGAACTGGTAGTAAAATAAAATTGAAATCCTCATACTGGTGAAGAGGTGGTAGAAGAAAAATATTTTTAGAGATTAACTATTGGAATGTTGACCTTAGACACTGCCTGATGGTTCACTGACAAAACCACGCTCGACTAAACCGCACCCGACTAAACCGCGTCGCTGACATCATCAACAGGGCGACAACAGCGCGGAGACAGAAGCACGCTGTAAACCCTAAACCTAAAATTAACCTCTAAACCTAAACCTAACCCCCCTAAACCTAATCCTAAACCTAACCCTAAATTAACCCTTAACCTAACCCTAAACCTAACCCTAAACCTAACCCTTAACCTAACCCTAAACCTAATCCTAACCCTTAACCTAACCCTAAACCTAACCCTTACCTTAAGTTGAATCAGCTTGCTTTCAAAGCGCTATTTAAAGCGCCCTTCTTTCTCCGCGCTGGCTGTTGTCGCCCTGTTGATGACGTCAGTGACGCGGTTTAGTCGGGCGCGGTTTAGTCGAACACGGTTTTGACAGGTCACGCTGCCTGATGATGTCAACCATTGATGATTGTTCCCAAAAAGGATATTTCAAAGTTGCTATCTGAGCTTGATTGTTTTCTTTCAGATGTGTCATTACAAGGTTAGGAATCATCACCAATGGAAGAGGGCAGTTTGCTGCCTGTTTATATTATAAAGATTACCCTGCCAGTCTTTTTTAAAATATATATTTTATTGATATATTTTTCTTGAATAAACATAAAAAACTCAATATCTATATGAACAGCGTGTTGTCTGAGTACAATTCACTTTGAATAACAAAGACATTAAACAAAGTAGTAGTCATAATATGCATATGATTAATAATGACACCTAATATTATTGACATTAGCTTATCCATACAAGAAAACTTTTGTTATATAATTAATCATTCTCTTAATCTTTTTTAATTTCTAACCTCTGTTTCTGTTAGTTAGCCATTGGTAAAACAAATCCCATGTTAAGAAATATTCTGTTTCTTCCTTCTCCTTTATTTTTAATGTTAATCTATCCATCTCTGTGTTTTCTAATATTTTTTATAACAGTTCCATCTGAAGGGATCTCTTCATTTTTTCACTGTTCTGCAAAACCAATTCTTCCTGCTGTAACACATACAAAATTAGATATGTATTCCCTTTATTATACAGTTCTGGTCTCATAGGGGAATGTGATTATTATGTGATATAATTAGGGCATTTTTAGGAAACCTTACATCTGGTAAAATACCCAGGTATTCGGGCCAGAAGTCAATACACTGTTTTATGCCAGTCTTCATATGGGAAGCTATATCCTCATAAGAAGGAAGCCATATCCCCCCACCAAGACTAGCAAACTGCTGTATATAAATAGCACAGTAAACTGTATTTTCTTCATACTAATGATGTTACCTAGCACATTTGTTGTATAGCTTTGGGTTCACAATATGAGGATCTTATCCACTGATGGTTTACACACAAGTATATGTGAGATTAACCAATTAAACTGACAAATAAATTAGTAATTTCATAACTATAAGGCCCCCTAAGAAAGATCACTTGGTACAAATCAATGATTTTCATTATAAAGGAAATATCTAGGAATTCAGCCATATTTTGTACATGTCTTTTTAAAAAAATCAATTTCCTGCTATAATAAATCAGAAATTCCTGGATATATATTATTAAGCATACCCTTGGGTATTCTTCAGCTTGTGTGCTCATCTTTTGGACTCTCCACCTTCCAGAATCAAGCCTGGAATTCACATTTTACTTGACAAGCCAATAAAAATATATATGTAATGTCACAAGTCAGGTAAATCCTTTGGCTGCCTCTTGAATTGATGGTGTTTTCAACAGATAATTTTTCTAAGACATACACAAACCTGACTTGCCATTTACAACACAAAGGACAAGGGACTGGCTCATTTGATAAAAAGAAAAGGAACATTTGTATAGGTAAGCAGTGGGAATGTCAATAAGTAAACAAACAGTAAAATTTAAATGGTACAATTAAAAAATGGGCAAAGAACTTTCAGAATTCAGAGAATTAGAACAAGTAAATTGGGAAAATTTTCAGTAACAATCAGCAGGAATAATGTCTCTTTCACTAAGAATTTACAGTAGATATCAAACTTCAGTAATTGTAGAAAAAATAGATATGGCCTATATATTGTGCTTAGACCTTTTTAAAGGCTACCAATTTGACAGCTATATAGTAATGCTATTTTAATACCCTATATTTAATGGGTGGATTCAACTGCTAGATCTTTGCTAACAGCTAGTAAAGAAAAGAACTAGAACAATGCTTGTAGCAGACAACGATGGTATAGATTTTATCATATTTCTTGATATTTATTTTTCTTTAATTTTACTGCTGAAATTGAGTGCTGTCTTTTAGATAAAATATTTGAAACAGTTTATAGGATAATGGGTTGGGTCAAAAATATTTTAGAACCACTGAATAGAATGGGACCTTATTATTCTATTTATTCAATTCAAAATCTACTGTATTCCATTCCATTTAAATAACATTGTAAAATGTAATAATATACAATGAAATAATGCAGAATTAAACTAGTTCAGATTTTCTATTGCTTAATCTTAGAAAAAAATTGAAAACAACATGGGCATCGAATATTTGACTCTTGGCATGAGACATCTGCCTTCCTTACAGCTCCACTTCTCACATTTTATCTGCAGAAGAACCTAGTTAATAGGCTTCAGGTTGACCTTACTCTATGGGCAAGCTGTTCAAAAATGTGGAAAATGTTGAGACATTGAGTATGGGAGGTGTAAAACAGAACAACCCTATTGCTATTTTTGTTTTCCATGGAAATATGATTTCCATGAAGTTCCAATGTTTAACTCAGAGTATTTAGGATTCCTCTAATCTGTGCTCTACAAATTAATGAAATTTCTTTAAACTATACCCTTTCTCTAAATCCTCTTAAATATTCCCATGATTCAATACACTGAATATGCCTTGAACATGAGAAGAAGGGTCATGGACTTTGGTTTCTGCTCTGCCCCAAGGATATTGACAATTATTATGAGATTAGTCATTCACCTTATGCAACCTTTGGGAGTAAATTTGTTTATCTATTTATACAATTTCTTGGTTTCAGTTAAGTCATGAAGGTCACAAAATTACAAAACAGTACATAGAATTGTACTATTATAGGACTTGTGGGAATCACAGTGTCCTATTTTTGTGCATAAAGTAATCAATCATATATAATAATGTTCCAGTAATTTGCACAATTTATTTGCTGTTAAGTACCAACACTATATCATTTTATTTTTAAAAATTCTTTCAAGTAATAATTTAATGTATATTTTAAACTTTTTGTCCACATATATTTCCATTGTTCAACCATTAAATTATGGCCAAAGTTTCTTGGATCATAAAAAGCTGTACATATTCATTTTCCAGTTTCAATTTCAATAACAATTTATAAACCTTAGTGTTGAAATGTTTGTTGTTACCATACAGTAAGGTTTCAAATTCACTTTTGCAAAGCCAAATCCATTACTTTTTAAAATCTAATTTAAAACTTTCTTTTAAGCAGTAAACATAATGATAAAACAAAAACAACAAATAAAGAAATAGAATACAGTGCAGTTCTTACCTTCCTATACCTGTTTTTGACATATTTTAATGGGGGAGGGGGGTTTGCTGCTGGCATTGCTGCCAGTTTGATGCCTCACTTTGCTCATGCACACACCACATGCGCACTATGCGCATGGGCACATTTGCAAATAAAAAGGTCTCAAATGAAAAAAAATCAAACTGAAAACTGTTCTGTGCATGCACAGAACCAGAAAACAAGATGGCAGCCCCATAGGAGAACCAGTTTGGGGGTGTGGCAGGCATGGGGTGCTGCCAGTTCCAGTGACCCAGGTTGCCAATTTACTACCAGTTTGACCATACCGGTCCAAACCAGTAGGAACCCACCTCTCATTTCTAAAGATCAAAAGGAGGACGATCCTTGATCTCCATTTGAAGACTATTCCAAATCAGCAGCTTCTAACTTTGACTACCTTACTCCTCAGAAGTATGGAAACAAAGGATCTAGGATTCTGACTGGAGTCAGGGGTCCTGAAGTACCCAGAAAAGGGAGCATAAAAAGCTTCAAAAAGCTCACCAGAATCTTAAATGGTGTTGCTATTTTAAACCGTTAAACTGTTTTTGTTTTTGTTTTTCTCTTTTTTGTAAGCCGCCCAGAGTCCTTCGGGATTGGGCGGCATATAAATTAAATTAAATAAATAAATAAATAAATAAATAAATTTCTAGATACTAATGAGCGACCGATGCAAGGGCCACAGAATCTGTGTTATATGCTCCCAGCATTGAGAGAGATCAAGGATGTAATCTGCTATATTTGCACTAGATGCAGTTTCCCATTGTCTTTAAGGCCAGACCTATAAAGCAGATTGTAGTAGATTATATAGGCCAGTGTTTCTCAACCTTGGGAACTTGAAGATGTCTGGACTTCAACTCCCAGAATTTGCTGGCTGGGGAATTCTGGGAGTTGAAGTCCAGACATCTTCAAGTTCCCAAGGTTGAGAAACACTGATATAGGCAGTACTGAGGGCCTGAGTTAGTGTAGGTCCTCGTCTACCAAGTAAGATTGCAATTGGCACAGTAGCCAAAGTGGAGCAAAGCCTCCTCTAGCCATGGCATCCACCTATTCTTCAAGCAGGTGCCACAATTTCAAAAGAATCCCAATTATGAACCTGCTCCTTCACAAGTAGTCCTTGCTCATCCAAATTAACACTGGTGACAGTAGGCAAAACTGATGGGCAAACAGCCACTCTATCTGGCTTGGATTCTCATGAGCCAAGGTGGCGCAGTGGTTAAATGCAGCACTGCAGGCTACTGCTAGATCAGCAGTTCAGCGGTTCAAATCTCACCGGCTCAGGGTTGACTCAGCCTTCCATCCTTCCGAGGTGGGTAAAATGAGGACCCAGATTGTTGGGGGCAATATGCTGACTCTCTGTAAACCGCTTAGAGAGGCCTGAAAGGCCTATGAAGCGGTATATAATTGCTATTGCTATTCAGCTTCAGACTGTTTTCTCTAATCCAGATAATTGTAGATTTCATGCACCAGGGCAGGATGTACAGAAGATTTCTCCTACAGCCAGAGATAGTAATAATTGGATGCATTTAGGTAGCTGGGGCAGATTATCTAAACAACTCCCCATTCTTTTTCTGAAGTCACAGGTGCCTAAGAGTGTATTGATGATGCCATATCCCTTGCCATCAGGTTACCTTTCCCAGAAATTTCTGATAGATCAGTAATGGGATTCAAAAATGTTTACTACTGGTTCTGTGGGTGTGGCTTGGTGGGCATGGCAGGAGAGGACACTGCAAAATCCCCATTCCTTCCTGATCTTCTGGGACTTGAGAGACAGTTAATTATTCTGGCATTTAATTATCCAATGGATTTGTGTCAACGCAGGTACAATCCACTTTGGTTCCCAGAAAAATTCCAATGAGAGGAACTTGAACTTCTTTGTTATTTGTTCTTCAGGCACCACATATAATTTTTGTCAGAGATTTTGAAAATTCCCCAAGGACCAATTGGACCAATTTAAGACCTGGTGAAGAGGAAGCAGGAGCTGACGTTAGAATGACACGACGTACGATCTTGGAACTTCAAGATCGCAGTCGATACTTTTGCCGCTGGATGCTCTTTTTGGACCTAAACCATCCCGAAGAGATGATGACAGGGAAGAGTACATCTTGTTGATCTCAGGGACACTGCAAAGTCCCTGATTGATCCAGGAGAATCTTTTTTTGCCGGTGACAGAAGTGCAGCCATTGAAGCTGCTGAAGTTGGGACAGTTCTGGAATGGGAGGAAAACGGAAAGAGAAAATGTTTCCATCTGGTGAGGAAATCATATTATTATAAAAGAGACTACCAAAATAAATAAATAAATAAATAAAGCTAAATTAAATTTGAAAACAGAAGAGAACAAGTGGTGAAATTAAGCTACATTAGACAGTATGTTATCCTTTTTTAAAAATTTTCTTTTACAGATGGAACTTTTGTAAATGTTTTCTATTCTTTAAATTGAATGGATTAGTTTTTCTTCTACTTTTTATATTCTTTTTTTATATATATACCAATGGATTAAAATATTTTCCTTATTTTTATAATGCTGGATTGGATGGTTTCTTTTGCTCCATTTAAGAATTTTGTTTTCTTTAAGCCTGGAATATAAAGAAGATATAAAAGGAATAGAAAGAGGGCTGTAATAACAGAGGGAAAGGAAGTAACACTGCCACTTGGAGGCTGGAGGCATGGAAGGCTTGTAAATATTGTTATTTCTTTTTTCTCTTTGATCATTTGACTTTGCATTTCAAGGTTCTTCAGCTTGTTTACAGAGAGTGATAGTGAGAAGAGCATGGATTGTTTATATAGGTGCTCTTCAGAAGCTTTATTGGCAGCTGGAGTGGAGTGACAACAAAGCCTTCTCTTGAAAGATTATAAATGAACTTGCTTTAAATTTAATAAAAAGTTTTGAATGCCAGAGTGGCAGTGTTTACAAGTTGGAAGAATGGTGCAACACGAAAAAGAAACCTTAACATTGCAAAAGATTATGTTTGAAATTCAAAAATTATTAGAAGTAACAGAGAAAATTGAGAAGAGATTGGAGAACATAGATCGTAGAACAGTAAAATTTGATGGAAAAATTGAGGATGTTCATCAAATGAAGAAAGTAGAGGTCAGAGTTCTAAAAACTGAAGGAAAAAATAAACAAAGAGACAAGAAAATTGTTGATACTGACAGTGAACTGATTGTGGTTGGAAATGGAAAGAGTGGAATATGGAAAGGGGAGATAGATGGACTGGAGCTTGACCCCAGATTTCAAAGTATAGAAGAAGAAAATAGTGAAGAATTGATGGAACTAAGGAGAGAAATCTTGTCAGAAGCACTAGTGATAACCAAAGATAAGCTGACCGAGGAAGCAGATGGGGGGTTTCAAGCTTATACAAGATATGCAATAAGCAATAAGTTGCAAAGAGAAGTCCATACAAAACTTACTAAGGAAATAACCAGAATACAAATGCCACAAAAGGCAAGAGAAATAAGACTGCACTATTACTGGAAGACACAGGTTGATGTAATGAAAGTTTATAATAAAAAATTAAGTCAAATTTAGTTAAATTTAGAGCATTATGTATAAAATAAAGTTAAATAATTGATTGATAATGATAATAATGCATATATATGTATTGGTTTGATAAGAGGAAATTTGATATAAATTGCAAATGGTGACTACGAAAGGAGGTTTAGAAACTCTGTTATTAAATATAACCAATTTTTATTTAGAACATGTTATAAAGATGTAATGTTATTGGATGATATTGGGAAGAGCTAATGGAATGCCATTATATAGTTTTGCTTTAAATCTGGAATATTTTATATAAAAGGACGTAAAAACAATTATAGTCAAATGAAGGTTGAGGTATGATGACAGTAATATATATAAATATATTTGATTTAAAATACATGATTTGATATGAATTGTAGGTGATGATTGTGGAAGGGATGCATGGAAGTTTTTGTAACCAATCAACACACTTTCTACAACTTGTAATGGAAGATGGTTTTGTGTTTTGTTTTGTGTGTTTTGTCTGTTTGTGTTTATTTTAAAAAAATTATAATAAAAAAGACCTAGTGAAGAATACCCTTCTCCTCTTCAGAAGTCATGGGAAGAGTAACAACCTTATCTGGATCAGGGAATTATCTCACTATGGGACAGAATGATAGAATTTCTAACTAGATCACCTATTTTCTGCTTTGAAACAAAAACGAGGGCCAATGTGTGACTACCTGTATGTGTTGGGCTCCAGATTATATGAGACAATGAATGACACTAATCCTAAACCTTGGCACAGCTCAAGCCAAAATGTGAGTATTTTACACCGACAATCTAAAAAAGCTCAAGGCAATCCATTGACATTAGAATTAAAATGTGGAATCTAGAGTTCATAAATTAGAAATCTATGATATTATTGTTATTAATTATGATAGTAGTAACAGGAAATATAATTGTGCATACACACATAAACACATACACACATATGCAGGCTGTACACAAGTCAGACCCATAGGCCAATAGATAGCCCAAAGGAGTTCATCACAGTGGAATTTGCAAACATCACAAGAAATGTTACTATATTAATTAATACTCAAAAGTCAAACTCAAATAAATAACAAAGTGTTTAGAAGAAAATGGCAGCCATTTAAAAAGTTTGCATAATAAATTATCTACGGGACCTCACTTTTAGTACACTTTGAACATACTATATACATAATTGGAGTTTCTAGTTATTTTTCTGTTTTCTGCACTTATATAGTATCCATTCCAAAGGAATAAGAGAGCTAGCAATCTCAACATAACCTAAAACAAAATAACATTCCTTCCAAGGGAATATAACATGAGAAGGGAATCTCTGACCTTCCGGATTTTGCTGAGGTTCAACTTCCAGCATCCTTCACTGACTGCAGTGCTGGCTGGTGCTGCTGGGAGCTGTCATCATCAACATCCGAAAAGCCATCAGTCTTTTCTCCTGATTTAGAATATGTTTCAGCCATATAACATTCCCCCATCATGCATCTAGTGTTTCGTAAACGAGTATCACCCAAGGCAAACAAGCAAAAATACACAGAGACTTAATAGTAGTAGTAGTAGTAGTAGTAGTAGTAGTAGTAGTAGTAGTAGTAATAGTAGTATTCCTACCTCAGCTTTTGTACTGATATTATTGCCCACCAAATGTATGGGTGGGAAATCAAAATTCAGCTTTGTTGATGTTAGAGCATAAAATCTGTTAGTTTTCATCATAATAGAATTATTAGATAATTGTTCTATTAAAGAATTCTAAGATATAATACTTTTTCTTCGGATATTTCTTTTTTACACAATTGTGCTGCTTGAATAAAGCTTTTTTGGGGGGGGTGAAAATATGTGTCTACAAGACTGTAGCACTAATTACATGTCCCAAATCCATTTTTTAAGTATGTACATTTGTGCAATTCTTCTAAACTTATCAAGATCAAGTGATATATTTAAAAAAGACAAATACACATCATCCATTTTCCTAGAGATTGTTTCTTATTATTATGACACCAATCCTATTTTAAATATTACTGCTGTCCTAATGATTTCTGCTGCCTGATTGCGTTTTTAAACTTTTAAAGCAGTTTAGAAATATTCTTATTGTCTTAAGTTCAGGTTACTACACATAACCACAGAAATCATGAACATTTTCTACAAGACCAAATGTTTAAGGTATCCTCTCACCTGCCTTGGTGCATGAAAAGGGAGCATTGCAGATATGTCTCTCCATCTGTAATGTTATGGATGCTCTTCCAGCCTATTTACACCCAAGAACTGTTGTACCAGTGAAGTGAAAAGCAAAACAGGCAAGTGATCTGATGTTGCCGGGTCAAACTCCGTACTGGGAGTTGGACTTCCTCTTCCCAGCCTTGAGAGACTCAGAGCATTGCTAAGGTATCTGGCAAATCTCTAGGGATAAGGTTCAGAGTTTGTCACTACAAATCACCCTCTGCTAAGCGATTTGTGCTTGCAGCCCAGAACAGCTGTTAAACAAAGGAGCCTCTGGACTTTCCCTTTAAATGAAGGCATGGCAGTTGCTGCTCCTGAGGAGAAATGCTTGGGACATGAAAGCAAAGCAAACATGCCAAAGTTGAAAGGGCAGTCAGAAACTTTTTCAGCATTCCACTAAGGTATGCTGTGAAGAAGTCCCATTATCGAAAGAAACATTGGTGAAGATACTCATTTGTCTTCTCATTTCAACAAATTAATGTGTAAGATTTCTTTTATTTTGCCCTGGCTAGAGAAAAAGCAAGTTATTCCTAAAGCATGTTTTTAGAAAATGACAAGTCCCATTTGTTAAGTACTTGTGATGGGCCGAAATGGCTTCCAAGGTCAGTTCATTTTTCTCTGGCTGCCTGAGAACAGATGTGGAGCTAAAGGAAAATAAAAGATGAGGAAACAGGTGCCTTGAGAGTGAAATCAGTGCACCCAATGCTTTTTTTTTTTATTCCTCCTCCTTCATCTATAAAAAATTACCAGCAGGGCTCAGGCTTGCTTCACTGGGAGAGCAAAGCTGGGAATATCTTCTATATGAGCACAAGAGAGACTCTCATTCCAAGCTATCCTTGATTTTCTTTCCCATTAATTCGGTTCAAACATTTCATAAACATATCAAGAACCATAATCCCTCTCTGGTCAATATATAGAAAATCTGAAGAAAATTTTTCTGCAGTTGCAAGTTTTTTTTTTTCCTTTTTCAACCGAAAATAAATTCAGGATTCATTTTAAGTATTATTGATAAGTATTTATTGATAACGGGTTAAATGAAGAAGACTGGGGACTCTGTGCCTACTGTAGCCAGAATTACTAAATCAGTGTTTCTCAACCTTGGCAACTTGAAGATGTCTGGACTTCAACTCCCAGAATTCCCCAGCCAGCAAATGCGAATGCTGGCTGGGGAATTCTGGGAGTTGAAGTCCGGACATCTTCAAGTTGCCAAGGTTGAGAAACACTATACTAAATCTTCTAGTTCAGCATTCCTCTGGAAGAATGGTTGCAGAAGCTGATGGAGTTGGCTGAAATGACAAGATTTTGATTAAAGAAAAGAATATAAGTACTTTTGTTTCCACATGGAGACCGCTTCTGAACTTTGTGTTGAACTGGGGAAAAAATGAAACATTAGTTTGTGGTTTTACTTATTAGACTGATAGATCCTTATAGAAATGGCTAGTTTATATTATTATGAAAAAACAAAAAGTTGTGATTTCATGTTAATGCCTTATTTTATTGCAAATAAAAGAGAGTTGGAAGTCAATGCTTCTTTTTCTTTTTACTAATCTTTCCTCACTTTTCTTCCCCCCCACTTCCTCCCCACTGTTTCCTATTTAGTGTCGTACTTTGTATCCTATTTTATCTTAAAAGGTAAAGGTAAAGGTTCTCCTTGCACATATGTGCTAGTCATTCCCAACAAATCTCTGCTGATGTGATAAACTAAATTTATTTTAGTTATCTGCGAAAGATTCTTCCAAACCAATGCTGTGATGTTGGAAAGAACTCCACTCATTTTGCTGTTGTAATTGTTTTTCACTGAAGTTGCTTCATTTACTAACCACCGTATTTTTGGGACTGTAAGACACACCTTTTTCCCCTCAAAAAAGTGGCTGAAAATCTGGGTGCATCTTATATACTGAATACAGCATTTTTTGCCTCCCAAAATCTCGCCCCCTTCTCCAAAATGGCCATGCATAGCCTTTAGGAGGCTTCCAGAGAAAAGCAGTCCATTTTTCACTCATTTCTGCCCTCCCCAGCCCCCAGGAGCACTCTATAAGCCTCCTAAAGGTTATGCATGTCATTTTTTGGGACAAAAAAAGGGGCCATTTTTGCAAAAAACGGGCCATTTTTGGGAGGTCTGCAGAGTGCAAAAACTTTTTTTAAAAATTTGCTTCTTCAAAATCTTGGTGCATCTTATACTCTGGTGCATCTTATACTCCAAAAATATGGTAGATGCCTGTAAACCCTTAACTGAGGAACAGCAAATGATTCCAATGATACAGGGGTGGATACTTTCCAGGGATACTTTCAAAATCAGATTCTAGAGATTCATTTGGTTATAGCAACCCAAAAAAATCCCCAAAACACACACACACAGAGACATAAACAGACATATCAACAGAAAACCAGCTACTTCAAATGTTCCCATTATTCATCTCTATGGAATTAAAACAATTTTTTTGAAAAAAAAAATTTTTTAAAGAAGTACTGATTAGGATTATTATATATTTTATATACTAATATAGCAGGTGTGGGTTGCTACCTCCATTACTGCCAGTTCAGCGCACAAATGTATGCATGTACATTTGCACCTAAAAAGCTCTGCGCATGTGCACATTAGAAAAGGGGAAAAAAATAATTTTTGCATTGAAGATTGTTGTGCGCATGTACAGAACCAAAAATCAAGATGGCGCCGCCACCAATAGAACCGGTTTGTGGGTGTGGCAGGCCGAGTTACTACCTACTTGGCTGAACTGCTCTGAACCAGTAGGAACCCACCTCTATAATATAGTACATAACTAGCTGGCTTTATTTACAGTGTGACATTACTTTTATGGATGCCATTTACATAGCTGTATTTTACTATTTAGAATACAGCACATTCATTTAAGATAATTTACCTCTTTCTCAATTAAGACCTGAAGACTCAATCAACTTTTCCTTGCCCTAAATTATACACACCAAACTTACACATTAAAAGGCACTTAGGTAGCCTAAAATTTGCATTAATTTGAATAGTCAAACATCCAATTTTTTAAAAGAATTTTTTTTGTATCTAAAATATTTTTAAATTTATTTATGTGGCATTCATTCAAATTCACCTTTCAAGTGATTTGCTTCTATTTTTAGTGTTATTTTTATTGTGCTGTTTTTAGTGTTCATTGTAAATAATATAATTATTGCACCCTACATTGTTCTAAAATTCTAAACATATTCTTGCAAACTGTTAAGTTGCTCATTTTAAAATAACTCCATTGAAGAATTGAGTTCTTAGAGGGAGCTCTGCTTTAATCTAAATGGCAATAACTTTTTCTATTCATTTTCATTTTAATAAATAATAGTGTTGAACAAGAAATAACATGATGACAATGAGGATTTATAAAAGTAGCAGTGAGATTCTACAGGCTATTTCCTGACTAGCTAGACCTGACACATGTGAAATACATGAATATATGAGTCAATCTACATTTCAATTTTTTGATACTGTATTCTGGATACTGGAGTCAAAACATTCAATCATGGATAATGTTACAATATTATATAGCTCAGTAGTTACGATATCTGTGATAACTTTTAATATAATGTAATCTTAAATACTAAGTACGATAATGATTTTGTAATCCTCAAAATCTTAACTTCATGATTCATGATTGAAAAATAAAAGAGATAAAAAAATATTGTTCATTAATCTTTTATTCAGAACTACATCATCAAAATACATATTAACAGGAGGGACAAGGGGAAATGATAGTATTGTGTTGCAATTCAATCCCTTATATATTTGCAACAGATGCCACAATGCAAACTTGCCTCATTATATCACAACACATGCTTACTTATTTGGCTAGGAGTATACTCCTATAATAGTAATACAATAAGAGCAATGTTTTCACACACATGTGTTGCTCACAAAGTAGATAACCTGGAAGGTTTTGTTCTCTTAAAAATGGAAGTCTATCTGAGGATGGCCAAAGACTCTCTTACAATGGATCACATTCTAAAAGAGAGTATTTGACTTCTTTCCTGCTGGGAAAATGTAAGTCTTTTGGCTCATTGGCTCTCAGACCCAATGTGAAGATTATGGAACAAGAAAATCAATCTTGCTTTTTTTTAAAAAAAAAAATGAACCTTCAGAAATAATAATTCTTAATAATAATAGGCATAAATTGTGAGAAAACATGACAGCGTTACATATGGACCACGATGACATCTGAACTTCACAAATCCCATGATGCAAGGATGCTGCATAATAAAAATCTGGTTCAGTTAGAAAACACATGTTCGGATTTCTGTTCTAAACTTTCTAAATAGTTAATATCAAGGAACATTTTTCTTTAAAGCCAAATAAAAAGAGGGATAAAGGGTTAATCCCATTTTCTACCAACTTTTAGCCAAAAGTATGAACTTTTGGTTTTTAGGGCATTCCGTGTGGTAATGCAGAATGCCAGATTAAATACATATTATGTTTTACTCCTGATATGAAGGCATTTGTGAACCTTAACTATGAAATAATAATAAAATCATAGGTAAAGCTAAGGAGATATTGTGCCACATAGATATTTTCCTGTACTGTTGCTAATATGATGGAGCTTAAAAAAAACATATTGACTTTCAGCCCTATGATTCAATGATCATATCCTTTTATGACTACTTGTTTTAATTATTATCCTTTTTCTTCCTATCGCTATTCACCATTGCCTCAGATAGCCCTCAGGAGAAGTGGCCTCATTTTAAGTGGGGGGGAAACTCACAAGGTAAAAGCAATAAGTAACTGAGATAAAAGCATCTCTGGCTTGAGAACACATCTATCCCTTTCACAGAACGAAAGAATATAAAAATAAAAATATGCATGGGCATGTAAGCGAGAAAAAGGAATGCATAATTGGATCTTAACAAAAAGATAAATAAGAAATAAAACTATTTCTGTGTCAAACCTATGGCATTGCATTGCCTTCACATGACATATCATGAAGTTTTCTCTGCGGAGCTGGGTAGGTGTGGCCTGTGTGTGATGCATACGGACCACCGGTTTGACACCCCTGGATATAGAATCTGAAACATATTCCTTTGGTAGAAAGATCGAGAAATGGGGGAGAAAGAGACAAACCAGGTTAAGTACCCTTTTGATATTTATTTCCACACGTACTCAACTGATTTACCACAGTGGGATATTCTGGTTCATATTGAGCTTATAAATTGAAAAATATCCAATATGATTTTTTCTGTTACAAAAACATGTTATAAAAACTGCCTAACAATCCATCAGGACCACGGTGGCTCCTAATACACTACTGTAGTATGACTTTCATTCAAAACAATTGGCTAATTCAAATATATTAATATTTTTAATTTATTGCATTAGTAAAGCAAAGAAAAATTAAAGTTTGATTAAAAAAAACCTCAAATCATTTTACTAAAAAGAGACTTCCTGCTTCTGTAGAGGAAATGAATAGGTTAATTAATCTATTCCTGTTATCTTATAACATCTCTCTCCCTCTTTCTCTCTCTTGCTTCTTTCTCCCATAAATACTTGTCAGGTTTATGATTTTTCTACTCATTGGCTAGGAATTGTGTTGCATGAGCTCAGATTGTGGGTGCTCATACCAAGTTTAATTTCACTCACAAGTAGAGTTGACAAAAGATCACAGCCACTAAGCCCTGGAATTACCCTAGATATTGCCCTCTGTGCTCTGCAAATGAAATCCTACAGAAGACCCCTTGGAAAAAAAGAACATGATGGTTAACACTCAGAAATCCATTTTTGCACAGGGCAGCGTTTGTACACAGACAAGCCCTGAATGACAGGCCGAGCTGCCAGTTCTTGGATGAGAAAAGTCAGATGCTGAGCATTTCTCTCTCGCTTTCCTTCTCTGGCTTGGCCTTCCCTTCCCTCCCGACAGCCTCCTTCCTCCCCCACCGTGCATCGTCCCATGCCCTTGATTGACTACCAGGTCAGATAAGAAATTAAGACAGTGAAATCAGAACCAGACCGCACCTGTCCCCAGTGCAGTTAGAAGAGAACTGAAATAAAGCACTTATGAAACTGCTGTGATCATAACCTTCAAAACCCTGAACTCTCCCCAGCTGTCTGCTTTCCCAAACCCAGATGGGAAATGTCTACAATGGGAACTCTGGCACTGAGAGACTGACAATCTATTTCCAACAGAATGCTGTCATTTTGGGACCAGGTGAAGCATCCTGGCCAGCTAAAGGACAAACTTTAGCCATAAAGCTGCTGAAAATAAGCCATGACTTCATTCAGCCAACTTAATGAGATGCATTCACTTTCAAAGGGCAAATCGTGCATGTAGATAGCGATTCTGATAGTAAAACGGTAGTAAAAAAAAAAAAAGGCAAAGTGAATGCAACCCTGCAAGAACCCTTGTGAGAATCCTTGAGATACTTGATTGATTAAATAAAAATATTGGATGACATGGTTTAATTGAAGTTAGGGATCAGCTACAAATATGCCCTATAAGCCCTATTAAGCCATAGGAATGATTTTAAGTAAAGGAGTGAAATCTACTGCAGCATTTCTCAGCCAGCAGAAAAATATATGTCCATCGCTGCTATTTCTAAGACAGCAATATCACTCTGACTCTGAGGCAGACTTAAGTTCATCCTTATCCTTTTAGGTGGAAGGTGAGACTGCTGACAATTCTTCTAAACATCAGATTGACATAATAGTCTTTCAGCAAGTGGCTCATGTAGTTTATTTTTCTATGTTAATCAAGGAGTTCCAAAATGAAACATTTCATATGGAACGCCCATTATATATAGTCCTACATCTTCTGCCATTTTGCTTTTTCTGTCCTCGAATGCTGATTTCTTTTTCCATGAAGCTAAATTCCTGCCCTGTGTTTTGACCATTGTATATAAAATAGAGCATTTTTTAAATATTTTACTAATCATCTCATACATACATAACAAGTTTTCATTTTCTTATACACGATAATATTTTCCTTAACCATTTCTGGCTAAACTTTTATTCCTGTTTCTAGGAAAACAAACTATCAGTGAACTCTTTACACATTTTCTAGTACACAATATCAAATTTTAGAGCAATACAGGTAGTCCTCAACTTACAACAGTTCATTTAGTAACCATTCAAAGTTACAACAGCACTGAAAAAATGAACATTTTTCACAGTTATGAACTTTATAACATTCTCACAATCATGTGATCAAAATTCAGAGGTTTGGCAGCTGGTTCATATTGATGATGGTTGCAGTGTCCCAAGGTCATGTAATCACTTTTGGTGACTTACTGACAAGCAAAGTCAATGGGAAATATAGATTCACTTAACTGGGTAACTAACTTATCAACTGAAGTGATTCACTTAACAACTGTGCAAGGAACTCATAAAGTGAGGCAAAATTCACTTAACAAATGCCTCACTTAACAAGAGAGATGTTGGGTCCAATTGTGGTCATAAGTTGAAGACTACCTGTATAAGCAGCCTAATAACTTGGTACGATATAATTTGTTGTGATATAAAAATATCTCTTGTTCATTTTTTCTTATAATTGGCCTTGATGTATATGATTATCAAATGTTATAAGAAGTACCCAAAATATTAATTACATCTTTTGTCTGATAGGTTTTAACATTTCCCTATTGAACTTTCATTCATCAACTATACATCCCTATTATAGGAACTACATCTTCTTTAAATGCTGGAATTTTTCATCCCCATTGATCTTCAATTGCCTTGATCATAAAGCTAAACAGGTTACCTGTTTGAAGATTTTCCTAGGAATAATTAAATTTTCAACTACATGTCTTTCCCATTTTAAGTAGAAAAGAACACCATAACTAGGAGCATAAATAGTTTATCACATTTGTCTATGTATCCAGGAGCCAATTTATATCTTGAGTTTTATCCAGAAATAAATACACAAACCATCTTACAGAATCACAATTATATGATTCCCTGACAACTATTTCTTTTAGCCTCTTAACAACTGTATATTAAACTGGTTGTAGTTTCCAATTTGAATAATAAACTACAAAGTCCTACAAATAGCAAATGGAAGTAGTACCAATAGTAATAGGCACCTTGGGTGCAATCCCAAAACAACTGGAGCACCACTTGAAAACCACTGGCATTGATAAATTTGCCATCAGTCAATTGCAGAAGGCGGCTTTCCTTGGAACAACTTCCATCCTGCAACGATATCTGTAACACCATTAAACACCAGATCTGCCAGCTGCTTGGTAAAGACTCGATAGGTAGACAAAAATGCCAAAAGCAGTCTGAACATCTGGCTGACTGTGCAATGATCAATAATAATAACATAATGATTTGTTGTGGACGCCCACTGCAATAGACTTCACTCAGATCACAAAATCTAATAAGCAGTTAAAAACATAAATCAGATAGCTATAATAATAAAACATGATAGGGACACTACAGGGACGTTAACCTCAACCTGGGAATGGATCCAGGCCATTCAGGTGGGCTTTCTGAAACCCTAAATGAGTGGTTCTGTCTATATCTCTAACAAATGCTGGTCTAAAGAAATAAACAACAGGTTTTCCTTGGTCCCTTAAGATGACAACATTCAACCCTAGCATCCCTAGCCTCTACCCATTCCGCTTGAATGTACCAAGTGGGCAGAAACAATTGGAGAAACATGGTCCCATAAGTAACAAGACCCCATGCTATGAGGGGGTTTATAGATAACAACCCGCATTTTCAATTGCACCTGGAAGCCAACTCACCTAGCAATGGTGAGAGATTAAAATGGTTATTATTGCTTGCTGCATTTTGCACCGTTTTTTACCTCCAGATGGATGGTAAGAGCAGACAAATGTAGAAAGCATTTGGATAGTCAAATTGTGAGGCATCCATGGTACCCATCCGAAGGATCTCCAGATTGAAGAAAGGATGCAATTAATGCACAAGATGAACCTGTTCTAAGAGACTGTCTTGCACCTGCTTTGCATTTGTATATAAGCGTATCACAGAAATACTAACAAAAGTTACAAAAACATAGGTTACTATGTCCCAAAGGTGTTTTTTCAAGAGGCAACTGGACTGTCTGGGTTTTTTTTTAAGACGTTTCACTTCTCATCCAAGAATCTTCTTCTGTTCGGAGAAGCAAAATATCTTCAAAGAAAAAACAGAGAGCCCAGTTGCCTCTTGAAAAAGCATCTTTGGGACAATGATGACCTGGATGACTGAGAATCTCCCTAAACATGAGTTACTATGAACAGGCAATCTCTGTTAGGGGCTGTCACAAAGAAGGGTGTGGGTCAACCTATTCTCCAAAGCACCTGAAGGCAGGACAAGAAGCAATGGATGGAAACTAATCAAGAAAAGAAGCAACCTAAAACTAAGAACTCCTGTCAGTGAGAACAATTAATCATCTGAATGGCTTGGCTCCAGAACTTGTGCGGTGTCCCCCACGTTGGACAACCATTTGTCTGAAATGGTATAGTCTCCTGCTTGAAGTTGACTAGAAGGCCTCCTAAATTTCTTCTAACTCTGTTATTCTCTATTCTGTTAATGCTTACAGTTTGTGCATCAGCTAGTCATAAACAAATATGACTTAGCAATGACTTTAGATATAAACTAGAAACTTATCCCTTCAGGAAGAGTGCAATCCTACCCCCAAGATTTCAGTGTCTTTTAAAGATAAAGTTAAAAGTTATCAGCAATAGTTTGGAAGGGAATGGCACTAATTGTCCTAGGCCAACTTTGGGAATCCCAATAAAAATATGGTTCAATATTTAAAATGATCCAAGGAATAACTATTGCATATTCAAGATAGTGCCAATTAATAAAATATATAATCCTAAGAGATATTTCTGTATTTTGAGTTTCTCCAAAATATTTTCTTAAATGACTTATTAAATTCAAGGGATACAATGTTCTTCAAATATCCTCCCTCTCCCTCCCTCTCCCTCTCCCTCTCCCTCTCTCTCTCTCTCTCTCTCTCTCTCTCTCTCTCTCTCTCTCTTTCTCTGCGCGCACACACATGTAGGTGTGCAAGTATGTATGTATATAACTTATGTAAAAGTAAAAAGAGGAAATTCAAACTGCAAGGGAAAATACAAGTAAACCTCATTTATATTAGAGGATATAATGACTATTAGACCTAGACCATTGGAAGACCCAGGAGAATCAATAGAATCAGTCCATTTTCCTTCTGCTAATCATCATCCATAAGAATGGTCAGGACTGTTTGGAATGAATCCCTGTCTAAAATCAGCCTGAAATTAGGATTAATTAGTGTTGCGGAATTAGCCTGCAATATTGCACATTAACCAATCTGCCACCAGGACTCTTAAGAGCACATACGTTGCAAAATTCATTTTTAAAATGAATATTCTGAATAGCTGCATTTGTAGAAGTATCAACTATAAACAAAATAAACAAAAATATTTCTTGGCGATGCACACAAGCTATCTAATTTGATTCAAGGACTCATTTCAATATTGCAATTTGGTACAGTTGCCTTCAGACATTGTCCAATTAGTGATAATGAGTAAGAGTTAAATAAAGATTGCTTGGCTCTTCCCTAGTCTAGCATGAGGAATGTATACGTAGCTGCAGTGGTGAGTTTCAGCCGGTTTGGGACGGTTCAGACTGGTTCAGACGAACCGGTAGTTCTGGTGAACATTTGGCCCCACCCACCGGCCCCTGCGCTTTCCTGTCCTATATTTCCCTTTTTTTTTTTTAGCTCATCTGATTCATGTGGCACAGCAGATTGCTGCACGTCAGGTGTTTTACTCATAGGTGTTGACATAAAAGGTAAGTTTGGAAGCTGGAAAAGGTCGTTCTTTTAATGTTGCACGTGTGCAAAGCATGCATTCACCGAACCAGTTGTTAATCTGGTTGCATCCCACCACTGCATAGCTGTCACCATTTTTCTTTTCCATAAAATTGAATGAAATACGAAGCAAGCTAGAGCTTCACAAAGGGAACAAATTTCATAATACTTGATGCAGATATTTCTTTATGTTAGCTGATATTTTGTTACTATAGGATCATAATCCCTTTTATGGAAAATACATTACTTTTACATTGGGAGTAGGAGGAAGAAGAGGAAGATATTGGTGACAAATGAGATTTAAATCTGACCTATTTTTACTGATAAATTTTCAGATAAATTTTCAGATATGTATATAAAACTGAAATGGTATTTAATGTCTTGAGAAACTATGACAAACTGACTGTGCCAAGCGAATATAGTTTCCTCATCTTTATTTTGATGCTGTTCTCCTTCAGGTTGTACCAAATCACTGACATGGCCCACTCCATCCATAGCCCTCAAAGTTATTTTTAATTGGCTGCTGTACCTATCTTTAAAAAAAATAATTTGCATTTCAATAGAACTCCAATTTATGTGCTATAAATAATTTAACATTATTAAATTCTCTACCAACTTAGTTCTATCAAGATCAAAACCTTCCGATTTCATTTCAAACTTGCTGTGTTATTCCTTTTTGCCTCATTTAACATATAGTATATACATGAAGAGTTGGTAGAGCTTGGATTCATACTTTGCAGAAATTTTGCCTCCCATCTCATAGAAGACTGATCTGGGAGCAAATAGATATAAGCAATTCCATTTTTTAAAAATATCTTTTGTACAAAACTATCTGTCACATAATTTAAACATATCCATAAGTTTATTCTCATGATACTGTGGGATCTGTTTCAAATTTGAAGTAGAAAGCAACTATGATAACTTCTGCGGGTATATATGTGCATGTTTTTTTCCTTTATATTTACGAAGTTTATGGCAACAGTCAAAAAATATGACTGGAGCAATAAAATGTTGCGATTGCTCAGGGTAATGGTATGTGTTTGAAATACAACCCATTTCTTTTCATTCAGTTCAGATAGCATTTGGAAATCTAGAAAGATGTTTATGTGGGCGTCCAGTATACTTTGTGGCATTTATGCCGTTGTACTAGTTCTACATATAATCTTTCTTGAGACTCTGTGTGTGTGTGTGTGTTTGTGTGTGTTTGTGTGTGTGTCTGCGTTAATGTGTGTGTGTGTGTGTGTGTGTGTGTGAATATCAGCTGAAGTCTGGTTCATGTCACTTTATCACATTTTTTCCCTCCAGTTCGGACCATTTTATGAAGTGTCATGAAGTCTAAAAGAGCATTTAAACTTGTGTGTAACATTTTGAATTACCACCAACTTCTTACTGCATGGAAAATATTTGGACTGGAGATAGGGTCAAGACACAGAACCACTTTGCAGGGCTTATTTCTATTTGATGGGCTTATTTTCCATCCATTTTTTGCCACAAATAGATGTTGTGAATGGTCACCTGAGCCCTGAGATGTCAATTTAGTGCATCACTGAAAATTCCACAGACGGGAGTAGCTATACAGAATGACAAAGACCCTGTCTGTGTATCACATCTCTTACAGATCGTTTCTTTCTGTCATAAAATAGTATTTCATATCAGAAAATAGTATTTCATATTCCAATTATATCTTCTAAATAAAGTGCTTTACAATCCATACTTTATTCCACTTCAACAATACATAGCACTCAGATATTTTCCTAAGTTGCAGATAACAAAATAAGAGTTAAAAAATCTACATGCACCACTAATGCATATGGACAGAACCCACATAGGTGCCTATAAAAAGTGGAGTGAGAAATGAAAATTATTTAAAATTAAATGTATTTCCCCTGTTCCAGCAGCCATCACTTTAAATTAAATAAAAGTGTACATTTTGTGTAGGCAAGCTGGAACAAATATCATTATCACTCTCTTCCTCCATTATGCTAAGTCCTCGACTTGCGACCAGTCCTAAAGTCCTTGACTTACGACCGGCCGCAAGTCCTCAACTTATGATTGACAGCCGGCAACAGCTCAGCTGCGCCTGATTGGCTAAGATGCGGCTGGCTGAGAGCGGGCTGCCTGAAGCATTCCTATTGGTCGCCCTGCTTGACAGCTCTCGTATAAATAGCTGTCAAGCAGGGCGAGGTGCTGAATTCTCTGTACATAGTTATCTGTTGCTGTTTTCAAATAAATTGCTGTTCGCTTACCTCAGCCGCCTCACGCCTCATCTGTTCCTTCGAACTTAACACTGGCGATGAGGGTGGGATGCTGATGGTTCCTGCCTGAACAACCACTGAAGACAAGGAAGCTTAATTACTATCTTTCTACCTGAGAGGACAATTATTTTTTACCTCAAGCCACAACAGCCATGGCTTCACTCCTGCCATTTGCACCATTCGGAACCGCCGGCGAGTCATGGGCTGGTTTTTTGGAATGCTTCGAATGCTTCCTAATCACCAACAACAATCACAACCTACCCTCGGACCGCAAGTGTAGCTTCTTTCTAAGCTCGTGCGGTCCCGAGATGTTTAATAAGGCCAGGGCTCTCGCTTCGCCTTTGGCCGTATATGAACTGAGCTGGGACACGCTAATAACCAAACTTAAAAACCACTATGCCCTACATCTTCGAGGATTGCCCACCACTACGCGTTCCAGCAATGCGTTCAGAGAGATTCCGAGACCATAAGCCAATTCTTACAGTCTATCCAGACAGCGGTGATCCAATGCAAGTTCGTCGACCTTGATGACTCCCTCGTCGAACAATTTGTCTGCAGCATTCGAGACCTCCACCTGAAGCGGAGGTTGCTGGCTAGGGCAGAGATCACATTACAGCAGGTGGTGGAGGAGGAGGTTAGAGCCACTGAACTGTCAGAGCAGTCCACAGCTGAGATGCACCATGTCCAGCCACCACCTCCACTGCCCCAGAGAACCTGCCTTATCGATGAACTGGTGCCCCTCGACAATCTGGAGGAAGACCAGGTAGACCGTCTGAGAACTATACCCAGACGACTGCCACCACAACCGGCCAACCGCTCCGCTGTCTGCTTGGGTTGTGGGGGCAACCATGCTCGCTCTGCGTATCCATTTAAAACTGCCATTTGCTGCACTTGTTGCAAGAAAGGACATCTGGCCCAAGTCTGCCACGCCATATTACCACCTGCTCCGCAATTGGAAGCCTGCCCTCAGCTCTACAGCCAGCCGGCACTGCTGTGCCTCCAATAGCCCCACCGCCAGCAGCGGCAGAAGGTCAACTGCTTCACCATTACTAAAAATCCTCTGGACACCCCTGCAGAGTCAGTCAGCAAGGCATCAGCTGACTCTAAGAAAATCGCCGTGTCCCTGCTGCTGGAGGGATCACCCTGCACCATGGAGGTTGACACTGGCTCATCTCGCTCCCTCCTCTCGTGGGCCACCCTCTCCCAACGGTGCCCGATGGTTGCCCATGACCAGCTGACGCCACCC